>NC_044977.1:25765459-26126361 GCF_008728515.1 Papio anubis
TATGTAAGTAGAAATTTTTTATGCTAGAAGTGACTTAGGTTCTGAAAATAGATGAAGCTACTGAATAAATCTATTGAATACCATAAAATATTCAATAAATAACTACATGAGAATAATTCATATTATCCCCACAAATCTAATAAGCATTATTGTATGAGTCTAAGCCATCTGTTTATTTTATGTCAAATAAAGTTCTAAGAACTAGAGCAAATGCAAATTGAAAGTTTCTCAAAGCATTAAAAAGTACTTGCTGAGAACTTTCCTTTCATTATTCTTAACAAAGGTGAGTATCTATAAGGTCAGAATAGTGTGGGTTATGCTGCCGTAAAACACAACTTCAAACCTCAGTGCCTTAAAAGAATAAAGGTTGATTTCTTACCCATGTTCCTGGACAATTGCACATTGCCAGGTACTTATCATGCATTCTCAGGTATGCCGGTTAATTGGACAGCCAACATAATGAATATTGCCTTTTCTAGCAGAGGGAAAAGACTGCTCTGGAGAGTCTCACTATAGCCGAGAAGTGACATACTTCAGTTTTGCTCACACCTCATTTACCAGACTAGTTACGTGACCCAAAACAACTATAAATAATCAAGAAGTGAAATCCTGTAATGAACTTGGAGCAGGGAGGACTGAGACTATGCTGCTGACTCCAGAATATCTATCCAAGAGTTATGTCAAGTTTTCTCAAGGCATTAATATTCTGGGATGATAGTTGATAGATAGCTTTTAATTTTAACAACTGACAAATTGCTCTATATTCTTCTAAGGATTTTCTCAGAGCTATGCTGCTTTTGCTTAATGTTCCATTTCTTTTTTCCCATTTTCTTCGTTTTCCTTTTCTCCCTTTGTCTTGGGCAGGCATTCCAAGAATAAAAATTCAGATTGAGAGCATAGGTTGACATAGGCTGATGATTCAGAGTGAAAGTACAGGCAGGGGAAGTGTTTTCATTGGGAAAAAGGTCAAAGACTTAAAGATGATTCTGCAATGTACTTTGTTGGATGATGAAGAGTATTGCATAAAATTTAATTCTATTATAACTATCTTGAAGTACTTAAAGAATAATGAATTAGAAGATGTGGTAATAGAGTGACTGTGGAGGAAAATGTGGTCTCCATTATCCACTTAGTAATAGTTCAAAGATGTGGATATTAAAACCTGGTTTCATAGGTTGCATTAAGAAATGCTACCCAGGCCACCTCAATTATTTCAAAGGGCTATGGATCTCTTTGCTTCCATCTGACATCCAGATGGACAGGATGGGGTGGCAAATGACGATTATTTTATAGTCTGCCTCCTGGGTTGTAGGGGTGGAGATGGAGTCTTATGAAATAAAATCCCGTCATAGATGCTGGAATGCCTAGCTACCATCAATTAGGTGGACTAGTGTCATTTTACCAAAATATAACTTCATTAATAATAATTTCCTAATAAAATTATTGTTTTAAAAATCCTCAACTTAATCCAGACTTAACTGATATTTGCCAAGGATTTCTTATGTGCATAGCACAATAATCATATACATTTTAGCTTGAGCTAAAGTTCTCTAGAAACTTCATCAAATCTAAGAATTGCATAGAAATTCTATAATGGTGATCACCATATTGGGGAATTGCATTTACTGAATATGTTTGTCAAAGATAAAGATGAGATGTATGCTTTCTCTACCAAGATAAGAACAATTGGAATTTAAAAGAGAAATGAAAAGCTATAGATGGGGTAGGTTTAAAGTAAATGTTATAACTTACGCAAGAGATCTTAAAAGCAGTAGATTCCCAACTGCTAAAATAGGGTATTTTCCTTTAAATATGTACACCAAATGGAATCTTGAAGCCCTAAACCCTCTCATGATTCAGTCACAAGCTTTTGGACTTATGTAGTCTTATCTGAGGCACTCAGAGCACATCCACTTCATTAATGCTTGCTCACAATATTCTTAAGAACCAGGAAGGGGGAAATCAAATTATCAATTCAAACACAGAGAAACTGAGAGCAGAGGACTCAGTGACATGCCCAAGATAAAAAACGAAAACAAAAACAAACAAAAAAAAACACCACCTAAACTGGAGATAGAAGTAAATTCTGTCTTTCCAGCAATCTTGCCCTATCCCACATTGTCTATACAGTTCCCAAGTGACTCACTCTGTTGATAAACTGAAATATGCTGAACTCCATATAATTATGCTACCTAAACACAATTTAATGAGTGTGTAATAAAGCCCTTCTAGAGATACGAGGGAGGAATCATTATTATTTTTAGCAAACTACCAAGCAGCCACTCAAAAATAATCTAACTCTAAATGCCATACTTTGAAGTTAATACTGTGAATTCTATAGTACAATTTTCACTTTTTCTTTCTCAAATGATAACTGATATGAGAAGGAAAGAGTTGCCAAAACACAATCTGTAAGCTGATTAAAACAACAGTTCTAATGAAAAAAATCTAAAATGAAAATTGAATGGTAAAAGTCAAAGTAATGGCCAAGCCAATAAATAAAAATGACTTTGAGTTAGCATTTCTTGTGGTACACACTGAATATTGTACTCTTTATGAGGTCAGAAAATTAGTATTCCTTGCTAAACTGAATTGATTTTATATAAGCTACCTCTTTGATCATGAGAACTAGAAGTATTTGAACTTTCACCCACATTAAGCCACAGGAATAAGCACAGTGAGTGGCCTGACATTCCTTGTGGAGTGGCCTGATCCTCAGCTAATATGTGTGGACACATTTGGATAGATTTTAAATTATTAGTAATTTGTGATTATGCAGTCAGGTGAATTACAGTTAAAGGTGTATGAAATTCCATCACTCGATAGTGGTTTTTGTTCAATGACAAAAGTCATTGAACTTGTAATGACTTATAGGGAATCTATCCAGAAATGAGCCATTTGTCATCCCAAATGCAAAATCCAAGCTTCACCTCATGTCAGATGTAAAATGATGTATGAATAAATATTTTATGATTATTACAACGCTAAAAACTAGGAGTTGGCAAGTGCTTCAGAGTGTTGGTGACACCTCTAGGCCTGTGTACATAAGCCTAAATTAGTAAACTTTAAGCTTAATAAATAAACTTTAAGTCTTAATCGGTAAATTTTACACATTTATAAAAAGATGAAAAATTATCCATACTCTTCTAGTGGCAGTAAAATGTATGAAAGGCAACATGGTGAAACAAAGAAAACAGAAATAGAACACAGAAAACCTAAATTCTAGTTGTGCTGAATTGCAATGTAATTATGGATTTTAATTATCTTAGACATTTTCTTCATCTATTAAAACTATGAGAATAATAAATGTATAAAAGACTACACAAACATAAAACATAATTATATTGATAAAATTGAGATGCACTAATTGGAACATTAGTGTATCCTATGAACATAATTATTTAGGTTAACATTTACTTCGAATTACAATTACATTACCTAGTTTCAAAAACATTCTCTCAAAGCAATAATTTCTAATATTTGATACATTTATATTCATATATCTCAAAAGACACTGTCTAAAAGGTATGATTGTGGATTAGTTGTACTTGCCTATATTTTCCATGTGGGACTGTGATATTGTTGTATAATTTTTGTATGCTAATAAGATAACGAAAGGCTGGGGCCTCCCGAGTAACCTCAGACTGAGAGCTGGTTGCCAGAGGAACCAATCCTGTGATTAGTGGTTTGGGAATTTTAGCTCCATTCCTGGACTTTCAGGGTCAGGAGAGAGGCTGAAAGTTGAGTCAATCACCGATGGCCAGTGTCCAGTGATTTAATCAATCATGCTTATGTAATGACACCTCCATAATAACCTAAAAGAACAGAGGTTGGAGAGATTTCTGATTCCTGAACACGTGGAGGGTAGCATGTTCCAAGAGAGTTTGTAAATTCCCAGTCCCTTCCCACATATGTTGCCCAATACATCCTTCCATCTGACTATTCCTGAGTTGTCTCTTCCAACTGACTGTTCCTTTTATAATAAATGGATAATAGTAAGTAAAGTGCTTTTCTGAGTTCTGTGAACTGCTCTAGCAAATTATGAAATAGAGAAGGGCTTTGTGGAAACCCCAATAGGTAACTAGGTTGGACAGAAGTTGTGAATAACCAGGAACCTGCTACTTATGACTGACACCGAAGTCGGGGTAGTCTTGTGGAACTGACCCCTCAACCTGTGGTGTCTCTGATAACTGAAGTTAAGCACCAAAATTGAATTTAATTGTAGGACACCCAGTTAGCATCAGAGAATTGCTTGGTGTGGAAAAATCCATGCATTATGGTAACAAGAAGTGTTATGAGAGCAGAGAAGAGAAAAAACAGGTTTTTCTTTTTCCTATATATGGGGAGAATGAAATGCTACTACAAGCACAAATACTAGCAAACCCGGATAAACATATCCATTCACGGTTTAGCAAACCCCCTCCCACACACACTATTTGGCACAAGAAAACGTTTGCATTTTTCATGCATTTCATCTTACAGTACTATGGGAATTTGGGATGGGTGTTTAGTAAATTGTTCACAATAAGTATTTTCAAATTTTCAGTTATAAGTAAAAGTTTCTGACTGATGAAGCACGAGTATGTAGTCACGTGATTTATGGGTCGTGTCACTTATTCATATATCTGGAAGTAACTGATTTATTCATCCAGGGAGTTGTTTCCAAGTCATGCAACTGCTTTGTGAACACGACTGATTTAGAATCTCAGAAGATGATGAATGGTTCATGCACTTGATTTATAAGATTCATTACTGACTTATAATTCCTCCAGCTGAGGCAGAAGTCAGTGCTTAATACTTGGGCATAAACATCCATTTTATTAATAAAACAAGACTGATTTGTTTTACTTATTTGTGTACACAGACTTCAAATTTTAGCTATAGTTATGTTCTAAATCCATGTGATTCTCAAGCAAGCCTAAGGTACAGATTGTATAATTACAGTGTAGTTTACGGAAACTTCTATTGCATGTTGTACTACATTTTTTCAGAGCAGCTATGACCAAGATGAATTCTTTGCTTATTTTTTTTTTCCCTTTTAGGGATAAATACACAAGTCTTTACTTGCTTTGCCTGTTACCTCCTATTCTCCTATTCTTTATTCTCATCTTTTTAAAAAATGCATATAACCACAGCTGGGACACTGGGGCCTTAGCTGCCACTTCAGAATCCAAAGGCTGGCTTCATGGTGGCCTTGTGGACATTACTGCTCCTGTTGGGTTGTCTCATGAGGGAGATGGTACCAGTACCTTAGAAACATAAGGCTGAAAACTAGCACAGAGCAAGCTGAAAATGGAGGGGTCAAGGACAGGGTAAAGAGATCCGACTATAGACACTCACTTTGTAAAGGGCCATAAGGTCTCAGCCAAAGGTTTAAGAAGGGCCCAAGTATAAACTTTATTTCCAAATTGGTTGAAACTTAGAGTATCTAAACTTATGACTAAGGCATAGCAAAGAGTAATGTAGAATCATATTGTGATCAGAATTCTGTATAATAGTGATGTACTTTAGCTTTGTGTCTTCACCCAAATCTCATCTTGAACTGTAATCCTCAGGTGTTAAGGGAGGAACCTGGTGAGAGGTGATTAGATCATGGGGGTGGTTTCCCCCATGCTGTTCTCATGATAGTAAGTGAGTTCTCATGAGATCTGAGGATTTTATAAATATCTAGCATTTCCCCTGCTTGCACTTCTCTCTCCTGCCATTATGTGAAGAAAGTGCCTGCGTCCCCTCCACCTTCTGCCATGATTGTAAGTTTCCTGAGGACTCCCCAGCTGTGAGGAACTGTGAATCAATTAAACTTCTTTCCATTATAAATTACCCAGTCTCAGGTGTTTCCTTATAGCAGTGTGAAAATTAATACAAATTTGAAGCCAGGTGATCAAGATTCTAAGAAATAATAATAATAGTTAATATTTAGTGAGTGTTTTCTGCATGCAAGATCAAATACTCTTCTAAGTGCTTTGTGTCTGTAAACTCAATCCTCACAATAATCTTCTGAAGTAGATACTGGTATCATCATTTTTATGGAAAAACAGACACCCAGAAAGTTTAAGTATTATACCCACATTCTCCCAAGAGCCAGGCATCAAATGCAACCTGTTCTCTACTGTCTTTCCAAAAGACAGCAAAGGTGGGAAGTTGGCCTCAAACTCAGAAGAGACAGCTTAGAAGAAAGAATGGATGAGAATTTCAGTATATCAGCAAAATGCACTGCAATTCATGGTGCAGCTTAATTCTTTAGGAGGTAAAAACTTGAATTGTGTCCAACATAACCAATTAAAACAAGGGAAAAGAACTCTAGACTGTTAAAAGAGATGTGGGAAATAGAGGCAGGCTAAGAGTGACAGGGTTAGAAAATCATCTGAGTATCAGAATGTATTGGAAAGATCCCAGAGTCTAATGGCAATGAGAACTAAGTATTATGTCTGGAATAGAGTTGACTCAATCAAACTTCATTAAACGAACATTGTTGAAAGAAAAAAGCAACTTGAGGAGAGACATTATAATCTATTCAGATATTTTGAACCCCATGAAGTTTGTAAATGTAGGCTATTTGTATAACTCTGAATTGAATGAGGAATTAGAGAAGGTAGAGCAAGTGACTTAGGGTAGAGAATTATCATAAACAATTTGAAAAATACTTAGTATAATGTTCCTGTCATGAACCCATTGAATGAATGTTAGCTTTTAAAAGTATTTAAATTGCAAAATCAATTGACTACTATGGTTAAAAATCAATGTTTAAAGAAAGGACTTTCTACTTCCAGGCATCAGAATAGCTGGAATTTAACTTAACCTCTCATCATAAACATCTAGAATACTGGACAAAATACATGAGATATCTGTTATCAGACAATGAACAACAGGAAATGCAAATCTGTAGCTGCTGCAAGAAAAGAAGCATACAAAGTGAGCTTCCGTCTGAAGCCTCTTTTCAGATCTCAAGTAAAGCGCACTGTGCGTGTTGAGTTGAGGAGACTGAGACTGGAGATAGGGAAAACAGAGGCAACATGAATTTGCAGAATAAAGTAAGAGGTAGGAGAAAGCTATGTTGAGAAAAGAAACTCCAGAAATCTGCATGGGAATCACTTTGAGTTTTTGCCTAAATTGTAATCTGTGTATGTGTAGGATGTTGCTTAACATCGATAATAACTAAAATATCAAAACAGCAAAAAATCAAGAACAGTGGAGAATGGGGCTAAGGGTGGTCTCCTCAATAAAAGCTCATGATCCTTTGTTTCGTTCCCAAACCTGATCCAGTTTTCAGATCCAGAATTCGTTGACTGTTGAGATGGCTTTGTCTCTGGGAGGAAGGACCCTCAACACCATGGCAACCATGTACCAGTATGACGCCCTAGTCCTTCCCCAGAGGGACCTATGGCCATTTATTCAGGTGCATGTCTAATTTGGGAAGAGTTATGGAACACAAGGTCTGGGTTAACGTTGATTTCTAAAGATTTAAAAATAATTGCTGTTCCCCTTCTAGAGCTGGGCTATGGGAGCCAGGTAATAAATAGAGCACTGGCCCAAGTTCAGCTCCCAGCAGGCCCATTATAGTCATTTCTCTAGTTCTTAAGTGTATAAATGGAATTGATATACCTGGCAGTTGGACTACACCCACATTAGGTCCCTGGTCCCTGGGGTAAATTCTGTCATAGTGTGGAAGGCAGAGCTGTGAACATGGCTACTTCATGGTTAAGTACAAGGTAATCTACAGTCATTTCCCAGAGTCCATTTATTTTTTGCAAAGGCCAGGCTGGCAAATTAAATGGAGATGTGATAGGGACCACTACTCTTGCTTCCTTGCCTTTTTAAAGGCTGTATCAGTCTCTGCTACAAACCCCATCCTCACGCTGGGATACAGGATTGTTTTTGAGAACTACTGCATTGCATTGGTGACTGAACAAGGCAAATGGGAGGTAGTTTATGTGCTGACAAACTTAGTTACACACTTCAGACAGTGGGAGATAAATCCTACGTAGATTCAATGAAGGTTTAAAGCATCTAGTTGTCAGGGCTATGCTAGAATATTTTTCCAAAGGAAAAGACAAATTGCTCTATCTTGCCTCCCCCAACACAAAATAGTCTTGTAGGCTTCCTTGGGTTCTGGAGGCAGCCCATTCTACACCCAGAAATACTATTTCAGCCCAAATATCCAGTGGCATGGAAAGTAATTAGCTTTGAGTAGGGCCCAGAGTAGGTCTAGACTGCAATGAGTGCAATCAGCATACTGCTTGGGTCATATAATTCAACAGATTTTATGGTGTTAAAAAGTTTTAATGGTAGGAAAGATGCAGCGTAGAAATTGTGGAAAACTCCAGTGGATGGGGCTCTATCTCTCATGCAAAAGACAGGTTTGTTTATTGTCTGGTGCAATAAAGGTACCATTTCCTTTAAACACAAATATCAGGGAGGCTTACTGCCCATTATGAAATACTTGGATTCCTTAAGCTCAGAATCCCTGTCCTATAATGCAACCCACTGCTAGTTGTCACCTGGTTTTCTTCATATTTCTCTATGGGAACTGAAGCTCAGGAAGATAGCACAATGTTGATATTCTGGCTACTGAGTGAATAATGTGAGTAATATCACCCTTTGTGTTACCCAGGAGTCTCGTGTCTTCTGCCAGAACCCAGAAACTGTGGCAGGATTGTTAGCTTGCAAGTAAGGTAAAAATCTCATTTGCCTTATAATTGATAACATTCTTAACATATAAGAAATCATTTATTGATGATTCCTGAGTACATTATTTTTTTGTTGACTTATAATGTGTCCCAAGTTTTAGGGATCATTTTGGTTTTCTAGACGCACTTATGCTCAACTAGTGCATCCTCTAGACCTTTAAGTTCATGTCATCTTGATAGTAGAGATCTAAATGTTATCTTCCCACAAATCTCTTGGTTATATTCTCTCTTTTTCCTGCCAAGAATGATAAGTAAGGTTTCACACCATATAGGTCAAGAAAATGTGTCATAAAGATTCCAGAACACTCAGAGGGTTTCACCTCTGTCACACTTGGGGCAGACCTTTTCTTTTCAGAATTTGCCCAACCCCCTGAGTTTCATTTTTGTTCTGCAGTCCCTCCCAAATAAAAGAGAGTTCATGTGAAAGAATAATTCATGTAAATCAGAGTCTCCTAGGTTTGTATTTTGTTCTGAGGTTTTTAGCAAAGCTATTTAGTAGATATGTACCAGCAAAGAATAGATATTTTAGAAATACTTTCTCACTTTTTATAAATTTTGACTGTCTAGTTGTATATGCATCACATTTCATCCTATTTTATCTCAATAAGTATTAATACAAATTGGAACATGGATGTGAAGAATAAGGAACAGAGTTCCCTGGCAGAGAAAAAAAAGTAGAATAAGCATCAATAACTTCAGATGAATACTTAAAACTAAAATTGTACTCTTTGTTATTTACCAAAAAGAAATGAAAACATATGTTCTCAAAAAGACTTTACATGAATGTTTATAGCTGCATTATTCATAATAGCCCCAAATAAGAAGCAACCAAATGTCCATCAACTGGTGAATGGGTAAACAAATTTAAACAAATTGTGGTTATGTCCATTTAAAGGAATAACATCAGGAATAAAAGAAAATGATATACTAATACATGCAGCAACATGGATGGATCTCAAAAAAATATGCTAAGTGAAAGAAGGTGGATACAAAAAGTACATACAGTTTTGTTTCATTTATGTGAATTTCTACAACAGGCAGAGCTAATCTATGATGACTGAGAGCAGACCCATTATTTTCTGGGGTTGTGGAGTAGTAGTTACAAAAGAGTAAGAGGGGGTTTTCTGAGGGGACAGAAATCTTCTGTAACTTGACTGCGATGGTGATCACATAGTTATATATGTTTATCAAAACTCATTGAGCAGTATATTGAAAATAGGTACATTTTATTGTATGCAAATTATACCTCAATAAAATTCTAAAAAGAAAAAAATTCAAGATTATAAAAAATTAATGATGCTAACTGTCTTCGTTTAAAGTACAAACATAACTTGGAGTTACATATATATTTTGTATTATGCAAGAGAAAATTTTGAGATTGGTGCTGGGCAGAATTGTGGTAACCATGATGAAAATAGTGAGGTCATTCTATAACAACTCAATTTCAATGACCTGAAACACGTGTTTAAGGGCTCGTAATTATTGTTCAGTAATGCCAACTATACTTTTATGTATGTAATTACTTCTATTTTGTAAACCTCTATTAGTCCCTATTCTAAATTTTTTGGCTATAGTTAAAGTGCTAGTGCCAGTATTTCAGAAATAGTACTGTCATATATGTTCATATGAATTTTGTGCTGCACAACTCAATGGGTGACATTCGTGGACACTACAGTTATGATTTTACCACAAGTTGAGTTGGCATTAAAAGTCCTTTTCAGGTGTCCTTAAGTTAAAGACAGTGCCTATACATCTTGGCTTCAGGGTACCTTGAAGTCAAATGGTTTTGTAGGCTTTCTTAAAGTATGGGTCCAGTCTCTCCGTGAGAAAGCTGCCAGCTTACAATATATCTGAGGTACTTTCCACTTGCTCTTCCAAATGTCCAGCTTGTCTGTTTTGTCATTACTAGACTGAAAAAGGGAGAAGCATTACAAGAAGAGTTGTGTGGTTGACTTATTTCGTTCTGCTTTATTGCAATCTTTACAATAAGGAGGGAGACATGATTTTTCATTGCATATGACTAGTTTGTTTTAAAGTCCTCCACTCTTTTCTGATCAATAGCTTGACTTACAAATAATGTTTAAATTCATTAATACTATACAGCTGTAGTTTCCTTGAGGCTTTGACATCCAGTCTCTGACATGGACCATAGAGACAATGCTGTTTTCTTAGGGGATACACTAGTTTAGCGCCGTGTTAATGCAAAGGGATATAAAGTAATTTTTTTTACATATATATTAATGTAAAGCAAACCAGCATGTATTTAGGCATTATAAGATTTCATAATATGACGATCTTCTTTCCTGGTATTGTCTCAAATAGTAATGGAAAATGTCAAATACTTCGTGGTTTTCCCCTTTTGTAAAATGTAGGAGATACACTAACTGATCGACCGGCAACTTTTTATTAAAGGGCCAAACAGTAAGTGTTTTAAGCTTGTAGGCCGTGAGGTTTCCTTTGCTATGTCTCTACTCAGTCACCACAGCATGAACACAACCATAAACACTGCTTAAATGAACGAGAGAGGATCTGGGTTCCAATAAAACTTTATTTACAAAAAACTGGTGATTGACCCACAGGCCAAAGTTTGCAGACCACTGAAATAAATAATATTTACATTTTCTCAAGTGTCTAACTCTATAATAATAAAACAGAAAATATTCTAAAACAATATCATGTGGTTTAAACAAAAGATAGAATTCCTTGTCAAAAAAACTGGAATTATAAGTTTGTAAGCCCAACTTTTGACATGACAGATAATTGAGCATTTAAGATCATTTCAGAAGCAAAGAAATTAATTTATTATCTCTTTCACTCTGGGCACTTTCAGGAAATGTATTACATGTATTTATTTGATAAGAGTTAAGAATGGGTATATTCAGAATAAATGAACCTGAAGTGCAAGATGTATTTTAAAAAGTCTTTGATCAAAAGCCATGTTACATTATAAAGGTAAGATGCTATCCTGAAGATTTTATGGAACAAGAATTTAATAGCATGCCAAATTTCGGATAGAAAGCACTTGACATTGTCACAGCATATAAGTGACCTTTCTGGGGTGGTATGTCCTTGATGAAAATAAAAATACATTCTGTTCCTTAAAAATGCAAATTCATTTCAAAGTACATTAAACTTGAATAAATAAATTTTTAATGAAACATAGGGTTGTTTTTGAAATTCACTCTGTTCTTTGACAGATTCTAAATGGCTTCATTTCTCTGTGCTTATCCCTTTTTCATAAGGTCTATAAGTACTATTCTACAATTATTAAGTTCTGGACAGCCTTTTGTATCTCTGACATAGTTTGAGGAAGGAATTAATGAGCAATGAGCCTGTAAGTTACTTGCTCAACTTCTCCTGTTAAAACAACTCATCAGAGATCACTCAGAAACAGCTGTGTCTACAAGTCATAAATGGTAGGTCATGGGTGATGACTAAAGTATGACTCCCAATCTGTGTGTCTGAAGAGTTACTCGTCAAAAGGGATATTTTCACTATGTGAAAAGTTATTTTAAAGGGCTCTATCATCACCAAGTTATGTGGGCCCCATCTAACCTACGCCAATTTCAAAAATGACACATGGGTAGGAGATAATTTACTCTTTCAAGTCACACAAGATTGGTAAACCAGTTAAGGGCTTCAAGATCTCTAGGGACAAGGTTCATCTGTCCCTTAAATTCCTTTCCCTTCTTCCTGAAGGCATTTGCCTTATAAATTTCATACAAAGTTTTGACACTATCAGCAATCAGAAGCAGGGACACATTCTCCATTCCCCACCCCAATCTTCATTCATCTTTGATTTCATGTAAGTCCATCCTGCTTGAAATTGTATCTCAGGAGACTTGGGGTTAGAGCTTTGGGTAGCAGTAATGTTTGGCAAAATAACACTCTAAAACTGGTTTGCAAAGCTCAAAGGGGAAATCATTTACATTTTAAGACTTTTGCTACTTCCTGGTTCCAGACAGTGCAGAAACACCCACAAATATGAACACTTTTCAAAATTGCATTTGGAACAGGCTTTTTCATTTCCAGCTAGATTTAGGAAATGTGCCAGGTAAAAATAATGATAATGTAATATGAGCAATAATTTTTTTTCTTTCTTTTTTTCTTTTCCTGTCTTCCTGAACCTCTAGGAACACTGTTAATATTGTCAAAGAGGCATAATTACCTTTTTTTTTTTTTAACATAAATTACATTTTTAGAATTACACTCCCCATTCCTTTGATGGAACCCAGAGCCAGGATGGTGTATAATGGTAGGATGTGTGTGTGTGTGTGACAAGGAAATGCTGAGCCTGAGTATAGAGCCAGGAGTGGGGAAATGGGAAATGGGTATTTACAGATGGTAGCTGACAGGCAGCATTGTCCTGCCTGGATTTCATCCTGACTTGTGTCTTCAAATTATAGAATGTAAGGACAGATCAGAAGATACCCAGGAAACATGTGTCATCTGTGTTTTCCTTCCCATCAAATCTGTGCATCCTATTTTTTCCTTACAACTGTCATATACCATCTGCAAACCTCAGCCTTGCCAACAGTTACCCTTGAAGATAGAATGCTAGAAATTTAAGAAAAAAAAGGCAGAATTTTGGAAAATCAGATGGCAGTTTCTTATAAAGTGAAACAGATACTTATCCTGTGACCCAGCAATTGTACTGCTAGGTATTTACCCAAGACAGATGGAAACATGTGTCTACTGAAAATCCTGGGCTCAAATGTTTATAGTAGCTTTGATCATAATAGTCCCCAAAATGAAAATAACCCACATGTCTGTCAATTGCTGAACAGATAAATTTTATATATCGACACAATGAAATACTACTCCACAAAATAAAATAAAGACATGAACTACTGATAAATGCAAAAACATGGATGAACCTCAAATGCATTATGCTAAGTAAAGTAAACCAGGCTTAAAAGTTTAGACACTGTTTGATTCCATTTACATCACCTTCTGGAGAAATAAAAGCAGCAGTGACAGAAAGCAGATCAGTGCGGGTAGAGGAAGGAGACTGACAAAGGGGAATGAGGAGAATTTTGGAGGCAATGGAAATGTTCTCTATCTTGATCCCGAAATCCTGGAGTGATCCTTATACCTTGGCTTCCCAAAGTGTTGAGATTACAGGCATAAGACCCTGGGGCCTGGCTGTTCTCTATCTTGACTGTGTGATGGTTACATCTCTTTGTGCTTGTCAAAACTCATAGAGCTGTATGCGATAAAGGGGAAATTTTTGCTGTATGTAAATTATATGCCAATACACCTGCCTTTAAAATAATTAGGCAGAACTTCACTGAAAACTTAATGTATGTTTCTTGTGTCCCTTCTGGTTTCCTTTGTTAAAAAAAGAACATCCCCAGCTACTTGGGAGACTGAGGCAGGAGAATTGCTTAAACCTGGGAGGCGGAGGTTGCAGAGAGCCAAGATCGTGCCACTGCACTCCAGCCTGGGCAACAGAGCGAGACTCCATCTCAAAAAAATAAATACATAAAAAAATAATTACCCTCTTCCTTTCCCATACATTAGCAGTTCGACTCCCCCTCCTATTAGGACAAGTTAATCAAGACACTCATTGTTCTTAATCAGTGGGTTCATTTTAATGCTTTCTGGTATCTGTTTAGTCTCCACTTAGTTCTAATTACCTTGTTCTCTTTCTTCAGCAACCCTGCTGTTTTCTGAAATCCCCTACCCTCTGATAATCAGCACAGGGCTTATTTATTTGGGTTCTGTGGTTTAAACTGTCCTGAAAAGGTGGATGGGCCCCAAATGATTCTCTTTGTCTTTACAGTGGCTGTGAAATGTGGAGATGGCCACTTCATTTACTAATTCAACAAATAAATATTAATCACCCACCGGCTGCCACACACTTTGCTAAGCACTGTGGTACCGCCCCATGTAAGGGGGACTTAGTCACTGCCTAAGTGATCTGGTGTTTCCTCTTGTTGTTTCTCCCTGCCTAGTGTTAAACTACCATAGCAATAATGTTGATACATGCAAGAAAGGAAAAAGGAAAGCTATGTGAATAGTTAGAGCAGGGTCCACAACATTTTTTTTGTCTAAATACAATATATTTGATGTGATAGTATGTAATGGCATATGATTAGTCGATGAGATCAATAGAAGGTGAAGGAGACCAATACCATAGCATATCAGCAATTCCTGTAATGCTGCAGCACTGGTAGGAAAGCTCGGATTTGGAGGACTTAACTTGTCTGGAACATAACATGAAGTTGAGACTAGAAGGACGAGTTCCAGCAGTAACAGTAGTGGTGACCTTGTTGAAGGAAGTGGTGAAGGATGTAATAATTACGGTGTAGCAGTAATAATAGTAGCAGCAGCAGCAGCAATAGTGGTAGGAGTAATAAAGCCAGGCTGTGTAGGGGAAGGATTTCAGGCACAAGAAGTTTTAAGGGAGGATGAATATTATACTCAAAAAATGATGATGGGGCATATGTAAGAACTCATAATATGTAAATCTTTAAAACTGGAAGAATTAGTAATAAACTAGATTGGATTTTTTTTTTCTGACAGGAACATTTTATTTGTATTCACATCAAGATATTATCTATGAAGCAACTCGGATGTTTTGTATAGATACTTCCTGCTATTATGGCAGTAATTTATTGGGGAAAAAAGATATACACACTAAGCACGTAATTGGAAAATGAGACAGAAGTATTCTCACCCTAAAACATTGGCTACAGTAAATAGAAATCTGGAAGGATAGAGCTCTCTAGCTGATAAGGGTCACTCCTAGCTTTAAGAAGCAAGACAAGAGATAAAGGAAGATGTGGGGCTTGCATCCATCTAGTTGGATGAGGTAGAGTGTAGGCCTTTCAATCTTGGGGTTCTCCTTGAGCCAACCCAGAGATGAAAGGGAGATAAATTTACAGGAAAAAGCAAGAGCTCATTTTGTTTAAATTATGAAGTAATTTGGTTGTCCATTATTCCCAAGAGGCGTTGTCCCAAACAACATGCGCTGTTCCCATTTGAATCAATATGCTGTTTCTTGACATTAGTTCTTGCTCCATTGGAGAAAAACGCATTATTCTCCCATTATGTGTGCTCTTTATCTCAACATAAAAAGTGCTAGATGTTTTGATTAAATTATCAGGATGAACATCTGCAGCAGTGAAAGGTACATAAACACTGGTTCAAATCACTTTTTTACTTTTAACGTCTTTCGGGATAGGCTGGGATCTCCTGTGAGGAACATACATCTGAGCAATGTTTTGTCTCATTTTGTTCTGTACCTTCCCAATATGCAGAATAAGATTGGGAGCTGCTATGGTCTCAATGTTTGTGTCCTTCCAGATTCATATGTTGATACCTAATCCCCAGTGCAATTGTATTAACAGGTGGGGCCTTTGGGAGGTGATTATGTCATGAACGGGATTAGTTCCCTGATAAAAGAGGCCTGAAGGAGCATATGCACCGCATCCACCATGTGAGTGCACAGAGGGCACTATTTATGAGGAACAGGCCCTCACGAGACACTGAATCTGCTGGCACGTTAATGCTGGACTTCCCAGCTTCCAGAACTGTGAGCAATAATCTTGTGTTGTTTATAAATTGCTCAATCCAAGATATTTTGTTATAGGAAGAGAAGTGGACTAAGACAGAAATCTCTCTAGGTATCTTCTCTGACCTTTGGGGATGGTTCCACGTATGACCTAAGTTTAGTGTTGATTGTCTTTAGAACCTCGCTCTTCAGGAAGTCAGGGAAAGGGTAAGACTCATATTACAGTGAATCAAGAGTTTGTATTAAAAAGGTCAGAAGACATTTTCAGAGTTAAAAAAGTATCAACCTCAGAACCAACGGCAGAAATACAAAACAACAGCTCCCAGACTGAATGCACCCCTGATGCATTCACTACAATTTCTTGAATGATGATTTTTAAATTTATCTTACTACATTAAGGATCTCTCTTTGAAAGACTCTGAGTTTGGGGTCTTAGTTGCACCATCATCTCAGCAAAGTAACCTTATATAGGCTGGTTGCTCCATAAAACTACCACGCTGTGTGAACATTAAAAATAAAAAAAAAAAAATACAAATAGACAATGACCAGGCCAGTCTGGACTTTAGTCTGGCTTGGTAAATGTTAATTATAAATTAAACTCTTGACATCTTATGCTATAACCCTTTTAAGTTCAGAATTATTTCAGTCTCAGACCTAATAGAGCTTGGTCCCATAGGTCTAGTATAAAGTCTCTCTTGTCTCTCTCTCTCTCTTTTTTAATCATTAGCATCAATTCCCTCTTAATCGCATGTTGCAATTTTCCTTCTCATAGTCTTCTGAACACGCAGTTACCAGTTTAGCATATATTTCTACTCAGTTCATGTCAGTTGATTTCACCTCAACAAAACTTTATTGGGTACTTACCATAACCTTGGCACTGAGGGGCCACAGAGATGACTGAGCCTTGTTGCTGTCAATCTTTTGGGATAGAGAAACATGCACATCCCACTGTGGCATAAATGAGATACAAGTACAACGTGGAAACAGAGGAGAGAAAGATGCGTTTTTATTCAGGTAGTTTTACAGTACCTTTTGAGAGTCATGGGATTTCTGAGCAGCCTCTGGAATAGTGGGTAACACGGAAGTTGGAGACATAAGTCAAAGGAGGAACAAGAGAGAAGAGTCTGAAGACTTTCCTGGATTAAGAATTCATTTGAGATGGGCATGGTGGTTTACACCTGTAATCCTAGCACTTTGGAAGGCTGAGGCAGGCAGATGCCTTGGGCTCAGGAGTTCAAGACCACCCTGGGCAACATAGCAAAACCCTGTCTCTACAAAAAATACAAAAAAGTTAGCCAGGCATGGTTGTGTGTGCCTGTAGTCCCAACTACTTGGGGGGCTAAGGTGGGAGGATTGCTTGAGCCCAGGAGATCAAGGCTACAGTAAGCTGGTCACGCCACTGCATTCCAGCCTGGGTGACAAAGTGAGATCCTGTCACCAAAAAAAAAAAAAAAAAAGAAAAGAATTTGTTTGAAATGCACTATCTTTTTTATAGTAATTTACCTAATTTTTAATTTACCTAATACTTCCAGTTTTGTTGACATATTGTTCATTGTTTTTTTCCTGATAGTTAACACTTCATTAAATTCAGTTTTCTTCTCACCCATTTTTTTTTGTAATAATAATCGACCTAGCTGTGCCACTATTTTGCTATGTGAACTTAGGTAATTCTCTGAAAATTGTAGATAAACTAATAGTATATACCTCAATCATAGAATACAAAGAGTACATGATAGCTAATAATTTACTGACACTCATGCATTCATATTTAAATTATGGATAATTTGGATAATTATCTTTACCTTTGAAAACTTCTGCATGTCTAATAGTCTAATATTTCTTTTACATTATGGTTTTTCTTAGATTGCAATTGATTTTTAAAATATTTATATATTATAAAATATAAGTTTTATAGCCAAGGATAAGAAACAAGAAAGATCAAGATGATTGAATTCAAATTATTAACTGTGAAGGAGAATGAAAGATGGTCAGTAGTTCCAGTGTGGATGAGCCTGGTCTAAAGATATAAACCACACATTCTTCTAACTCAGCTCTCAAAGTGCAATCAATAATTCAGCATATAGGGATTTACGGTTTGGAAAACTTTTGCAGTATCATCATGCTCTAATTTTTTTAGTCCATTCTATATGTGAGTTTTATTCCAACTTCTAGTTGGAAAGGCTCGTGTCTTAAAATAAGCCTGATCCAGAAAGAAATTCTACATATGGCTAAGAGAAAAAGAAATTCTTTAGAACTTACATAGACTTAGTTATTTCTTGTGTAGAATCATTTCTTTGCCTTTTTGTAGTTCTTTTTTTTTTTGAAACATAGGACTTCCCTTCCCTAGAATTTGTTTCAGAATTGTCTTTCACTCCGGAAGCACGTTACTCTTGCCTCCATGGCATAAAAAGGAAGAGTGGGCCGGGCGCGGTGGCTCAAGCCTGTAATCCCAGCACTTTGGGAGGCCGAGACGGGCGGATCACGAGGTCAGGAGATCGAGACCATCCTGGCTAACACGGTGAAACCCCGCTCCCCTACTAAAAAATACAAACCGGCGTAGGCAGGGCGGGAGCCTGTAGTCCCAGCTACTCGGGAGGCTGGAGGTAGGAGAATGGCGCGAACTCGGGAGGGCGGAGCTGCAGTGAGCTGAGATCCCGGGCCACTGCACTCCAGCCTGGTGACAGGAGCGAGACCCGGCCTCAAAAAAAAAAAAAAAAAAAAAAAAAAGGAAGAGTGAATCAGTACAATTGGCATTGTGCTGCTTTTTTGACATCTTAACACCACCTATATAAATAATGTTAATACATTCATGTTAGCTCAGGAAGAACTTGAAAACACAGCTTCACAAATCAGTTCAAGTATTTTAAAGCACCATCCTCCCCTTAGTACATATTCAATAAATGAACATAATCTGAACTTACCACTGTCCTGCTTAAATAAAAATTTACATGTTGAGCCTTTGCAAAAGAAAAGTGGTCTACCTATTCATTATTTGCCCCTCTCAAAGCTAATGGATATTGCCAAAAACCCATTATGGCATGTTAGCATCCCCTAAGTAAAACAGTGCATGTGAATTAGAGTAACAAAAGAATTCTGGATAAGAACAGAAGTTTAGTTGCAATTGCATTGACTGAGCATTAGTTATCAAGGCTATCCACCATGCTTCTTTTTGAATCAGCTGGACAGGATCATCACAACACCTAGACGAGTCAGTGCAAATTCAGGCCATTAGTTGGTGACAGTTTTTCATCCCGCAGCTTACCAATCTGCCCACTTGCATTATCCTCTCTTTTCACTTTGTCAAGTAATATGCGATCCTTTTCATTATTTTTAGTGAAGAGAGTTTGCCTGGAGCTAATGAGTTGTAGATACCAGCAGAATTGGAACCTGATACGACCCCTTTGTCGAAATAATAAAAGAAGCTTAAATTGTTCCTTTTTCCTGATATGTCTTTCTCATATTTACATTATTTATGCCTAGTATAGGGTTTTGAAGTTGAACTAAAGACATTTGCTGAAATAAAAGTAAAAGAAAGAAAATTCTACGAAGAATCTCACAACCCACGTTTGGGGAAGAATAGGTGAGATTGTGTGTGTGTGTGTGTGTGTGTATGTGTAAGGCATACTTACAGATACGTGTTTATGTGTGGAGATATGAGGGTGGATTCAAGGTAGGCCATATATAATTAAGGCTCTTTGTTCCTCCTTATGATATAAAATTGTGGAAGAAGATTATCTTTTTTTTTTTCAATTTTAGCAATAAAATATGCTTAAAAAAACAACTTGAACATTACATTGTAAAAGTAACTCAAATATATCACAATCATCAAAATAATATATTAAACACCAACTGGGGTAGGTATTGTGGTTAAGGCTCAGACAACCATTGATTTCGATTCTGCCTCTACCACGTACTTCCTGTGGGACACTGAACACACCATTTTAGTCCTCTGAACCTTAGTTTCGGTATTTGTATAATGCAAGTTATAATACTAATACCTACTTCTTGGGGGTAGTTAGGACTAAATGAAATGATGCATATAAGCCTCTTACTCTAGTCGCAGCACATTGTAAGGCAATGTTAGACTTTTTTGTGTGAAATTATATAAATTAATAATCTTTGTATTGATTGCATATGCATGGAGATGACTACTTCTTAAATGCTGAAGAAGCCTCGAATACTTTTCAGAGACTTTAACATTAAGAAGACCATCAATATAAATAGAATTTTTAAGAAAACAACTGTCAAATTCATTTTTTAAAAATCTGTTTTCCCAAAGATTAGAATCAGGGCTGATTTCTCTATTAGAAATAGCAGGCATAGTGTTTAGAGCCCAGAGTACCTCTAGGGTGCCAAAAAATATTTTAATTTCTTTTAAAATCAGAAATAAATAAACTTAGATTAAAAAGTTTTAATATGCAATATCAATATATTCATCTTGGTGGCAATACAGTCATACAATATCATTATTATTATTATTTTTTTTAATAAAAAAGGGGCCCAAAAAGGCAAAATTTCCAAAAGCCTGTGGAAGTCATAATGCAGCTTTATTTAAAATGTGATGCCAGACTGCAGGAAACAGAATTTTCTTCAGGTCACACAGTGTGCCAGAAGAAAATGTGAAGAGCAGAGTTTTCCTTATCATTTTTGTTTGTTGGGGGATAGGAGCTTGTAATTAAGTGAAGGAGCAGCACTCACTTTGTTAGAGTGTAACAGGCATGTTTTTCTTGGAATGATATTGACTTATATCCTCACAATAAAATTAACACTGGTATATGAAAGACTCATGGATGGAAACATAGATGAATAAGGCCAAAATAAGTAGTTTAGAAAATAGGGAAAGGGTAATATAGATAGAAATAATTTTTACTGTTTGTAAGACATGAAGAAATGCACCTCATTTAAAGTTATAAAAATAATTTCAAGACCTGCTGGAGTTCAAACCGCTGAAATATAAACCCATAGTAGTAATATGTGCTGCTACAAATTATGATATTATAATATAGTAAATATTACAATAGTCCTTTTGCTCAAGAGGCACTGGTATATTTAAAACATGTCATCATGCACTTGTAATGTCTTAGCAAAACAAATCTGAACTTCTTGTTAAGGCAAGCTCTGGGTTTAATCCTTTGGTATAGTTACTTGAGCTCAGTATCTGATGTCTCATAAGATCTTTTTGAACATAAGAATAACGTATCAGGGCATGTTATACTTAAGAATAAGGAGGTGTCTTCTTTCTTGATTGTTGGTTTTAGAGAATTGTACAAAGTTACATTTTGTACAATACTGAATTGCTTTCATTGACAATTTGGAGTTAAAAAAAATAAGTGGTGAAGTGCTTGATATCCTTGAAATAAAACATGCAGAAGGTAATTTCTCAAGAGATAGAGATTTAGAAATCACTGATTTCTATTAAATGCCAAAAACATGCATTTTAATGGTAGTCTATAATGTAAATTCTCTAAACAATCTTGGGAATTTTGAATATATTGTACAATGCTCTGTTCAGTAAATCTTACTTTTATATCATAAGTACAAATTTAAATGCCTACAGTGTAAATGACACTTCGTTAGGCACTAGAAAGTTTGATCAGCCCTGCCAACTACAGTGTAGTTGCTGGAGCTCTGAATTACTGAGCAACTTCATTTCACTTCTCTCTACTTCATTTTCCTTATCTGTGTACTGGAGATAATAATTCCTGCTTTATAGTCTTATTGTGAGGCTCAAATCAGATAAGGCCTGTAAAAGTGCTTTGAAAACTGCAAGGAACTCTGAAAATATAAGATAAAATTATTACTATCCTTTATGCTCAATGTTGATACCATAGCAATTAATTATGATTATTTTATAAGAGTAGTATGGGATTTGGAGCTATTTTGTGAGCTTAAATATATCTGAAGGAGTAATGTAAGATTTAGTTCAATGGCAGTCTCCTAGACCATCATATTTCTCTTAGGACTAATATAAAAGCAAATATCTTTAACAAGGAACAAACTCAGTTGCTCTTTGTTGCTGCCTTAATCATTCTGCAAAGTGATTTGTTTTGGTCTTTGCAAAAGTGTTAGTTGAGAGTTTCCACCTAAAACTAACTGTCATTGAAAATAATGAAGATACACTTAAAATGAATTTATTCAGATTCTTAGACTTCACTGACAAATCAGTGGTTTATTCAAGTCTACTCAATTTGAATGTTTTCCTCTGAAGCTATGATTATAAAATCTTCAGAGTTAAAGTACTTCCCTAAGATTATTGACTAGATAATTGATTTGCAGTAAATGTAACTTATTTATTGAGATTCGTTCTAAGAGATTTGTGACTGAGAAAAGCAAAACTAAGTAGATGGAATTGGAACCCTCTTTGGTGCTCCGGGTGTAAACTTTCTGTCTCTTACTTTCTTTCAACTAACATTTATTGAGTACCTTCTCTATACTCAGTACTACTACATACATTATCTCATGTAATCATCATAAAGATTCCATTTTAGAAACTAAGAAAATAAAATTTCATAGAAATTAAAAATCTGTCCAAGATGATCTGTCCAGCTGTAAGTGAGGACACCTCTTCTTTACTAACTCCAATACCTGTATTCTTTTAAAAGCAATGTAATTTCTCATCCAAATCTACGTGCTAGGCAGAAAGTTTCCTCATATTCTTTCTGTCTTTCCAATCAAACCTTGATCTTAGGAAAGAATTTGACAAATAACTTTACGACAAGGCAGTAGGACACAGATGATTCATAAAGCTTAAAGTCATATCAAACACAAGGAGATGTATATTTTACCAGGAGAAATAAAACTATTTGTAATATTATGTCAAATGTATGCAACTCTTCCTAAAATTTCAGACACTAGCATGCAACTGTGTGAAAAGGACTAATCAATACTCTGAAGCCATATTCCATAGGTGATTTTCCCTTGCTAAATAAGTGGCACTCAGAACTGTAACAGTGATGGGCTGAGGTTTTCATGTAAACTTGCAATTCGATCTACAACTGTTACTGACCGCCTTTGCTCTTACAGAGCCACTTGCAATGAGGTTGCTGTTCAAGTTGGCATGGGCAGTTTCTGTAGAATATTTTTCCGCTCCTCCTCAAAAACTCACAGCAAAGATAGAAGATATGTTGCATATGCTTTTAAAAGGCATGGTTACAAGCAAAAGGAAGATAAACATCTTTGAAGATCAGAAGAAGAATAAAAACACATGGCAGTAAATGTGGTTTAAGTCACAGGCCTACCACATTCCAGGACAAGGAAGTAGCAGAAATGTTTATGCTTTCAACTTCTGAGGATCAAAACGGGTGGGAGAATGGAGCCAGATTCAGTGTGTGCTATAGAGAGTTAGGCCAGGCCAGCCATGTTCAGAGGCAAAGCTGAGGCTGATAAGTTGTTGCCTAATAGGTGGGAGGAAGCACAAATAGGTGCTTCACCAAAGCTTGGCCAGGCCCCAACTAGCTAATACACCCATAATATCCCTGCATTCTGAGAGTCTGGGTGCCAATACAAGGGCAAGGCAGGTAGAGACAACTGTAAAACTGCCACACATGGAGAGGTGAGAAAGGAGAGATTCAGCCAAAACAAACAAAGAAACCAAGAAAGCAACATTGTAGCATGAAAGACTGGTATATGAGTGGTATAGGAAAGACTAAAATTTCAAAGCATATAAGCATAAAAAGAAATAATGAAAGAGAGCCATCAAGCAGATGTTAACTGAATGGCATAATTATGATTGCACAATTTGAGAAAAATTTAAATATGTATTTTTAAGATCTTAAAATGTATAAATTAAGAAAAGAAGAAATGATTATAGTACCGAAAATGGTTGTTTCAAAAACATGTGGCTATAGACAAGTTCTAAAGAGAAATTTTAGAAATAAAAAATCAAATCATTAAAATTAAAAAGCAATAGAAACCAAAAAAATTGAGTAAATTAGGTTAACATCAGTTTAGAAGAGCTGAAGAAAATATTAATGAATTAGAAAGAACACTGAGGAACTGACCTACAGAACGAAAAAGAAAGAGAAGGAAGGGGAAATATGACATCAAAGTTATGACAGTCTTGAGGAACGGTCTGACTTGATATTTTTCCCAGCAAATTATCAAAAGAGAAAATGTCAATATTTAAAGACATAAAGTGATTTAGAACTATTTCCAGACTGAAGGTCTGAATCTTCATTTAGAAACTGCACAGCAAGAGCTAAGTGGAATACAAGTAAACAACACTTTGACAAACAACGGAATGGAGAACATAATAGCCAAAGAGAAAACCATGCAGCCTCTCTGGGAGAAAAACAAAATTTCTAATAATTAGAATGAGAACAGATATCCCTTTAGAAGCAGTAAAGATCAGAAGACAACGAAGTAATAGCTTCAACGTGCTGAAAAAAAGATGATCAAACTACAGTTATGTACACCTATAAACAATCATTCAAGAGTAAGGGCATTAGGAAAACATTTTTAATACATAAACGAGTAAAGGAATTATTTACTCATAGAAATTTAGAAGCATTTACTTAGCAAAAAAAGAAGAGTCCACTTGTATGGAAGGCATAAAATGCAGTTAGCAATTGTGAGAAACAAAGATCCAATATGTTTGTACATTTTATTTAAATAAGTAATTTTTGTTGAATTTCTTTCTTTCTTTTCGAAAACACCTAAAACTAAAATTCTAGATAGAATAATGTGAATAGCATATGGTTTGAGAGGAGAAAGGAGAAACTAAATGCTTTAAATTTGTTGGAAAAGTTTAAAGTTTAGGATATATATTGAATTTCAGCAAGTTCATTTGCTGAAGGTGGGTTTTACTTGTTGCTAAGAGACACAGGTCAATTCAAATTCCCTGAACTTCCCTCTTACCTATAAAAAAGCAAAAAAACTAATGTTGATAATAATAAAGAAAAAAAATCAAATAAATAATTATTAGAGATAATTATTACATGGTAATTCTGTATCTAAAATGTTAATGTTACCACTAAAAAAAACAGAAATACAGTTGATAAATCCATATAAGCAAAACATATGAAAAGAATAACAGAGAAAAACAGGAAACTGCATCATCACAGCAAGAGATAAAGAAAACAAAAAGAACCCGGGGGAAAATAAGGAAGAAAGGGAAACATAGCATGCCAGACATAAGTCAAAATCAGTAATATACTCATTTGTTATAACAGAATATATAGGAATGTATTTTAAAACATTCATTTTAAATGCTACTCTTAAGAGACACAAATAAAGCCAAATAATACAGAACATTTGAGATAAAAGACATAAAAAATAAAGAATAATAAGGAATACTTATTTTTAAAAAGCAGGCCCAACAATAGCAAATAGTGGTATTATTAAAAAGAATTTAGTAAAAGCTTTAACAAGAATAAGACACTCTATAATAATAAAGGTATTCACTAATATACATATAAATATTTTAAATTGTGATACTTTAATGATATAAAATTAAATGCATAAAGTTAAAATTAACAGAATTATACAAAAGAAATGAACAAGTTTATAATTATAGTGGGGTCTTTAAAACATTTTCCAAAAAGCTGATTTAGAAAAATATTATCAGGGCCATAGAAAATATAAGCAATGGAGTCAACAGCATTATTTTCTGTTTTTCTGTCTCTATCTAACTATAAAACTCTACATTAAAGAAATAAATATTGTACCTTCTTTCCAACACATGTGAAACCTATTTTAAAAATCAATCAGTAAAAGCCACCAGGGAAATCTCAATTACAACAAAACATACTTGCATTATTTGACCACAGATAAATGGTGTCAATAACAAAATTACCTATTTGTATTAAAATATACACATATGCACACAAACATTGTGTAAATAACCTTCAGTTTGAAGAGGAAATCTCAATGGAAATACCAAAGTGTTTAAAAGTGAATAGTTGCAAAAAATTACCTATCAAAATGTATTCTACATATCAAAATGTACAGAATATGATTAGAACACTTATTGCTGTACATTTATAAATTAGAAAAAGAAGAGCAAAATTAGCATAAAGAAGCGATGTGGTAATGTTAAAAAGCTAGGTGAAGGTGAAAAATAAAATATATCCAATAAATAACTCAATTATATCTAATAAATAGAATGTATATTCAAAATACATACAAAGCATGCAATGTAGCCAAGAAAGAAGGAGAAACAAATTACAAAGTTAAGAGAAAAATAAGGCAGCACACATTAAAATAAAAGAGAAGATATGAAAATCAAAATCTGTATTTTTAGAAAAGAAAAACAAAAGAATATTTTAATCAAGGCAACTGAAGAAAAGATGAAGCTCAAATAACCAATACTAGAAAATGAAAAAGTAGAGTATTTTTAGATTTATGGTGATTTAAAACTTACAAGGAATAATACAATAAAATTAATGCCCAAGAGAACTTTTTGAAAATATTTACATTATAAAATGAATAAAACATAGAAAGCTTGAAGAGACTAATAACCATTAGAAAATGTATTCATTCCTATTCCCCCTTCTTGTTCTATCCACAGAAAAAGAAAAGAGATCAAGGCTAGAAGATCAAATAGTCTATATATACGTAATCACTAACTGATAAAGACTGTTCTAAAAATTAAAAAATAAAAACTATTCAAATTATTTTTCAAGATCAATATAACCATGATAGAAAAACCAGGTAAAGGTATTATGAGAAAAGAAAATTATTCACCAACTGATACGGTTTGGATATTCGTCTCTTCCAAGTCTCATGTTGAAATTTGATCACCTATGATGGAGGTGAGCTGTGGTGGGAGGTATTGGGGCAAGGGGGTGGATCCCTTGTAAAAGACTTGGTGCCTTCCTGGAGGTAATGAATCAGCTCTCGCTCTATTAGTTACCCTGAGGTCTGATTGTTCAAAGAGCCTGGCAGCTCCTTCTCTCTCTCTTCTTTCCTTTGCCATGTGACATGACAGCTCCCATTCCCCTTCCACCATGATTGGAAGCTCTCTGAGGCCTTCACCTGAAGCTGATGTTGGTGGCATGTTCCTTGTACAGCCTGCTGAACCAAGAGCCAAATAAACTTCTTTTATAATATTTATGACTTACCCAGCCTCAGGTATTTCTTTATATTCTAAGTTGAATTTGAAAAGCAGGAAAACAGAGAAGAAAGACTTGGCTCATTACCTACCACATTTAAAGCCACAGTATTAAACAATATTTAATTGGGACAGGAGTCAATAAAAAGAATTTAAAAAGAGACCCATAGCCACAAGGAAATGCAATGTCTGATAGAGGCAACAGTACAAATTAATCATGAAAAGGTGAGCACTGCAGTAATTGGTGCTGGGTCAACTGGCTCTACATATGATAAGAATGCGATGAGATTCTCTGTCATGAACTTTACCCTCCACAATAATCCTGCTGGATCCAAGGCCACAGATTGAAAAGTAAAAGTTTAAAATTTTTAGAGGAATATGTAACTGACAATTTTCCTTACAATGTGGAAGCAAATAATTTAAGACAAAAAAGTCATGAAGAAAACATATATCAATTAGATACATAAAACCTAAAGGTATAAAATTTTTTTTAACTTGTGTAACTAAAAATAGGTAGCTACAATGGTAAAAAGAATTTATTAAAGTGAACAAGAAAAAATGAATAATCAACCTAGTAAACAAGTGTACCATCTACATGGAAAGCAATTCAGAGAAGCGCAAACTTGAATGTTTAAAAAAAATTAAAATTATGCTCAATCTCATAACTGAGAAAATAAAACGTTAGTTTAAAATGCTGTATTATTTTACACCAATAAGAGTGGAAAAAAATTTTAAAGTTTGACCTTGCCAAATATAATTTAGAATGTGGATAAATAAAAACTCTTGTATACTGGGGAAAGAGTACAGACTAAGGACCGATTTATAATCTGACAATCTAGCAGGAAACTGAAGATGCTCCTACCTGTGACTCAGCAATTCTACTCATAAGCATACATCCTACAAAAAGTCCTGCACATTTCATAACGAGATATATAAAGTTGCATATTGTAGAATAATTTGTAGTAATGAAATATCAGAAACAAATGATATCAAAAGAGAAATGGATAAATAAAATGCATTATATTGTTACAATTGACATTTATCAACATCAATGGATCTCAAAAATATAATGTTGAATTTAAAAAGCATATTGTAAATGATTCCACATGATATCATTTATGGAAATTTGAAATATGTAATGTTTTGATAGTGACTACATATATATGAAATCAAGTATAAGAGCATAAACTGATTAAACACACACAGTTGTGATGGTAGTTGCCTCTGGCTAGTCAAGAAGTAGAATGATCGTGGGGAGAAAAGGGGATGAAGTTGATTCATGATAACTTCATTTATTTTATGAAAACATGTCAGAAGCCAATATGAGATAAAGTTAGTATTTATCATCCTGGGTAGTGGATGCAGGTATGTGTGTGATATTTACTTACCTTTTCTCTGATTTTTACCATTTTTTCAACAAATGAAATAAAAACCAAACCCACTAGCATATTTGTATGATGATGTGTTTACAACTAGTTAGCACGCTCTTTAGTTGTATCATGTTACTTGCTTGAGTAATACATTTAATTATTAGAAGAAAATGTTTTTTTTAATACTTCTGGTTTCAAGGGAGAGGAATTTTCTATAAACATTCCTAGATCTTTGTCCCAACCTCTACTGCACCTTACCTGCTTGTAATTCTGGTCTCTCTTTGTGGGAACCAGTAGCTTGCAGTTAACATGCATCCTGTGATTTCTCTACATTTGTTCTCTGTTTTCTAGATTGTTAAAGCAGACGTTAAATCTGTTTGCCACATAAGAATATATCCTTTCAGGTCTTTGTTCAGAAATTTTATATTAGCAAAAGGGTTTGATAGCATGATGGCAATTTTATTTTATGTTTTCTTTAATTCTTGGACAATAGGTATTTCAGCTGCGTAAACAGAACCTGAATGTTGCAGATTAAATGAAGAAAATAGTCACGTATCCAGGACGGAATATAAAGGTACTTGGGCTAAACATAATTTTTATTTAGTTTTAAAAAGAGGCTTAATGTACCTAGGAAGGGATATAAAGTCACTTGGGCTAAACGTAATTTTCTTCCGTTTCTACAAAGAGTATTAATATCTATCCGTGTGGTAAGCTCTTAGCAATTTTCGGAGGATCGTAGCTTGTGTTCCGTGCATTTTGATGAGCACAAATGGAGACATTGAAGACTTATGTAATAATAATACTCCATGCATTGTGTAATGACTTTCTCTAAAGAATGTGCTTTTCTCTGTAAACATTTTTATGAAAAGTCAAAGAAGTGGAAAATATGAGAAAAAATATTTTCTGGTAACTATATTTGACTTAAATATTTTGGTATGCCAAATTCTGATATGATGTTTAGAGATATTATAATGAATGCATGAGAATTCATTCCAGAAAAATAAATATACATTTCTTTCTATTTAAAATCTCTGTTCCTTGTATAATATACCATTTGGGGATTTCTATGTTAGTCCCTCCACTGCCCTCCCACCCCCCATGAAAGAAGCTGATAACTTCTGTATTCTCATTCATCCAGGAGTGATTAAATTACCAGAATCCTTGCCTCACAATTTGGATGATCAATCCGAAAGTGGTTACAGCAGGACTTTCAGATGGTTCTTTGTTTTTGCTGAAAGAATTGCTATTTTCTGTAAGATAGCAGCATATATCTCAGTGGTAAATATGTCTCAACTGTGATACACATAAATGTTAATATTGTTGAAAATATACATTAGCATATAGTGCACCCACATCCCTCCCACTATTGCCCCTCTCAGAGCCTACAGACAGACTTCTCTGATGTCTCAATTATGCTATCAGAAGAACTATGTGTTGGAGAGACAATGCTTTCTGAGCCCCATGTGATCCTGCTGCCATTGCTCACAAATGCCAGGCTTTGGGCCTGGCTGAGGAATGGACACACAGGGCTGTGCATGGTGCTGCAAGACCCTCCCATTCTACTTCCCCCAAAACTTACTGCCCCACCCCACAATATGCCACGGACACTATCAATCTGTTCAAGACTCAAATCCTTCTTTTTGTCAGTCACCACAAGGCACCCCAACTCCCAAGTCCTCCCTAAGTGTTATCTAAACACTCACTCTCATGAAACTGAGTACCTCTCTCACTCTAATCCAGGCTTGCACACTTCCCAATCCATCAAACCCTGTTCTGTTCTCTGAAACTTGAGTCAGTCATCATTGACTTACCCTTTAAGTTTAACCTCTTAGTAAGTTTTCATTCCCCTGCTTATCTTAACACAAAAAAAGGCTCCTCCCTGAGGATGCTGCTTTCTCTGTGGTTCTTTCAAGTGGTAGTTGTGTTTTCTCTCCATTTAAAACCTTTTCTTCATCATGACATTTCTAGAACATTCTCCCTGTATTCTTCCTAAAAATTTCCAGCCCGTTTGAAGATTATATCATCAAAAAAAATCATTCCCCTTATTGTAGTTATGCTCAATCCTTGAAGATACAACCAGCCAAATCACTATCTTAAGCTTTCTTACTTCAACATTAATCCTGAATGACACTCCTGCCCCTTTGCTAATGCCCTTGCCACGTTCCTGAATCTGACTGGAGTCCAAGGTGAATGTTGAGGTCTGCATATTCTATAGATTCCATACATTGTCTATATCCTACTGCCTTCACTTGCAGACTTACATGGAGTGATATGCTGTTTGATAACACTTGAAAGTGAGGGGTCAGCTCCCCAAGATGTGAACCTTAACTAGTGGGAAAAAGGAGATGGGAGAGAACAGAGAAGACAAATGTCTCTTTATTTCTCCCTTACATGGAGTGCTCCAGTGTATGTCTTCTTGCAGACTTCCCAGAGAAACCTCACAGTCTAAGTGAAAACACTTGCTGAATGATCTACCTTACCTCTCTACAAAGTGCACTTGCACTTCTTACTACTGCTTTTATATTACTTTGCATCTTGTTTTACCTTGTCTCTTTTCATCTTCACTGTCCTGGACTTCCACATACTGAATAAGGTGTAAGTACTTTGATCCCTGCCTCAAGCTCTATTTTCTAGAAGCTGGAGGCAAAGACAAATCGTTAGTACCTATGAATATCTTCTGTGTAGGCCAGAGGGAAATCAATATGAAACTTCCAAGGCAAAATAAAGAAGATATTATATTCTGTCCCAGCGGATTCTTCATTCTTAATCATGTATTTGAGAAAAATGATACTCAATCAATGTGTAATGAGCCACAAGACAATATATTTTTTCTGCTTCCTTTACTGACAGATGATCTTTGATTTTTCACCAGGGATTACATTTTATTATTTGTTGTTTTTCTTAATAAAAATGGAGTAAGAGTCTCACATGAAATGGATCAATGTAAGGCTGGTCACCGGCATTCCTCTGCTCCCAGCTGTCAAACCAGCACAGATTTTGATATAGCCATTTCATGATTGAAAATTTCATTTTCTTGTGAATTGCAGATGCCACTGCACTTTATGAACTCTAGACCAGTGCTGTCTCGCAGAAATTTTGTTGGTGATGGATTTATTCTGTGTCATTCAACACAGAAGCCACAAGCCAGGTATGGCTATTGAGCAGTTGAAGTGTGGTTAGTAAGACTAAGGAATACAATTTTTAACTTTTTAAAAAAGTTTAATTCAAATGTAAATAGCTACATGTAGTTAGTGGCTAACACATTGAACAGTATCAGTCTAAACCACAGGAGTGATGCTTTTGTAACCTAAGACACACAGCCTAAAGTCAGTTGCCTGTTCCACAACCAGCTCTGAAGATAGCATTTCTGCTACTTAGAGCACACAACAAGAACTAAACTACAATTGAATGATGAGAAAAAATCCTAATATAGCTGGAAAAAGTGATTGTAGCAAAGTTTTATAATATTAACCCTCAGAATAAAATAAAGCCACTTTGTAGACATTTCTATAGCAAATGTTGCTGAAAAATTAATGTATCTGCAATGATTTACATGATTTGATAATCCAGCTTTTAAAGGGATCCTGCTTATTAAACTTTCTACTTTATAAGTTAACAAGATACAACTGACTAGTCAAAGCCTCCAAGCGATAGTTAATTCTTTGTTTTTCTCAGTCACGTTAAAACCATGTCCTTAGGAAAGTCTTATTTGGACCTCCCCCATCTTCCTTTTCAGTCAAGATCCTACTTACGTGCTGTCTTAGCATCATGTTCATTTCATTCAATTCAATTTCCTGTTCACAATTATACATTCACTACCATGATTATTTTATTAAAATCTATCTCTTTTAATAGACTCTTAGATCTTTATAAGCAAGAGGATGACTCACTCACCTGGCACAGGGTCTGACATATAATAGGTGATTAATGAGTGCTGAATGTAAGAGCAAAGTATATTCATGTTTGCAGAAAAAAAAATTCAATTTAAATTGCTTTCCTGTATGTAAAATTACCTGAATGCTTTCCAATGGTTAATTCAAATAATATGCATTGCCAGTTAACTATACTTCTTTATGCCTCCTTTCCTTTTAACCTGAAAGGATAAACCAACTCTTTTCAATCCAATGATAATTAATAGGAAACTTAGAAAACATAATCTAGCTTAATTGAAAGGTTTCAAAAATAAATAATTGCCTTTGGAAAACTGAATAACTGTCAAGCATTAGTTGTACAATAATCAGCCACATAAAGCTTCAGAACTCTGCTGTTTAGTAATAGTTTCTCGGTTTTACACAGTAGTCCTCTTTTATCCATAGTTTCCCATTCTGTAGATCCAGTTACCTGCAGTGGATTCAGTCAACTACAGTCCCAAAAATAGATGAGTATAGTACAAGAAGATAGGTTGAGAGAAAGAGAGACCCCGCAGTCTTGTAACTTTTATCACAGCATATTGTTATAATTGTTCCATTTTATTATTAGTTACTGATGTTAATCTCTTACCATGTCTAATTTATACATTAAGCCTTATAATAGGTGTATATATATAGGAAAAAACACAGATTACAGAGGGATCAGTACTGTCTATGATTTCAGGCATTCATGGGGGGTCTTGAAACATGTCCCCTGTGGTAAAGAGGAGACTACTGTAATTCTTGTGACCTTAATACTCTCCCTCTTACCCTCATGCCTGAAAGAAACCACAGACAAGAATAATTGCTTTGTGAACTATCCCTTTCTCCATTTATATCTCATTATTTTATCAGATTACATAGTATTTTATCATTGAAATATTTTAAATTGTGATTACAAGTTCTTTCCAAAAGAGAAAGTTTCTAAATTCTGTTGAACTGAGTTACTGTCTATGTATACTTTTGTAGCATAGGTGCCTCATTTTTTTTTTTTTTTTTCATTTCTTGCCATTTTTTTCCTAATTCTTCCAGGGGATAAGTGTGCCTAAATATACTACAAATCAACAAAATCAATATTTGCTAAGAGTACTTAACGTTTCAGGGCTATTATTTTATAAATCTTCAACAATAAAGCAAACCTGGGCTACTGAGGTTAAGATCTTGACTTAGTCCGTTTTGACTGCTATAAAAAGCTACCATAGATTGGTGGCTAAGAAACAACAGAAACTTATTTCACACAGTACTGGAGGATAAGTGCTCAGCCTCCAGGACCAAAGTGCTGGAGATAAAAAAGGTGCTGGCAGATTTGGTGTCTGGTGAGGAAGGAACCATTTCTTGGTCCACGAACAGCCCTTTCAGACTGTGTCCTCACGTGGTAGAAGAGGCAATCACGTTTTCTGGGTGTCTTTCATGAGGGTACTCATCCCTTTCATGAGGGCAGAGTACTCATGACCGAATTACCTCTGAAAGGTTTCACCTCCAAATACTGTTACATTAGGAACTAGGTTTCAACATATGAATGGGGGTTAGGGGGTGGGACACAAACATTAGTCTTCAACAAACCTAAAATATTTATTTATTTATTTATTTATTTATTTATTTAGAGACAGAGTCTCGCTCTGTCACCCAAGCTGAAGTGCAGTGGCGCTATCTCTGCTCACTGCAAACTCTGCCTCCTGGGTTCAAACAATTCTCCTGCCTCAGCCTCCCAAGTAGCTGGGATTACAGGTGCCCACCACCATGCCCGGCTAATTTTTGTATTTTTAGTAGAGACGGGGTTTCACCATGTTGGCCAGGCTGGTCTTGACTTCCTAACCTCAGGTGATCTGCCCACCTCGGCCTCCCAAAGTGCTGGGATTACAAGTGTGAGCCACAGTGCCCAGCCTAAAATATTTCTTTTCAAGTACTAGGTGTTGTTAGTTCCTTGAAATAGGCATTGCTGCACCCCATATCTACATATCACTTAACTGTCTCATGTATTCTTCAATAAACTACTAATGAACGCCTACTATGCCAGATACTGTGTTGTTAACAAGAGATAAAGAGTTAAACAGAAAACAATCTCTTGTATGCTTCTGACAGTAAGTGATAGAGCATAGATTGCTAAGTGCCAATCCAATACTCATCTTGGGTTTATTCAACTCTAAGCCAACAATTGTTTGAGCAATACATAAACAAAAGACTGTATTCTCCATCCTTACTTGTAGCTAAGTGTGGTCATGTAATTATTTTTTGGCCAGTGACATGCATGTAAAAATATATTATAGGACCATCTGGAATACTTCATAAAGAAAGCTGGGAGACATGTCCATTTACTACACTTACCATCTCTCTTCCTGCAACCTGGAAAACAGACTGAACAACTGGAGCTCCAGCTGGCTTCTTGGGCCAACAGGTGGCCTTGAGGATAGAAGCCACATGGAGGAAGTCACAATAGAAAAATAAAAGAAGCTTTGTTAATTTATTGCAGACATTTGAAGCTACAACATAACCATAAGCTTTTAATCAGAGGATTTTTTTGTTCAATCCCATGTTTTTTAAGATCTCCTATATATGTAAATCAAGGTACTATTACCTGACATATGTTAACAAATAGATATATACTCTGTTCTAGCTATACAAAGAACACATTGGGGAGACAGTGACTACATCTGCTTGGGGATCAGGGGTGCCTATTCAGAAGCATAACCTTTTGAATTAACTCTTAAAGGCTGAGTACTATTAGTTCCTTGATATAGGTATTGCTGCAATCTATATCTACGTATCTCTTAACTATCTCAAATGCATTCTTCAATAAGCTATTAATGAATGCTTACTATTCCAAACACTGTGTTGTTCACGAGGAATAAAGGGATACATAGAAAACAATCAGATAAAAAACAGAAAAAAATGGCATTACAATAGAGGAAAGAGCACATGGTAAAGCACATGGTTAAGCACATAGATTTAAAAAGTAGTGTTCATTTTAACAACTGGAAGTAGTTTACCAATGGTTGGCTGATGACAGATTTACATAGCTAAGTGGAAGATAGGCTGGGAAGTTAAATCAACAATGACCTTGCACATTAAAGAGTTTTATTCGTGGATTATGGAAGTTTCTAAATCAGGGGAGTGACATGATACGTTTGGGCTTTTGCAAAGATGGATTAGAGGTATGTTAAGCTAGAGGCTAAGAGAACTGTTAGAAGACTAGTTAGGGTAAAATACTAGGGCAATATATTACGAAAGATTATGCCACGTGAATTAATGTATTATCCATAAAAATGGGGAGAGGCTTTAAAATGAGCATGTAAATGAATAAATCAGTGACTTTACAGTTTGTTGGGTGAAAGAGGTGGAGAAATGGGTTTCAGTATGGAGCCATTTTATTTCTATATACTCTCAATAAACAATTAGAAAACAAAACTTTTAAATGATACTATTTATTTATTCGTTTACTTTTTTGAGACAAAGTCTCACTCTGTCACCCAGGAGGGAGTGAAGTGGTGCAATCTCGGCTCACTGCAACCCCCACCTTCCAGGTTCAAGCTATTCTCCTGAGTCGGGTGTGCACCATAAAGCCTGGCTAATTTTTGTATTTTTAGTAGAGACCGGGTTTCACCACATTGGCCAGGCTGGTGTCAAACTCCTGACCTCAAGTGATCTGCCTGTCTCAGCCTCCCAAAGTGTTGGGATTACAGGCGTGAGCCACTGCTCCCTGCCTATGATACTATTTATAATATAGTAAAATAACATTAAATCCCTGGGAAAATACAGTGAGAGATTTGTAAGACTCTTATATTGAAAATAACTAAGCTATTGACAGAAATTACGTAAATAAAGAAGTGAAGGGATATAGTTTGTTTACAGACTGAAGAAGCTATTGGAAAGATGTCCGTTTTCTCCAGGTTGATTTATGGATTCAATACAATCACAGTAAAAATCCTAATAGTTTTTCGAAATTGTTGATTCCAAAATTATCAATTACAATTTTGAATAAAAACTTGAATATCAGGATTTATTATAAAGCAACCAAAATTAAAACATGTTATTGGCATGAGTTGAGACAAACCAGAATAGAGCTATAACAGGTCAGAGATGATATAAAGAGGCTTATATTTGTTGTTACATAATTACCACAAAGTGATAGTGGGGCAAAATATGATCTTTTCAAAAAGTGGTGCTAGATCAATCAGATAGTTATATAAAAAAAAGAATCTTGATTCCTACTCTTTCACTATTTAAAAAGATTAAGTATAAAAGGCAAAATAAAAAAGCTTATAGACGATAATATAGAGAAATTATCTTCATGAACTTAGGGTAGTAAAAGATTTCTTTAAAAGAGTATGAAAGCATTAAGTATAAAGATAAAGACTGATAACTTGATTACAATAATATTAATAACTCACATTTATCAAAAAATAAAAGGCAGCCAGAGTGGGAAAAGCTTTTAGCAATATAAAATGCATGCAGTTCACAATGGACTCATAGGCAAAATATATAAATAACTTCTACAAATAATAAAAAGGCAGAAAACTCAATAAAATTATGTCTTGTAAGCAAGTCTTCTCTAAAAGTCTCAGATATACCTATAAAAAAATGGTCAACCTCATTAATTATCAGAAAAATAAAACCTAAAATCAGAATTCACAGGTTTCAAGAAGCTTAGTAATTTTTACTAGCTAAGCACTCTCCATTTGGTTTCCATATCTAGGAATAATCCTCCGTGGCACTAAGCTTTACCCTCTGGATTTGAGGCTGTGTCCTCAGAGTCATGCTTCTTTTTCACAAGTAGAACATGTTTGTTGCTGCATAGTTTTATCAGTCTGTTTCATGACTGTAGGAAGAAGGCCAGGCTGTCCTCTTTCATTTTGTACTTTCTCTCTCTCTTTCATTTCAATCTGCCAGTGTTTCTGTTGGTATAAAATTTTCAAGAAATTTTACAGGTCTCCTATGTATGTCACAGGGATTCAACTCACTGGAAAAAAGGCTTATATACAGATTTTCCTGCATAAACTCACTGATATGTTTGATTTTTGCTGAGAGGGTGGGAGAGGAGGCAAAACCCTTCAGTTTCTAAAATGTTCTTTTATTTAAAAAAATTTGTGAGCAACACCCTTAACCTCTTCGGAGAACCTTTTATATGACTGAATACTTTCAATCTTTCTGAAATATTGGCACAAGATTATGCAGCCATACCTCTGCTTACTCACTTTCCTAATAATGAATCTCTTAATTTTTATGCATTTTTTCTTTTTTTTTTTTGCAACGTAGATAACTGAGAACTTTCAAAGTCCTCAAGTCATAGCCTCATTTTGTTTAACAGCTTTTCCCTCAATTTCTGTCTCTTTTCATACTTTAAGCAGCAAGAAGCAACCCGGCCATACGTTCAATATTCCACTCAAAAATCTCTTCAACTAAATTTCAGTTTCACTTTTTTTTTTTTTACAAATTCTGTTTCCACATAACTGTATAACATAATTATGCTAAATTTTCTGTCACAATATAATAAAAATCCCCTTTCCTTCAATTTCAAATAACTTGTTGCTCATTTTCTACTAAGTCTTCACTGGCAGCACGTTTCATATTTGTATTTCTAGTTACAGTCTTTTCGAGACAATCTAGGCTTTTTCTCTCTGCCTTCTCAAAATTCTTCCAGTTTCCACTTAGTGCCCCATTCCAAAGTCAATTCTACTTTCACATTTTTCTACTCATTACATCAACATTCTATTTTCAGGCACCAAAATCTATATGAATTTTCTATTGTAGGCCTAGCAAATTACTGTAAATGTTGTGGCTTAAGCATCAGAAATTGTTATATTTCTGTGAGTCAGAAGTGTGGTATGGGTCTCAATAAACCAAAATCAAGGTGCCAACAGTCCTCATTGCTTTTTGAAGGGTTCAGGAAATAATCTCTTTTCCATTTATTTAAGTTGGTGGTAGAAATAAGTTCCTTCAGTTTGTAAAATTGAAATCCTTGTTTTCTTTCTGGTCTTAAACTGAGAACGATTCCCAGATGCTAAATGTCACCAGCTTTTGGCTGCCTTCCTCCATCTCCAAAGTCAGCAGTGGCCAGTTAACTTTATCTTATCCCACATCTTCCTGAAACTTCTTCAATGTAGTGGTTATACCTCTTTCTGACCACAGGTAAGAAAAGTTCTCTGCTTTAAAGGATTTATAAAATTAGAATGGACTGACTCTGATAATCCAGGATAATCTTTTAATTTCAAGGTCCTTAATCATAATCACCTCTTCAAAATCTCTTTTATCATGCAAGGTGACATATTCACAAGTTCTGAGGATTAAGGAGTGAACATCTTTCGGGCCCTCTTTCTGCCTACCACACTAACCATTTCAATAATTACATTAATCATGAATGACCAAAACATTCCAATTGAATAACAAAGGTTTCTGAATAAATACAAAAAAGACTCAACTACACTCTCCCTCTAAGAGAGAAACAACTATGAAAATACAGTTAAGTTGAAGGTAAATGGATGGAAAAGATATACCATGCAACCCTCAAGAATAAGAAGGCTATAGTAGCTATATTAATGTCAGAGAAATTAGATTTCAAAACAAAAAATATCATCAGGTATAAAAAGAAATACTTCAAAAAGATAATTTATGGTTAATTCATTAGGAAGATATACAATTATAAATAGAGCTTCAAATTATACAAAGCAAAAATGTACATAATTAAAAGAAGGAATAGAGAATTGCACAATCGCCTATTTAAAACCTCTCTCACAGCAATTGATAGAGCTATACAAAAGATTTTTATGTATATAGAATGTTTAAACAACACCATCGATCACCATAATTTAATTAATATTTAATAGATTACTGCATCAAACACCTGTAGAATACACAGTCTTTCCAAATGCAATGGTGATTTTAGCAGAATATACCATATTATAGGTTATAAAACAGTCTCAATAAATGTTTAAAAATCTGCACAGATTACTTCTAACAAAAGGTAATAAACGGAAAAATGAGGAAAGCAATGGCACATAGATCAAAAGCAAAGAGAATAGCTACCCTGTCTTCTTTTCAATTACAGTAGAATTTATTGTGTTTCCACAAGAAGCAGTGCACTTTTTAGCACCAAGAAATCTGCAGTAAATAAATTAAAACAGAAAAAGAAAAGAAAGAAAATGCAATGTTTTATTTTACAGCAACTGGGGAATTTTAAACACATTGATTTACTTCTCTGTATCAAATATTGAAATCAATAAACACTTTAATGTTTTCTAGATGATTTTTAAGAAAAATGCCTCAGAGTTTTTGTCTTTTTAGCTGTAATCACTTAAATAAAACAGACTTCCTAAGGAGTATCCCAATTATGATTTCTCTGTCCTCTGAACTATTAGAAAGAACATCCAAACACAATCCACAAATACAGTCATCAAGAGTTTTGTATTCCCATTAGTTCCGAGACTAGTTGAAACATTTATTTCTAACAAATGATTTTTTAATGTAAATGTTTCCCACTAATGAAATATCTCACTGAAAACCTACAGTTTAAAATAAGATAATATGGATGAAAACATTTTATAAACTGTATAGTTCTGTGGAAATATAATCATTATATATTTTGTTGACATCATATCAATATGCCATGTGAGACCTTTATTTTATAAGCTCAATTATAATATTAAATTCTCGAGGATTTTAAACTAATAGAGTGATACGGTTTTGCTGTGTGTTCCCACCCAAGTCTTCTCTTGAATTTGAATCCCCATGTGTTGAGGGAGAGACATGATTGGATTATGAGGGCTGTTTCCCCCATGCTATTCCCATGATAGTGAGTGAATTCTCATGAGATCTGATGGTTTTATAAATGGTAGTTTTTCCTGTGCTCCCACATGCTCTCTCTTGCCTGCCACCATGTAAGACATGCCTCTTCCCCTCCGACCATAATTGTAAGTATCCTGAGGCTGCCTCAGCCATGCAGAACTGTGAGTCAATTAAACCTCTTTCCATTACAAATTACCCAGTTTCAGGTATTTCTTTATAGCAGTGTGAAAACAGAGTAATACATATAGTAAAAATCCAAATCATTTCTGTTAAAATGGAAGAAAAAAATGCATTTCTGAAGACACATAGATATCATATACTTTATTGATAAAAGTTACTTATAAGGAAGTAAATTAATATTTTATTTATGAGATACTATCCTTCAGTGTTCAGCATAGGTGTCTCCTCCTCTAGGAATCCTTCTCAACCTAACTGATGGTGATGGTTAATTTTCTGTGTCAACATGACTTGGCTATGAAGTACCCAGACACTTCATCAACCATTATTTTAGTGTTTCTTAATGAGATTGACACTTGAATCATAAACTGAGTAAAGGAGATTGCCCTCCTGAATGTGTGTGGGCCTCATCCAATCAATCAAAGACGTGAAGAGAACATAAGATTTGATTAGGAGGAAACTTCTTTAGCTTCACTTTCAGAGCTGGAACACTAGTTTTCCCTTCCCCTCCAACCGGAATTTATATCCATCAGCTCTCTTGGTTCTCTCACTTTTGGATTTGAACTGGAACTACACCATTGGCTTCCTTTGTCTCTAGCTTGCCAATTGCAGATCTTGGGATGGATTTCTTAGTCTCCATAATTATGTGAGCCAGTTCCTTTTAATAAATTTTCTCTCTCTCAATCTTACTGGTTCTTTTTCACTGGAGAACTCTGACTACTCACTAGTTCCAAGGTAGCTACAATTCGAAATTTGTGCTTTTAGCTCTTTCTCTATCTCTCTATATAGAACATCACTCTATATTATATTTGTCTCTTGGTTTTAAGTTCTGAGAAGTCAGGAATAATGGCCATCTTCTTTATCCTTTATCCGTGGTCTTAATATGGTACTGGACACATACTATGCACTGAATAATATTTGTTGAATAAATGAAAGAATAGATGAAGTTTAGCATTTCCAATCAGAACAGAATCGAGTTTACTTTTATAAGAGCCTCTTCTTTATGTATTTTAGCTATTATTGGCAATAGGTAAGTTAAATCCAGGTAGACATTTCTGACTCTGATTCTTAAGTCATTAAATCCTTCAGTCGACCTATGTAGCAATTTATTGTTTTCTATTTGCTTTTTCAGTTTACACATCTTTTCCGGAAAATGACTTTTTGATACATACTTCTTGTGACAAAACTAGATATTCTGATGGACTTGGGCATTTCTATTCCCAGTTTGGTACAAAAGCAGTTAGAGATCAAGTGTGGGGAAAGAAAAAAAAATCAGCATGGAGGGACTATGCTCCTCTTTCATTCCACTCAGCCACTTGTTCAAAGTGAGATGATCATCTTCCCATAATAATTAAAAGCAGGCATGGCTACAGATAAATAAGTATCATTATTAAAAATTCCTGATCTTAAAATAATTCCAATTGATCATCTTTTATGATTGCATTGGTCACCCTACAGAAAATAATTAAGCATGTTAGTAAATACTTTGGCCTGCAGATGTACATCAATATTTTTCCTTTTGTTTGTGTATGTATATTAATATAATTTTTAAAAAGTAGGTCAAGGATGGTTAAAATTGCTCTGCTTTCTTTTCTATTTTTTTCTGTAAATTTTTTAAAACAACACTTAAATCCAAATGTCTAGATTTGATTTGATACATATCAATAGAAAATACAAACAAGAAATAGAATGAACAGAGACCATTATTGATCCTTTACACAAAAGGGATTATTTTCTTGAGTCTTGGCTTTAAAAAGTGGTGTTTTCTCCCTATTCTCTTCCCCTTCAATAAAGAAACCAATGAATCATTGTGTATAAGCTGAAGCTGCAAGGAATTACTGAAAAACACCTGAAAAAAAAAGAAAAAAAAAAAATTATACCGAAGAGAGAAACACATTTCAAGTCAGGTTTATCTACTCTCTAGGATTTAGGCACATGCATCTTTTACTGTGTGCTGAATGAATGAGGTGGAATAAAAGCCTGCATTGATGATGCCTTACACCCCCAACCACATTACTAAAATCCTTCTTTTTCTATAGAAATTGCCCAGTGTTCCATTCCTTTTATTCTCTACATTGTTGTACCATAAACACCTAGTTTAAATGGACATGCAATGCCATTTTATAAGGCCTCCAGGGAGCGATTTATTTAAGTACGTGTTATAGCAAGAGGAACAACCTGGCACGCATTATGCCAGCATACTCCTCTATGTAAACAATGACATTTATATTCCTCTAAAGACTGATATTTATAATTCTAAATTTTAAACTAAAGTTGTAAGAAACAAGCTTTCCTTTTTCAAAAAGACTATTCCAGTGTCTCCAATCCATAAAGTATCATAAATGCATTTCTTTCAGTTACTTATTGTACATGGTATTGGTCCATTTTCTGTTGCTTATAACAGAATAATTGAAACTGGGTAATTTATAAAGAACAAGAATTTATTTCTTACAGTTATGGAGGCTGAGAATTCCGGGGTCAAGGAGTCCTATCTGTTGAGAGGCTTCTTGCTGGTGGGGACTCTCTGAAGAGTCCTAGTGGGTATCACGTGGACAGGGGAATGAGCATGCTAATGCGCTGGCTCAAGTTTCTCTTTCTCCTTTTATAAAGCCACCAGTTCCACTGCCATGATAACCCACTGATCCACAAATGGATTTATCTATTCATAAAGGCAGAGCCCTCGTGATCCAATTACATCTTAAAGGCCCTGGTTCTCAGTACTCCCACACTGAGGGTTAAGCTTCAATATGAATTTTTGGGGGAATATTCAAACCACAGCATACACATTTATCAAAAACATCCTTTTCTTTTCTTTTTTTTTTTGTTTTTTTTTTGAGGCGGAGTCTTGCTCTGTCGCCCAGGCTGGAGTGCAGTGGTGTGATCTCGGCTCACTGCAAGCTCCACATCCTGGGTTCATGCCATCGTCCTTCCTCAGTCTCCTGTCCTGCCTCAGTCACCTGGGACTACAGGTGCCCACCACCACGCCCTGCTAATTTTTTCTTTTTTGTGTGTTTTTAGTACAGACGGGGTTTCACTGTGTTAGCGAGGATGGTCTTGATCTCCTGACCTTGTGATCTGCCCACCTCAGCTTCCCAAAGTGCTGGGGTTACAGGCCTGAGCCATTGTGCCTGGCGCATCATACATTATTTTTAAAAAGCTCAACCTTCACAACTAGCATTTTTTACTATTTACCTTCATTGTTCATTTTAAGTAGAAACAGTTTTGATGTCAACTTTCTTCACTTGATATGACATCAATGTACATTTTACTCTGATTTTACATTCTATTCTTAATATCCTATTGTAAACATATATATACACATATATAATTTTCAAAGCCATTAAAGGTATTTACATTTTTTGTTATGAATCACACTGTAATAAACTGTGCAGATACGTTTTCATAATTTGAGTGAGATAAACCTTTTGAAACAGAATGCTATTTTAATGACCTTCTTTCCTGAATGGAAGAAGTTGAATCAGTATCCCAATTTAGTCCCTTTCTTTCTGAAATGGATAGGTAAAATGCAAGTCTTTTACACAACTTCACAACAGGTTAGTCTCTCAGACTTAGTGTCACTAGGCTCAGGTCTTAGTTCTGTCTCCAACTCATGTATGACTTTTGGGAAGTCACGTTGTACCTCCTGTGATTCTTAGTTATCTCATTTTAAAATGGAAATGGCAACTTCTGGTTTCTGGTCCTGCATGTAAGGAGCTTAGAGATCATCACTTTATGCTAAAACAAGTACAAAGCTGAGGGATCAGGAACACCGCTACCCCTAAAATTGGAGAGACATACATACAGGTGGATGCAAAGAACTACTGCTCAGAGCAGAAACCCATGAGCAGAAATCTGTGGAACCACTGTCAGGGTAGAGAAACCTGAATGCTAATTGGTGGATTGCTGGGGACTCAGTGTAGACAACCGTGAGAGTGAAAATCTCCAGGAGGACCCAGTTGTCAGGGCCCCGCATACCTTCGTGAGTTTTACCTCCCAGATCTCTGCCAGCTCCTCACAGCGAATACTAGAGGAAAATTCCCTTGAGCTTCTACAGAGGGAGGGAAAAGGAAACCACTTTTTAAAACGTCAGAGCTTTATGATCTTAACGAGGTCAGCCCCCTAGAGAAACTATTTTATCAGAACCTAACCCGCTGGGATTTTAGTAGAGCCTACTCTACCTGGGGAAGGGAAATACCCAATCTTAGTTCTCCCTGGCTTTCCATGTGAGGAAATTAAAACCCGGAACTCTAGCTCCTTCAGGCCACCCTCAATCATGTAGGAGGGTGATACATTGAAAAGCACTGAAAGTCCAGAGGCACAGGCTCCCCAAAAGACTGAGACCTAATCATAAGATGGTAGAATGTTCCCCATCCCCCACATCTTATCACTACAGCTCCTCTTAATCAGTATATCATGTCCACCTTTCAACAAGAAATTATAAGTTGTCAGCCTAAAACAAAGACAGTAGAGAAAAATATCTCTTAATATGTTGAATTTGTTCGAAAATTAGAAAAGAGGATTATAATCCAGGTGCATAGCCATTGCAAGCCACATGTGCATCTGGTGAGGGAAATGGAAAGGGAAGCTTTTAGTGGCAAAAAGGAGTTCACATAAGCTGCTTAAAAATAGAGATCATGATCCTGAAGGCTTAAAGCCAAAAATGGCACCAGTTCATGGGTGGAGGTGCCATAATGGGATAAGAATTCTTTCTAGAGCATCTTATCTGAATATTGCAGTCTTAACTAATGTCTGGTAATAAGCCTTGTCATAGAAATGTGGGCATATGTACAAAATGTACAAGCCACGCAAAGGAGGAGGCGTGTGAAAGATGTGAAGAAATTTATTATGGGGTTTTAGGAAAATTCTTGGAAAGAGTTTGTATCTCAGACATGCAAGGATGAGCCCCAACCCTTTGTGTCTTTTTGGCCCTATTTTGTCTGTATCTGACAACAGTGACTTCATCTTGGTGTCTGCAACCTTTACATTTCCTCCTTTTGACCAAAATCTTTTTTTTTTTTTTTGAAAGCATTGCTGATCAATTAGCCTGTAGTCAGGTTTTAATTGTCTCTTGGATCTCTTATGGACATGTCCTGGTTAGTTTGATATGGTTCCACTTTGTAGGGAGGTGGTGGACAGCTGGAAGTTAGTGTTAAGACCCTTTTAGCCACATTTGAGTAATAAGAAGGCCAGAAGGAGAAACTCTCAGGCCTAATTCATGTTAAAGTTATTGTTAAATTGGATTTTTCTGTTCCATAGGTGTTGGCTATCATTTCAAAGTGCTGGGCCAACTTTTTCTTTTGTTAAGAAATGTAGTTTTGCAGTGATATGTCAGATAACAGGCATAAGGTTTAAAATGAAAAATATAAAGCAAAAATAATAGCAATATGACAATCCCAGTCTGTGTAATGGTTCTAAGTCATGAACCTAGACTTAAAGGCAACCAGCTGAAAAGATCAAATGACCATAGGGAACTACATGATACTTGTAGCCAGGTGACTGTTCTCTTATTTTATATAACTTGTCTCTTATTTTGTCACCCTCTCCCAAGGAGCTTATCCAGGTACAGCATATAGTATTAATATTAGCAAGAATAGAGATACCACCTTGCTCATTAATAGATCATCAAGAACAATTCTATTATCTAAGATTACCCTGGCAAGAGAAACTATCACATGCTGTTGTGTGGTGATAGCTTTTGCGGTCAAGCCAGTAAAAATTGCTAGGGTAGCAGACACATTAAAAAAAATCATTTCTTCATTAGTAGCAACACCTTACCAAGGTACAAAAGTTCTGCCAAAGGATACAAATCCAGAGTCCCTGAACCCACCAGGTAACTCATATTTGACTTTTTGATGTAGTAAGAGGGGGCTAGTCCAATGCTTGTTCAAGTCATAACTTTCAGATCTACTGTCTATTGACAATAGAGCAGTCAAATATCCCAACCCATTTTGGCCTTCTGTTATCCAAGTCTCTAAGGATCTGGAGGCTCATGCTGAGTTGCCCCACTGACTAAAGTAAATATGCCCAATAGGAGCACAAGTTTTTATTTTTTTATTTTTATTTTTGTAAAACATAGAAGTAAATCAGGGTCAGTTATGTCACTACCAGCTGTTCATAGCATCTCCTCCTTAATTGTTTTTACATATATTAGGGCGTCCTAACAAATGGTTTAGAAAGGATGATCCATTGCATATCTTTGGGGCATAATTGGGAAGCCATCAGTTTAAGGTGAGGCAGGAAACAAGAGTTAAGAGAAATGAAGAAGCTGAATTCTACAGGAGGGTCCAATGGGGCAATTTGTAAGGTGGCTGGACCTGGGATGTTAGTAAAATCTGTTACAGGTTGAACTGTTGGGGGTGGAGGTCACTAGAATCAATCTGTTGTGTTTCTGATGCTAAATCTGTATTAGTCAGGGTTCTCTAGAACTCGCTCTCACTCCCTTTCCTCAGACTTCTCAATTTCCTGAAACACAAAAATGTGGAAAATAGGCCAGTCTATAACTTTTCATTGGCCTCTAAATGTTCAAGTGAAAGGAAGAACTATATGTCTTTCATTTTAAATCAAAAGCTAGAAATGATTATGCTTAGTGAGGACGGTATGTCTAAAGCTGAGACAGGGCAAAAGCAGGCCTCTTGCACCAAACAGTCAAGTTGTGAATACAAAGAAAAAGTTCTTGAAGGAAATTAAAAGTGTTACTCAGTGAACACATGAATGATAAGAAAGCAAAACAGCCTTATTACTGATACGGAGAAAATTTTAGTGGTCTGGTTAGATCAAAGTTGCCACACCATTCCCTTAAGCCAAAGCCTAATTCAAAACAAGGCCTCAACTCTTCAATTCCATGAAGAGTAAGAGAAGTGAGGAAGCTGCAGAAGAAACATTTGCAGCTAGCAGAAATTAGTTCATGAGGTTTAAGAAAAGAAGCCGTCTTCATAATAAAATGCAAGGAGAAGCAGCAAGTGCTGATGTAGAAGCTGCAGCAAGTTATCCAGCAAGCTAAGAAAATTGGTGAATGTGACTAGACTAAACAACAGATTTTCAGTGTAGACTAAACAGCCTTGTATTGGAAGAAGATGCCATGTAGCACTTTCATAGCTAAGGAGAAGAAGTCAATGCCTGGCTTCAATGCATCAAAGACAGGCTGACTCTCTTGTTAGGGGCTAATGCAGGTGATGACTAAGTTGAAACCAATGCTTGTTTACCATCCCAAAACTCCTTGATAATTTTGCTAAATCTACTCTGCCTGTACTCTATAAATGGAATAATAAGCCCGAATTACTGAATATTTTAATCCCACTGTGGAGATATATTGCCTTGAAAGATTCCTTTCAAAATAGTGCTGCTCATTGGCAGTACAGCTGGTCACCCAAGAGTTCTAATGGAGATGTACAAGAAGATCAATGTTGTTTTCATGTCTGCTAACACAATACCCATTCTGCAGCACATGAATCACAGAGTCATTTAAACTTTCAAGTCTTCTTATTTCAGAAATACATTTCCTGAGGCTATAGCTGCCATAGTGATTCCTCTGATGGATCTGGGTGAAGTAAATTGAAACCTTCTGGAAAGCATTCGCCATTCTATATGCCCGAATCTAAAATAATTTAAAAAGGAGAAAATTTAGAATATTACATAAACTTAGTTAATAAAGAAAAAGCAGAGTTTGAAAATATTGACTTATAGTTTTAAAGAAATTCTATTGTAGCTAAAATACTAGGAAACATTGCATGCTACAGAGAAACCTTTCATGAAAGGAAGAGTCAGCACACGCAGCAAACTTAATTGTTTAAGTTGTTTTAAGAAATTGATTGCCACAGCCAAGCAAGCCTTTAGGAACCACCACTCTGACCAGTCAGCAGCCATTGACATCAATGCAAGACCTTCCATCAGCAAGAAGATTATGGCTTTCTAAAGGCTCAAATGATCTTTAGCATTTTTTATCCATAAAATATTTTTAAATTAAGATATGTGCATTTATTATTGACATATAATATTTTACGTATTTATGGAGTACATGTGAGTGTTTGTTACAAGCATAGAATGTGAAATGAACAAATCAGGTTATTTGGGGTGTTCATCATCTTAAGTGTTTACCATTTGTATGTGTTATCATTTCAAGTTCTCTCATCTAGTTACTTTGAAATACACATAATATTGTTGCTAAGTATAGTCATCCTAGTCTGCTATCAAATATTAGAACACATTTCTTCTATCTAATTGTATGTTTGCACCCATAGCCAACCTCTCTTTACTCCCCAACCCCTGACCCTTCCCAGTCTCTAGTATCTATTGTTCTATTTTGTATGTCCATGAGATTAAAATTTTTAGCTCCCACATGTGAGTGAGAACATGTGATATCTGTCTTTCTCTGCCTGGCTTATTTCACTTAACATAATGACCTCCAGTTCTATCTATGTTGCTGCATATGATGTGATTTCATTCCTTTTTTTTGACCAAATAGTATTCTATTGTGCATATATACCACATTGTCTTCATCCATTTATCCACTGATGGACACTTTTTTTGATTCCATATCTTTGCTGTTTTGAATAGAACTGGGATAAATGTGCAACTGATATTCTGATTTATTTTCGCTTGGATAGATACCCTATAGTGAGATTGCTGGATCACGTGGTAGTTCTATTTTTAGTTGTTTTTTTTTTTTTTTTGAGAAATCTACATACTGTTTTCCATAGTGCTTGTACTAATTTACATTCCCAAGAATAGTATATGAGAGTTCCTTTTTCTCTATGTCCTTGCCAGCATCTGGTATTAAACACTTAATAAAATACAGTATGATGTAAACATTAGTTTTTTATTTTTATTATTATTTATTATTATTATTATTATTTTTGAGATGGAGTCTTGCTCTGTCACCCAGACTGGAGTGCAGTGGCATGATCTTGGCTCACTGAAGTCTCTGCCTCCCAGGTTTAAGTGATTCTCCTGCTTCAGTCTCCCGAGTAACTGGGATTACAGGTGTGTGCCACCATGCCTAGCTAATTTTTTGTATTTTTAGTAGAGACAGGGTTTCACCATGTTAGCCAGGATCGTCTCGATCTCCTGACCTCGTGATCCACCCACCTCGGCCTCCCGAAGTGCTGGGATTACAGGCATGAGCCACCACACCCGGTCCATTACTTTTATATGTACTGAGAAACAATAAAATTTGCGTGACTCATTTTATCATGATATTTGCTTTATTTTGTTTGGGACCAAATTCACAGTAGCTTAAAGGTATGCCTGTAGATGAGCTACACAGCACCAAAAACATCTGACTGAATATAATTGACATGTATAGACCATTCCAACCAACAGAAGATAACATATTCTTCTCAAGTTCACCAAGATAGACCACATTCTGTGCCATAAGAACACCTTAACAAATTCAACAGAATAGAAGTAATACAATATCTGCTCTGAAACTATACCAGAAGTCAATCTACAAAAAGATAACTGAGAAATCCTCCCCAAATATTTTAAACTAAATAAAAATAAAAATACAATTATCAGTATTTGTGGGTTGCAGCGAAAGCAGCTTTTACAGCAAAATTTATAAGACTGAATGAATATATTAGAAAAGTGGAAGGATTTAAAATGAATAATGCAATCTCCAACTTTAGAAAACTAGAGAGAGTATATTATATCCAAAGTAAGCAGAAGAAAAAAAATAAAAATTAGAGCAGACATCAGTGAAATTAAAAATAGGAAGTAAAAAAATTATCAAAACCAAAAGGTGGTTATTAGAAAAGATCAAGAAAATCAATAAGCCTTTAGCATAAATATAAAATGCAAAACTATAAAACTAGATAATAACATAGAAGAAAACCTAGATTATCTAAGAAAAATGAGAAAAGACACAAATTATTCATATCCGAAATGAAAGAAAGAACATCAGTGTAGATTGCATGGATACTAAAAGAATAATAAAAAAATGATGAACCTGTCTTTGTACACAAATTTGATAGCCTAGATGAAATAGACCAATTCTATAAAATGCACAATCTGCCAAAACTTACACAAGAAGAAATAGATCATCTGAATAGCCATATATATTATAGAAACTGAATCAATAATTAATAATCTTCCAAAACAGAAAGTGCCAGGCTGAGATGAGTTTACTGGTAAATTCTACCATGTATTTTAACTAGAAATTATGTCAGTTCTCTACAATCAATTCCAGAAAGTAGAAGCAGGAGGAACACTTTCGAATTCACTCTATGAGGCCAGCATTATCCTAATAACAAAACCAAAGACATTACAACAAAAGTTGCAGATTAATTTCTCTTATTAATACAATGCAAAAAAACTTAACAAATACTAGCAAATTAAACACAAAATGTAAAATGAAGTATACAACATGATCAAGTAGGATTTATTCCAAGTATGCAAGGCAGTTTCAACTAAAAACCAACTAATGCAATCCACCACATCAACAGATTAGAGATGAAAAATAACATGATAATATCAATAAATACAGGAAAAGCATATAGGAAAATATAACACCCATTGATGATAAAAACTCCCAGAAGACTGGAAACACAGCTGAAACTTCTTCAATTTGATAAAGAATATCTATGAACAACCTGAAGCTAACGATGTACTCAATAATGAGAAACTTGAAGGTTTCTTGCTAAGATCAGGAACAAAGAAAGGATATTCCCTCTCACTATTGCTTTGCAATATAGTACTAAAAGTCCTAGATAAAGCTGTAAAAAAAGAAAAGGTAAGCAGATTGAGAAAGAAAAAATACAATTGCTTTTGTTTTCAGACCACAGACTATGTAAAAATTTTTAAAAATTGACAAAGAAACTCCTGGAACTAAGAGTTATTATAGTAAGATTGCTAGATATAAGGTTAATATACAAAAGTCAATCACTTTCTTCTATACCCGCAATAAAAAAGTGGAATTTGAAAGCAAAAACACATTACCATTTACATTAGCACCCCAAAATGAAATACATAGGTGTAAGTCTAAAGACATGTGTACAAAATATCTACGAGAAAAACCACAAAACTTGGATGAGAGCTATCAGGAGATTGAGACCATTCTGACTAACACGGTGAAACCCCGTCTCTATTAAAAATACAAAAAATTATCTGGGCATGGTGGCGGGTGCCTGTAGTCCCAGCTACTCGGGAGGCTGAGGCAGGAGAACGGTGTGAACCCAGGAGGCAGAGCTTGCAGTGATCTGAGATCGTGCCACTGCACTGCATCCTGGGCGACAGCAAGACTCCGTCTCAAAAAAAAAAAAAGAATTAAATACACGTAGAAAGATATTCCGTATTGGCAGTAGAAAAACTCAATGTTGTCAGTATGTTAGCTCTTCCCAACTTGATCTATAGCTTCAATGCAATCCCAGTCAAAATCCCAGACAGTTTGTTCATGAATTGATAAGCTGGTTAAAAAGTTTTTATAAAGAGATAAAAGACCTAGAATGACAATATTGAAAGAGAAGAACAAAGTTGGAGAACTAACAGCAACTTCAAGACTTACTATAAAGCTACAGTAATCAAGACTGTGGTATTGGCAAAAGAACAGAAAAATAGATCAAAGGAACAAAATAGAGAGCCCGAAAATAAACCCACATAAATATAGTCAAGCGATTTTTGACAAAGGAGCAAAGACAGCATAATAGAGCAAAGATAGTCTTTTCAACAAATGGCATTGGAATAAGTAAACATCCACATGTCAAAAAAAAGAATCTAGACACAGATATTACATCTTTCTGAAAGTAAATCAAAACACATTATAAACCTAAATATAAAATGCAAAACTATAACTCTTCTAGAAAATAACATAGGAGAAAACCTAGATGATCCTTAATACGGCAATTATTTTTTAGACACAACAACAAAAGCACAATCTACGAAAGACATAATTGATAAGTTGGACTCTAATAAAATTAAAAACTTCTGCTCTTTGAAGGACAATGTCAAGAGAATGAGAAGACAAGTCATAGAGAGAAAATATTTGAAAAAGACATGTCTCATAAATGACTGTTATCCAAAATACGTGAAAAAGCTTAAAACTCTACAGTAAGAAAATGAACAATCTGATTGAATAATGTGCAAAAGACCTGAACAGACACTAAACCAAAGAAGATATACAGATGACAAGTAAGCATATAAAAAGATATTCAACATCATATGTCATTAGAGAAATGCAAGAAAACAACAACAATGTACCATTACACTTATTAGAATAGCAAACCCCCAAACGTTGACAATATCCATTGCTGACAAGAATGTGGAGCAACAGGAATTCTCATTCATTGCTAGTGGGAATACACAATGGTATAGTCACTTTGGAGAGCAGTTTAGCAATTCTGTATAAAGCTAAACATATTCTCACCATACAATATAGCAATTGCATTTCCTTGTATTTACCCAAAGATATTTTCCCAATATCGTAAGTTAAAAAGTATGTCCACAGAAAGACCTGCTCACAGATGTTTACAGCAGCTGTATTCATAATTGCCCAAACTTGAAAGCATTCAAACCGTCCTTCAGTATATGAGTGGATAAATAAATAGTAGTACATCTAGACAATGGGATATTATTCGGTACTAAAAAAATGAGCTATATATAAAGCCATGAAAAGATAAGGAGAAAAGTTAAATGCATATTACTAAGTGAAAGAAGCCAATCTAAAAAATATGATTCCAACTAAGTGACATTCTGGAAAACCCAAAATTATGGAACTGTAAAAGAGATTAGTGGCTGCCAGAGGTGGGGGGCAGGTGAGGGAGGAGAAACAGATAAGTAGGCTGAGCACAGAGTAATTTTAGGGCAGTAAAACTATCCTGTATAATATTACAATGATGGATGCATGTCATTATCTATTTTTCAGAACATACAGAATTTATAACATCAATTGTGAATCCTTATGTATACTGTGGACTTTCACTGATAATGATGGGTCAATGTAGGTTCATTTTAACAAATGTACAACTCCGGTAAGGGATGTTGACAGTGGGGAAAGGGAGATTCGTGTGGATGGGGTTAAGTATATATGAAAACCCTCTGTATTTTCTGAACAGTTTTGGGAGAAACTAAAACCGCTCTAAGAAATATAATTTATTAATTAAAAAATAAATGGAAATTGTAATGCTTACTTGACCATAGAGGTGATTATGTATATTGGAATATGTGAGAGCAATACAAATGTAAATAATTAAGTTGTTGTAGATTCAAGATAATCATAAAATTGACAGGTTAGTAAACACTTGTGTAATTTAGAAATAAAGAAAAAATCCATGACGTAAGATAATATTAATGCAACTGTTTTTCATTAAAAATCATCTAAAAGGTGAGATGATCATGTGCTGGTAATAGTTATGTTGTTGTTCTAGAGAAAGCATTATGAACTTTTATGAAATATTTCTGAGTTTTAAAAAATTGATGCTTCCAATTTGGAAAAAGTAGAAAAGAATGTCAATAGAGAAACAGCTCAATGATCTTTAAATTGTGTTTGTAGGCCTCCCTTGGGCAATACTTCCGAAAATCTTGACATTCTGAGGTTTTCTTTATGGATTCTGAAGATCTCTGGCAGAACCAAGCATCAGAAGCATTTCGGACAGCTAAAGGGTTGTAGCCTTTATCCTGAAGGCACATGTCATTTTTAATCATATCTGACTTTTCCTTCATTTTCTAGTCTAAAATGTGACCAGTTTTTAACACTTAAAATAAGTACAGAGCTCTCTTGCTCTGAGATCTATGCTAAATATACTATAAACACTTTTTCTTTTCAGTGAAAGCTTCTATCTGATTGTCTTTGTTTTTCTCAGTTTTAATTGTTCAAATCTGTTATTCTTAATTATTTTCATCTTGGGAATTAATGATTAATTCACAACCATTTGGAATATGTTTTATGAGACATTTAAACAGCCTACAGATGTGACATGGTATTTATATCAATGTGCATTTTCATAAAGTTTATGTTTCTATTTTAGTTTTCAGCAGTAACTGTTTATTTTAATAAAAATAAATTAACTCTGTTACAAATGGTCTGATAAGGTTTTTCTAGCAGCTTGGTGTGAGGGAAAGAGGCATGGTTTGGTTAACAGATACTCAGTAGCCTGGCTACACTGTTTTGGTGGAATAAAAACTGTTTAACTTGGTTTTTACCCTGACAAACAATAATTGAGTCTCTACATGTTATATAAAATTATTAAAATCATGTCAGATTGTTGTAGGATTTAGCTCTAGAGAATCAAGAGATAATGTTAGGGTTTAACAGCATCTCTCTATTTTTTTTGCATAATCTGAAATAAGGAAAATCAGAGAAAAGATGAGCAGGAGAGTCAGAACTATGGAGAAGCATTTGAGAAAACATATATGAATAAAAGGTGTTGATAATTTTGATTAGATGAGTATGTAGTATCAGGATAATAGTTCAAACAAAAGTTAACATATATGAAATCTGAGAAGATTGCTGCTCCATTGGTTCTTCATTTCTCCAATTATAGGTCATCATATTTACAACTACCAAAGAGTTCTGGAGAATGAAGTGAATGTCCTGGTGGCCTTGTATGATACCCCCAGTTATGAATTCTGAGATAACAGGTTAATCTGGAGTCCTATTTTTGTAAGTGTTTCATTGGCTTCCTGAGAGCAAGGAAATATAGTGCCCAATAATCAGCCCCTTTAGAATATCAGAGAAAGAAGAAATGACTCTGATAAGGTTATGTAAGAGCTCATCCTGAGGATGGGAGTGGAGTGGGGGATTTTTAAGCTTGTTTTCTGACCTGAGACAGTAGCTTATGATCAATAAGGAAAATATTCTGTAACCTTTAATTCTCTTTGATTTTATTTCTATAGAACTCCTTCAATTACCTAATAAGCAAGATGATAAAACTGAAACTTAGGGTGAATTTGGAAACTTAAAGGTCTAAAAGAGTTGGAAGGAAAAAAAAAGTTTCCTTTCTTTGTGGCAGTAGATCTAGCTCAAGAAATGAGAAGTGAGGTGTGGTAGTCTTTGCATTTTGAGAGTAGCAAGAGAGCAAGTCAGCAGGCCTGTTGGAGAGTGAGCCTGGGATGCATGCAGAGCAGGGAGAGCTAGAGGGTTCAGAGGCCCTTTCATGATACTGACGAGAGGGCTCAGAAGCCAGCATAGCCTAGACAACAAACAAACAAACAAATCAACCAAAGCATGTCCTAGAGAATTATCAAATGTTTGTTGAATTGAATTAAAATAGGTAGATAAAATGAAAATCAGTATTGGTTTATTAACTTTAACTATGAAGGTTAGTATTGGTTTATTAACTTTAGATAAAGTTTATTTAAGGACATTATTACACAGTGCTTAGACTTTTATCCTTTACCTTTGGAGGTGGGCATTTTATGCATCAGCATGCCTAATGCTTGTTAGGGATTAGTGGAATTAACAGAGCATCACCTAGTTGGCCTCTGTTGCCCCCTTCTCAGTTGATATTGCCCCAAATCATCTCCTAGAGACCCAGGTTGTAGACTCACAGGATAAGAGGAGAGAATTATCCATTCTATGCTCTATACTAATAAGCTTCCAAAACTTGTATTATCTTTGGAAATCCTTACCTCCTACCTGAAGGACAAAGTGGTTGAGAGTATGGAGGCTAGTTTTCAGTGTTTTATGACAATGTTAAACAACAATGATTTTCCTCCATAATAAACACCTACATGACAGGTTGATGGGTGCAGCAAACCACTGTGGCACATGTATACCTATGTAACGAACCTGTACGCTCTGCACATGTATCTCAGAACTTAAAGTGAAAAAAAAAAAAAGCTGTATGCCACAAACATACAATAAAATAAAATAAATAATCGCCCAAGGACACAATGCTATGGTCATTTTCTTGATCTTATTTCACACAATTCTTTGAAAAAGACTTGGATATTATTCTTAGATAATTTCTCACTAGCCTGCAAAGAAATTTATAATTTTGAGTTTTAAAGTTTCTATCCTGAAATTTTAGCAAAAAAATGTCCCCCAAGGACTGTTGGCAAAAAAAATCTAACATCTCTACTATTACCTTACACTTCTTACCAAGTTAACTTTGTTATAATCAATAGCATCAGATGCTGTATGCTTGGAATTGTTTTTAATAAATCAATTTCCATTATGATGCCCTTCAAATATGGAAATACAAAGTGTTGCTAGCAAAGATAGTCTGCTGGTTTATTAAAATTAAATTTATTAAAATTCAGAGGTTGCTAAAAGAGGAATGTTACTGGCTTATCAACATTTGAAGCTTTCAGTTTTTTCCTACAAGATTTACTTATTATACAAGCACAAAGGATTAGATGAAAGGGGGAAGTTTTATCTGAAGTTGCACAGGTATGCATTATTTAGAAAGGTTGTACAAATTTGTGTGTAGAGGAGATGAAGTAGGAGTGTTGTTATTGCTCTTTAAAACAAACTGAACTGGATTTAACTTCATTGCCACAGTAAGATAAGAAAGTCAGTTGGTCAGAGGAAAAAGTCATCAGGAAGAGTTAAGTTGCAGACCCCTCACTTCAGAGAATCTCAACTCATCAGCGCTGCAGCGAACCAGTCAAATAAGATCTGAGGCTTCCACACAGAGGAGCCCTTCAAAGACTTGCCTTGAAACTGCTGGGTCTCCTCAGTGACTTCCCTGGCATTGATATTAGTGTCCTCTGTCCCTGCTGAATGCTGCACACAACCCTGCAGTGGTAAGTGAAACCATACAGAAGTAGACTGTCTAGAACAAGCTGCTCATTCAAAAAAGCAGAATCCAAATGCATATCAAACACAACTTTAACTTTGGAAGAAACCTTACAGACCACGTTTTTATGTTCTCTCTAGTAGAACACCTGCTTTGATCATCCAGTGACAGGGAGCCTATGGACTTGAAAGAAAACAATTATGTTATGTTATGAATGCATTCATTCATTGTTATGTTATTATGAAATATAAGATTGTGTTCTCTGTTATTGATATGAAGTCTTTGTCTAAACTTCTATACATTGGTATGTGCTTGCTTTGAGGTTACCAATTTTCAAGTAATTCTGGTTTTGCTTTTATAAGCACCTCTTCTATATTTTAGGACTGCTCTCACATTCTCATTAAGTATTCTCAATCCCAGTATAAACATTCTAGTTTATTGTAACATTTCTTACATAAAACAGCAAGGTCTCTTAGTGTTATAGCCACCATTCTCAAAATTCTGTACAGTTTTATCACAGTTCATTTAAAACATGGTAACCAGACATAAATATAATACATGGTACAGTTCACAGAAGAGGTAAAGCAAAATGGTGGAACAGAAGGCTCCGCTCCTCCCTCAAGGACACCAATTTAACAACTGTTGACACAGAAAAAAATACCTTCATAAGAGCCAGAAATCAGATGAGCCTTCCTCATACCTGGTTTCATCTTTGTATCACTGAAATAGGCACAGACAACATTGACAAAACAAACAGCCTTAAATTGCCGGCGCCGCTTCTCCACCAACCCCAGCAGCCAAGGCATGGTGCAGAGAGCATCTCTGGGCCCTGCGGGTGGGAGAACACAATTGTGAGACATTGAACTCAGTGCTATCCTGTTAAGCAGAATGGAAGACTAGACCAAATTCACCTGACACTCACCCATGGAGGGAGCATTTAAACCCGCACTCACCGGAGGATAATTGCCAGTTCCAGAGGTCTGAAATTGACTTCCCACAAACTCTGCTGCCAAGGGCCACAGTGCTCTGTGTCTCTAAGTAAACGTAAAAGGCGGTGTAGGCCATACAGACTGCAATTCTTAGGTAAGTTCTAGTCCTCAAATGAGCCCAGACACAGTGGATTGGGTGGAGGGCACGCGACCTAGTGAGACATCAGCCAGAGTGGTTAAGGGAGTGCTGGCATCACCCCTCCCCTAATCCCAGCCTGCTTCAAAAGAGATCCCTTCCTTCTGCTTGAGGACAGGAGAGGTAAGAGTGGGGAGAACTTTGTCTTGCATCTTGGATACCAGCTCAGCCACAGAAGGATAGGGCACTGGTCTGATTTGTGAGGCCCTCATTCCAAGACCTAGGTCCTGGAAGACATTTCTAGACACACTCTTGGTGAGAAGGGAACCCACTACTTTGAAGGGAAGGGCCCAGTTCTGGCAAGGTTCATCAGTTGCTTACTGAAGAGCTCATGGGCCCTGAATAACCAGCGGCAATACCCAGGTACTATATTGAGGGCCTTGGGTGAGGCTCTGAGTCTTCCCTGCTTCAGGTGAGATACAGCACATCATCAGCTGTGGTGGCTATGCGGTGAAACTCCTTTGGCTTGTGAAAAGCAGAGGCAAAAGTAATGGGGAATTTGTCTTACACCTTATGTACCATCATGGCCACAGGGGCATAGAGCACCAGGCAGGTTCTTGGGGTCCCAATTCCAGGAATTGACTCATGGATGGCATTTCTGGACTAGTAGGGGAGCCTATTGTCCTGAAGAGTGAGTCCCAGGCCAGGCAGAATTCACCTTGGGCTTTAAGGGAACATCTGCAATAGTCTTGCAGTACTCCTTGTGGCTTGTGGTAGCAGTGGGTATGGGATGAGGCTCCTCTATTTTTGGAAAGAGTGGGAAGAGCTGCGTCTTGTGGTGTGAGTGCCAGCTCAGCTGCAGTACAGTAGAACACCAGGTGGACTTTTAGGGTTTTTGGCTCTGGTTGCTGTCTCCTGGATAGCATCTCTGGACCCACTCAAGGCCTGGGAGAGCTCGGTGCCCTGAAGGAAAGGACACAAGCCTGGTTGGCCTTGCTGCCTGCTGAATGTAGAGGCCCAGGACCTTGAGTGAACATAGGTAGTAGCCAGGGAGTAGTTACAGTATCTCTTGGGTGAGATCCAGGACTGTGCTGGCTTCATATCTGACCCAGCATAGTCATAGTGGTGGTGTACACAGGAGTGCTTGTGTCACTCTACTGCAAGGTTTAGGTGGCTCAGAACAGAGAGATGAGACTGTTTGTTTGGAAGAAAGTAAGAGAAGCAAACAAGAGTCTCTGCCTAGTAATACAGATAATTCTCCCAGATTTTGTCCAAGATCATCAAAGTGGTACCTCTACAAGTCTGCAAGAATCACAGTATTACTGGTCTCGGGGTGACTCCAAAAGCAGAAACAGCTTATATCACAGCACTCAAGTCCTTTCAAATACCTGAAAAGCTTTCACAAAAAGGATGGGTACAAATAAGCCAAGACAATGAAGACTACAATAAACACCTAACTCTTCAATGACCAGACACCAAAGAACGTCTACTAGCATCAACACCATCCAGGAAAAGATGGCCTCACCAGATGAACTAAATAAGGCACCAGGGACCAATCTTGGAGAAACAGAGATGTGTGACCATTCAGAGAGGGAATTCAAAATAGATATGTTGAAGACACTAAAAAATATTCAAGATGACACAGAAGAGGAATTCAGAATGCTATTAGATATATTTAACAAAGAAATTGAAATAATTAAAAAGAATCAAGCAGAAATTCTGGAGCTGAAAAATGCAATTGGCATACTTAAGAATCAAAGTCATTTAATTGCAGAACCGATCAAGGAGAAGAGAGAATTAGTAAGCTTGAAAACAAAATATTTGCAAATACATAGTCAAAGGAGACAAAAGAACAAGACTAAAAAACACTGAAGCACACCTATGAGATCTAAAAAATAATCTCAAAAGGGCAAATCTAAGAGTTACTGGCCTTAAAGAGGAGGCAGAGAAAGAGATAGAGGTAGAAAGTTTATTCAAAGGGATAATAACAGATTAAAATAAAGTTTATTCAAAGGGATAATAACAATAAAGAAAAGTCTGGGACCCAATGACTTCATTGCTGAATTCTACCAAACATTTAAAGAACTAATACCAATCTCACTCAAACTTTTCCAGAACATAGAGGAGGAGGGAATACTTCCAAACTCATTCTACAAGGCCAGTATTACCCTGATGCCAACACCAGACAAAGATATATCAAAAACAAAACAAAACTACAGGTCAACTTACCTGACAAATATTGATGCAAAAAGCATGAACAAAATACTGACAAAACAAATTCAACAATACATTAGAAAGATCATTCATTATGACCAAGTAGGATTTAACCTGGGATGCAAGGGTAGGTCAACATACACAAGTCAATCAATGTGATACATCATATCAACAGGATGAAGGAATAAAACCATATCATCATTTGCATTGATGCTGAAAGAGCATTTGAAAAAATTCAACATTGCTTCATGATTTAAAAAAACTTAAAGAATTGGGTATAGAAGGAACATATCTCAACATAATTAAAGCCATATATGATAGACCCACAGTTAGTGTTATATTGAATGAGGTAAAACTGAAAGCCTTTCCTCTAAGATCTGGAACATAACAAGGATGCTCACTTTCATCACTGTTATTCAACATCATACCAGAAGTCCCAACTAGAGAAGTCAGACAAGAGAAAGTTATAAAGTGCATCCAAATTGTAAAGGAAGAAGTCAAATTATCCTTGTTTGCAGACGACATAATCTTGTATTTGGAAAAACCTAAATAGTCCACAAAATAGCTATTAGAACTGATAAACAAATTCAGTAAAATGCAGGATACAAAATCAACATACAAAAATCAGCAACATTTCTATATGTCAACAGTGAATAATGTGAAAAAGAAATTAAAAATGTAATCTCATTTATAATGTGATAATGCCTTACCAAGGAATTAGTAAAATAAGTGAAAGATCTCTATAATGAAACCTATAAAACACTGATAAAAGAAATTGAAGAGGACACAAAAAAATGGAAAATTATTTCATGTTCTTGGATCGAAAAAATAGATATTGTTAAAATGTTGATATACCCAAAGAAATATACAGATTCAATGCAATCCCTATCAAAATACCAATGGCATTCTTCACAGAACTAGAGTAAACAATCCTAAAATTTCCATAGAACCACAAATGACACAGAATAGCCAAAGTGATCCTAAGCAAAAATAACAAAACTGGAAGAATCACATTACCCGACTTCAAAGTATACTATAGAGCTATTGTAACCCAAACAGCATAGTACTGGCATAAAAACAGACATACAGACCAATGGAACAGGATAGAGAACGCAGAAAAAAATCCACACACCTACAGTGAACTCATTTTTGACAAAGGTGCCAAGAACATACATTGAGGAAAAGACAGTCTCTTCAATAAACAGTGCCGGACTAGATACCCAGATGCAGAATAAAATTAGACCCCTGTCTCTCACCATATTAAAAAAATCAAATCGAAACGGGTTAAAGATTTAAATCTAATACCTCAAACTATAAAACTACTATAAGAAAACATTGAAGAAAATATCCAAGACATTGGCCTGGACAAAAATTTCCTGAGCAACACCCCACAAGCACAGGCAACCAAGGCAAAAATGAGCAAAAATGAGCAAATGGGATCACATCAAGTTAAAAAACTTCTCCACAACAAAGGACACAATCAACAAAATAAAGAGACAACACACAGAATGGGAGAAAATATTTATGAACTACCCATCTGACAAGGGATTAAAATTAGAATATATAAGAACCTCCAACATCTCTACAGGAAAAAAATCTAATAATCCAATTAAAACTGGGTGAAATATTTGAATAGACATTTCTCAAAAGAAGACATATAAATGGCAAACAGGCATATGAAAAGGTGTCCAAACAATCATTTATCATCAGAGAAATGAGAATCAAAACTACAATGAGATATCATCTCACCCTTGTTAAAATGGATTACGTTCAAAAGACAGGCAATAACAAATGCTGGTAAGTATGTTCAGCAAAGGGAACCCTTGTATACTGTTAGTCGGAATGTAAACTAGTACAACCACTATGCAGAAAGTTTGGAGGTTCCTCAAAAATACTAAAAACCGGTCCAGTGCGGTGGCTCATGCCTGTAATCCCAGCACTTTGGGAGTCGAAGGTGGGTAGATCACGAGGTCAAGAGATTGAGACCATCCTGGCTAACGTGGTGAAACCCTGTCTCTACCAAAAATACAAAAGTAGCTGGGTGTGATGGTGCATGCCTGTAATCTCAGCTACTCAGGAGGCTGAGGTAGGAGAACCACTTGAACCCGGGAGGCGGAGGTTGCAGTGAGCCGAGATCACACTATTGCACTCCAGCCTGGGTGACAAGAGTGAAACTCCGTCTCAAAAAAACAAAAACAAAAAACCCATAAAACTAAAAACTGAGCTACCATATGATCCAGCAGTCCCACTGATGGATATATATCTAAAAGAAAGAAAATCAGTCAATAGAAGCTATATCTGCACCCCTATGTTTGTTGCTACATTGTTTACAATTGCTAAGATCTGGAAGCAACGTAAGCATCCATCAACAGATGAATGAATAAAGAAAATGTCGTACATGTACACAATAGAGTAAATATTCATCCTTAAAAGAGTAAATATTCATCCTTAAATGAGTAAATATTCATCCTTAAAAGAGAATGAGATCAGTCATTTGCAGCAACATGAATGGAGCTGGAGATTATTATGTTAAATGAAATAAGCCAGTCACAGAAAGACAAACATTGCATGTCTTTACTTATTTGTGGGATCTAAAAACCAAAACAACTGATGAACATAGAGACTAGAAGGATGGTTACCAGAGGATGAAAAGAGTAGTAGGGGTATAGTTGGGGAGGTGTGGATGGTTAATGAGTACACAAAAATAGAAAGAAAGAATAATATTTACTATTTGATAGCACAACAGAGTGACTACAGTCAGTAATAACTTAATCATATATTTAAAAATAGCTAAAAGAGTATAATTGGATTGTTTGTAACATAAAGGACAAATGCTTGAGGGGATGGATACACCATTCTTCATAATATGATTATTTCACATTGCAGGCCTGTATCCAAACATCTCATGTACCCCATAAATACATATACCTACTGTGTACCCCCTAAAATAAAAAAATACATATATTAAAAAAATACACTACATATGATCTGACCAAGATTGAGTGCACAGGTCTAAGTTCATTCTTTCCTCTGTTAGTACAGATTAGGATTTTATGAATGTTTTTGGTAACCAATTGCATATATCAGCTTATATTGAGTTTGAGGTAACTAAAATGCTTATTTCTTTTTCTAAGTGAATTATTTAATTGACTTACTTGAAGAGTAATGCAGAATATTAGATCTATTAAATTTTACCTTGCTGGTTTTGGTCTTGATCTTGACTCTTGATAGTTCTGGATGATTTGTCATCATCTGTGTATTTATATAGAAATATAAAACAAGAAGAAATAGTGAGTCTTGCTTTTCCAATAGAAAATAATCCATATGTTGTCTTAATCCTCTTTACATAAGATTTTTTCAACTGGCTACAAATCCAGGTGAGTTCATATATTGTTCTAGCTTATCTTTCATGGACAATTCCTCAGATGCCTTGTTAAAAAGATTGTCATGTCTTTAGAGTATCCATACTGCTTCCTGGTGAGTACCAGCTTCCTGCATTAAATATTAACAAATCATGTATTTAAAATCCTACTCTAAATGTTTTCATGTATGTGTGTCATAGTTTTGGACCCTCTTTCTAGAATTCAAATTTATTATAAAGAAAATTCGTATTTTATATTTTTTGAGGCCAACAAGATAGATTTTAAACATAACCAAACTATCATTAATAGCTTTTCCATAGTGATGTATGCAAATTCCTTCCCACACCTTGGACTATACAATTCATGATAAATTGCATGGGGGATCTGGGGCTTGAATCTGAATATAATAGTGTGAATTTAATTGGGGTCTCTTAGGATGTGTGTAATATCAGTTAAATGACTTACATTCTTTGTGACTTGGTCTGTAAGGATGACGAATATGAAAGCACTGATAGCAGTAACTATCAATCTTGTATTTAAATATATTTACAATATATAATGTACCCATCTTCACACTTTTTCCTAAATTCGGCCAGATAATTAATTTTATGGAATATTGCTGGATAGCATATTTCCTCCACCTCTCCATTCATAGTACCTTTGGGAATAACTACTATTAGCCACAACTGAAATATTAAAGGGAAATTTGGCTAGACATCGTGGCTCACACCTGTAATCCCAGTGCTTTGGAAGGTCAAGGAGGTAAGATCATTTGAGGCCAGGGGTTAAGACAAGCTGGGGCCATGTAGGAAGACCCTGTGACGTGGTTTGGATATGTCTCCACCCAAATCTCATGTTGAGTGTTGGAGGTGGGGCCTAGTGAAAAGTGATTGCATCATGGGGGCAGTTTCTAATGGTTTAGTGCCATCCCACCTAATGTTGTTCTCATGATAGAGTTCTCACCAGATCTGGTTGTTTACAAGTCTGTAGCACCTCTTCTCGTCCTCTCTTCCTCCTGCTCTGGCTATGGTGTGAAGCACTGGTTCCCCTTTCACCTTCCTGTCATGATTGTAAGTTTCCTGAGGCCTCCCTAGAAGCTGAACAGATGCTGCCATGCTTTCTGAACAGCCTGTAGAACCATGAGCCAATTTAACCTCTTTTCTTTATAAATTACCCAATCTCAATTATTTTTTATAGCAATGTAAGAATAGACTAATACACCCTATCTCTACAAAAAATAATAAAACAGAATTATCTGGGTGTGGTGGTGCATGCCGGTAGTTGTAACTACTGCACTCCAGCCTGAGGGACAGAGCAAAACCCTGTCTCTAACAAACAAACAAACAAACAAACAAACAAAAAAGGTGGTTGGGAAAATACTATCTAAACTATAAAAAATTGATGGCATCATCTACATCTAGACTCAAAATTCTTGGAAAAAATCATCAACGGCTTGCTCATGTTTTCATGCAGTATAGTGAAGTTTGAGATACTCTTACTTCTTTTTTTAGTCTCTTAGCATTTCCTAGAATTTTACTGCATGTGCTAAGCCTAGGAATTTTCTTTGCAGTTAATCTCATTTGAGTCCCAGTCCTTCTCTGTTTTGGCACTGGCCCCAGATCATTGTTTCCCTTTCCTTGCCAAAGGTTACCCATTACTGCTGACTTTCTGTGCCAGTTCTACAGCTGAAATATTCTTGTTGACAAAAGCTCTTTCTAAGTCACCAGAGGGTGGGCCTTAACTCGTTTCAATGGCAATTTCCATCATATCTCTGATGTTCTCATATCCTTTTCTATTTGGAGCAGAGACTATAAGTCCTTCAACATACCATTTTAGAGTATAGTCACAAATCCATCAAACTACATATCGTTTTAGAGATTAGTACTGTGTTTTGGTAGAGTTTCAGAAGAAAAAACATAACTGACACTAAGATTGGCAAAGCTTTGAAAATATAGCTATAAATAATTCTTTCAAAGGTGTCATATATTATGAGGATAACACCTTCACAGACTATCTGTATGTCATTCTCTCCAAAGTGGTTTCTTAACTTTGGTAAGCATCTTTCTCTTTCCCTTCTGACATCTCCAGGCACTCAACTGCAACAGATAGAAGGCCATGTTTTGAAGAATGAAAGCAATTTTCAACCTAGAGTTCTGGCTTGCTTTCCCTATCATTTTCTCTTAGAATTGAGTAATCTTTGAATTGTACCAGAAAATATGAAAATGAACATTGTCAGTATAGGAATCTGTTCAACACACTTAAAGATTTTGAATCACAATCTTGCTCATGTTTGGGTTTTGCATGCTATTTACATCAGACTAGAAAGATGTATGCAGTAAGGATGGCAATGACCTTCCTATTTGATATCAATAAAAAGAATAATTTTTTTTTATTTTTCCTAAAGTGAAAATTCTTTAATCCAATTGATGGAACCAGGGATTATTGGTATTATTAAGGCATTATAAAGGGAGTGCTGATACAAACCTAATCTTTTAAGTAAAATATTGCTTCAGTGGATTGAACTAGAGATTATTGGTTATATAAAGGGCACAATAACGCTGTGTGTCTCTGTTATAAGCCTAAATCTTTTTAATAAAGTATTTTAGACCACCATGTTTCATATTTGCTTTTGAATAGGTAATGGCTACTATTATGCTCTTTTAAGATAAATTTTCAGAGTGATCCCTAAAGGCCCTTGCATTAAAACGTGAGAGTGAGTGGGAGTGATCTGTACCTTTGACTCTTATTTTTATTAGCATGAGATGATTCCTCTTAATACTTTTCACTTGAGTGGCCATTATAAAATTATAACTTATCAGATGGAAATTTTTTAAATCACAGAAAAAAGAAATGGAGTGTACAAAAGTGGAAACTACTCATGCAGGAAGTGCCTTTCTTGCCTGAGGAATGTTATAATTTTCTGGGAAATATTGTCATAAAACACTTGATATTTTTAGAATGCTTTTACCATCAAAAACCTGCTACATTTTAACAGCGCCTTGCTCTTCTTTTATTGCAAAAAGAAAATTCCAAGCTTCATATGTTTTCAATAAATGATTACCTTCATGCTCTCCTTTTCTTGCCTCACATTCTCTGATTTTGATATTACTTGGGTCTTTCCTTGGCTTTTTGTGGAGAATGAGGTTGTGCCTGGCATACATCAAACATCGACAGCAAGGCCATTAAGTCTTGGATGGTGTCATTTCAGCTGATGATGTCAGCCAAATGAGCACATATCCTGACTTTTGAACTTTATTAAGGCATTCCAAATTTTTGTCTTTCCTATATATATGAAAACAATGTGATTTTTAAAATATGAATAACTAGTCTTTAAAATAGTGGGCCTTCTATGTACAGAGAAAAATTAGTGTGATCACTACTCTCACAAATTTTATTTTAAAATAAAATGATATCAAGGACAAGAACAAACAGGGACTTTCTGATTCTGAGAATGTAAACCCACATACAAGTCCTCTAGGGACAGTCTATGTAGATAAAAACAGCGAGAGTGGAATTTTCCTGAGTTTTACTTCTATAAATAATCAACCAAATATACTTATATAAATAAATACTTCCCTCTGGGAATTTCAGCATCATTAGGAATTTCTGAATACTAATTCTGATTTTAGCCTCTATTCCCTATTCTCATTTTTAGCATATTTCTCTCTCCTTGTCTTTTAAGGAGAAATCTTCCATTTTCTGAAAGAAATAGACAAATTGCATAATAGTCAAAACTAATGTTTGTTATTAAGAGCAAAATGGAATTACTATAAGGGGAGGCATGACAAAGGGGCAGGGAAAAATAACTTTACCACTGAAAATCCACAAATCTCTGGGATTACAATTCCTAGGGAATCCGTCTGTTTCATTTTCATGTTGGGCCTTTATTCTATTACTCTTTTCTTGATAAAGGAATATCACTAAACTACTAGAAGTAGCTTTTATATCAGTCATATTCTCTTCATTTTTCATTTAGTTACTGTTTTGTAATATTGTAGAAACAACCATGGAAGTTAGCCTATACTTCAACCACCAAGAAGTCAAAGAAAATCCCAGGACTTTGGGAGGCCAAGGTGGGCAGATCACGAGATCAGGAGCTTGAGATCAGCCTGGCTAACATGGTGAAACCCCATCTCTAGTAAAAATACAAAAAATTAGCCAAGCGTAGTGGCAGGAGCCTATAATCCCAGTTACTTGGAAGGCTGAGGCAGGAGAATCACTTGAACCCAGGCGGCAGAGGTTGCAGGGAGCCGAGATCACGCTACTGCACTCCAGCCTGGGCGACAGAGTGAGACTCTGTCTTAAAAAAAAAAAAAAAAAAAAAAAAAAAAAAAAAAAAAAAAAAATCAAAGGAAACAAGTGTTCTATTCTCTTATTTCTGAAGTCATGATAGCCTCCTTTTTCAGCCTATTATGATTCAACACGAAATAAAAAAAGATGAAAGACTGTTAAACACTTACTTCCATAAATAAGGCATTTAGCTAGTACTAGGGAAAAAAGCAAAATAAGAAAGAAGACTACATTGTTTTGTCAGTAAGTCATCTAAAATAGCTGAGAGAGTCATAGAAACTGGAAGATGTAATTCACAGAAGTTTGCTAAGTGTATGAGCAGTGGATTTCCCCTTATCAGAACTCTAAATGATATGTACCTAAAATTGTTTCAATCCATTTCATACCCTCATTAAGGGAGCTCTTTGTAAAAGGAGTTCTGTGTAAATTCTTTTGGATTGTGAGTAATCATTTATTCATTGATCTGTTCTGGAAATCAGAATTGGCTTAGTCATCTTTTCTTAAATCATAGGATTACCCATGTCGTAAAAAAGCTTCATTTCTCTGAAGATCCTCCTTAATTACTATGGGACCTAGTGTGGGAGTGGAGATAGGTTGGTGGGAAGTAGTGTCTAGTGAGATAGCTGACTCTTGCTTGTTCAGACCCATTGAGAGGTGAAGCCAGTTGGACTTGCCAGGTCGAGTGCGGACTTGGAGAACTTTTCTGTCTTACAAGAGGATTGTAAAATGCACCAATCAGTGCTCTGTAAAAACGCACCAATCAGCAGGAATCTAAAACTAACCAATCATGGGGAAGATTGAGAAAAGGGCATTCTGATAGGACAGAAACAGAATATGGGAGGAGACAAATGAGGGAATAAAAGCTGGCCTCCAGTCAGCAGCAACAACCTGCTTGGGTCCCCTTCCAGACTGTGGAAGCTTTGCTCTTTCACTCTTCATAAAAAACTTTGCTACTGCTCACCCTTTGGGTCCGTGCCATCTTTAAGAGCTGTAACACTCACTTCAAAGATCCGTGGCTCTATTCTTGAAGTTAGCGAGATCACAAACTCGCTGGAAGGAACCAACTCCGGACACACCATGATCTGGAGAGAATGACCTCATGGACTTATCAAAGACTACCTCACCTTCTGGCTTCTTATTAATACTGATCAGAGATCTCCAGGTGGGAGGAGAGAATGAGTGTTTATTTTGCTGGGTCCATCCCTTTTGGGCTGCTGTGTGTTGCCCATGTCCCTCTACCACAGGTCATGGTTCCTGCCAGGCTGTGCTCCCTTACAACCATCCTTGTGTGATTGCCCCTTCAGTCCTAGATATAACCATGCTACTGTTCCTAGTCCTGAGTACCACTCTTCCCCTTGATGGTTTCCTAAAACTCTGCCTTTGCTCATAGTTCTTTATCAAACTCTTCTCAACTGTTTGAGTGAGCCATCTTACTTCTTGACCATATAGAAGGTTTTATGATGTGGAAAATAGTAGATGAATTTTCAACAAAGACTCCAAATAGAGATAATTTCCCCTAAAAACCATTCTGCCTTCCACGTTTCTCTTCAGCCCACCTATCCTCTCAGTTGTCTTGGGCTGCAGGAGAAAATGCACTTGCTAGAACTAAAGAATATTGATCCCTTTCTACAAACTAAGACATGATAGAAAAGTTAAAGAGGTACCTTTCCTGAGAATTTCTCACAGCCTTGTTTACATTAAAGTGTCTTCAAGAATAGGCATGAGATACAGATTCCAAAACTTGAAATATATGGAAGAGAGCTGGATACTGGAAAGAACTATTCTCATAACTTTATTGATAATTACGAATTTTAATTTTATTTGTTCATTAATTTATGTATTTATTTAAAAATATTTGAGTGGTTACCTGTGTTTCAGGTACTTAGATAGGTATTAAGAATCAAATTGTCACATAGTAGCATCTCTGTTCTTCAGAAGTGTATATAGCTTTGTAAATAGGGACCACTGACTAATATCAAAACACACCATACACTCATTATAGCTTTTAAAGGTCCTTCTCAATCTTTGTATCATCTTAATATAATATGAAGTTAAAAGAAACAAACACTTTAGAGTTATTGGTACGTACATGTACCTGAATATGATGGACTCTGCCATCACTATTATTAACCAATTCTGGTGCTTCCCTTACCAAATTAGGTCAGAGTGTCAGAGTGTGTATTAGTCTATTCTCATATTGTTATAAAGAACTGCTCAAGACTGGGTAATTTATAAAGAAAAGAAGTTTAATTGACTCACACTTCCACATGGCTGGAAAGGCCTCAGGAAACTTACAGTCATGGCCAAAGGGGAAGCAGGCACATCTTACATGGCAGCAGGTGAAAAAGAGAGAGAAAGAGAGAGAAACACACACACACACACATGCACACACACAGAGAGAGAGAGGGAGAGAGAGAGAGATGAGAGACTGTGTGAAGGAGGAACTGTCAAAACTTATAAAACCATTAGATCTCGTGAGAACTCACTCATTATCATGAGAACAGCATGGAGGAAACAGCCCCTGTGATCCAATCCAAATGTCACACCAAGTCCCTCCCTCGACACGTGGGAATTATGGAGATTACAATGTGAGATGAGATTTGGGTGGGGACACAGAGCCAAACCATATCAGAGTGTATTATGTGTTAAAAGGCAGTCTCCCATTTACAGTGGGGATCTGTGCTTTGTGTAGAGGCTGATGTGGACACCTCTATTCATTGCTCCAACAAATACTGATCATTGAATACATATGTGTCTCCATAGGGAATGTGCAGAGTCACACATTTTGGTGCTTATTCTCTAAGAGTCTTAAGTTTTGCAATCTAACCACACAATAAATTGTATTTAAATAAAAAACTGCAACAGTAATTTTCATATCTTTAAAATGCAGAAAAATGTTTTCTTCCATTTATAGTCTCTATAAATACAAAAGGTAAATGAAACTGGACATAAATCTAGTCTTCCAAATTTGCCAGCACAAGCACCAAGTGTAAAGAGTTTGAGCAGTAGTAATCCATACAGTTTTCTCTTTTTCTTAGGCATATTAGACCAATATCAGCGTTGATTGTCCTGAAATCTCACCTTGTTTCCCAGAAACATACAAACTATACTACAGCTAGTTTTGAAGAAGTTATAGAATCTTGCTAGATCCAAAATAATAATGATAGAAAATAGGTTCAAAATATTTATGGGGTTGTAACACTTTAGATGTTTCTTTTTTCAACTCTAGCAATTTGTATAGCCACTTTTTAGTTCCTCTTCTTTTTCACACCGATTTAACCCCTCCTGTGAGATGCAAGCTGTTGATAGAGAAGGTAAGATTAAAACTCTGTAGTGGTACAGGAAGTTAACTTTATCCTTGGAGGCTTCCTTGCTTTAGTTATGGTAGGTAAAATTGCTTTTTTCCTTAAAGAAAAGCAATAATATATACTACAAATATTGGCTGCTACATTTTAAAAATACGTATTTTAATACATTCTAAGAGAATTTTCTATGCTTTTTTGGGTACATAATCAGTGATACAGAATTTCTTACATTGCCAATTTAACTGTCTATACTGCTCTCATGGTAAAAAAAAAGACAGTGGGCAACATAATTCAAACATGGTAATTGGGCAGGGGTAGTGGGTTGAGGGTATGAAGGGTCAGGGTCCAAAGAAGCAATTGGAAAACAGTTATTTCTACCAGTTGCTTTTAGAAAGTCTATTTTCCAGGAGCAAGATGGCCGAATAGGAGCGGCTCCAGTCTTCAACTCCCAGCGCCAGCGACACAGAAGACCGGTGATTTCGGCATTTTCAACTGAGGTACTGGGTTCATCTCACTGGGGAGTGCCGGAAGATCGGTACTGGTCAGCTGCTGCAGCCCGACCAGCGAGAGCTGAAGCAGGGCGAGGCATTGCCTCACCTGGGAAGCGCAAGGGGGAAGGGAATCCCTTTTCCTAGCCAGGGGAACTGAGACACACAACACCTGGAGAATCGGGTAACTCCCACCCCAATACTGCGCTTTGAGCAAACAGGCACACCAGGAGATCATATCCCACACCTGGCTGGGAGGGTCCCACACCCACGGAGCCTCCCTCATTGCTATCACAGCAGTCTGTGATCTACCGGCAAGGCAGCAGCGAGGCTGGGGGAGGGGCGCCCGCCATTGCTGAGGCTTAAGTAGGTAAACAAAGCTGCTGGGAAGCTCGAACTGGGTGGAGCTCACAGCAGCTCAAGGAAACCTGCCTGTCTCTGTAGACTCCACCTCTGGGGGCAGGGCACAGTAAACAATAACAAAGCAGCAGATACCTCTGCAGACCCAAATGACTCTGTCTGACAGCTTTGAAGAGAGCAGTGGATCTCCCAACACGGAGGTTGAGATCTGAGAAGGGACAGACTCCCTGCTCAAGCGGGTCCCTGACCCCTGAGTAGCCTAACTGGGAGACATCCCCCACTAGGGGCAGTCTGACACCCCACACCTCACAGGGTGGAGTACACCCCTGAGAGGAAGCTTCCAAAGCAAGAATCAGACAGGTACACTTGCTGTTCAGAAATATTCTATCTTCTGCAGTCTCTGCTGCTGATACCCAGGCAAACAGGGTCTGGAGTGGACCTCAAGCAATCTCCAACAGACCTACAGCTGAGGGTCCTGACTGTGAGAAGGAAAACTATCAAACAGGAAGGACACCTACACCAAAACCCCATCAGTACATCACCATCATCAAAGACCAGAGGCAGATAAAACCACAAAGATGGGGAAAAAGCAGGGCAGAAAAGCTGGAAATTCAAAAAACAAGAGCGCATCTCCCCCGGCAAAGGAGCGCAGCTCATTGCCAGCAACGGATCAAAGCTGGACGGAGAATGACTTTGACGAGATGAGAGAAGAAGGCTTCAGTCCACCAAATTTCTCAGAGCTAAAGGAGGAATTACGTACCCAGCGCAAAGAAACTAAAAATCTTGAAAAAAAAGTGGAAGAATTGACGGCTAGACTAATTAATGCAGAGAAGGTCATAAACGAAATGAAAGAGATGAAAAGCATGACACGAGAAATACGTGACAAATGCACAAGCTTCAGTAACCGACTCGATCAACTGGAAGAAAGAGTATCAGCGATTGAGGATCAAATGAATGAAATGAAGCGAGAAGAGAAACCAAAAGAAAAAAGAAGAAAAAGAAATGAACAAAGCCTGCAAGAAGTATGGGATTATGTAAAAAGACCAAATCTATGTCTGATTGGGGTGCCTGAAAGTGAGGGGGAAAATGGAAGCAAGTTGGAAAACACTCTTCAGGATATCATCCAGGAGAACTTCCCCAACCTAGTAGGGCAGGCCAACATTCAAATCCAGGAAATACAGAGAACGCCACAAAGATACTCCTCGAGAAGAGCAACTCCAAGACACATAATTGCCAGATTCACCAAAGTTGAAATGAAGGAAAAAATCTTAAGGGCAGCCAGAGAGAAAGGTCGGGTTACCCACAAAGGGAAGCCCATCAGACTCACAGCAGATCTCTCGGCAGAAACTCTCCAAGCCAGAAGACAGTGGGGGCCAATATTCAACATTCTTAAAGAAAAGAATTTTAAACCCAGAATTTCATATCCAGCCAAACTAAGTTTCATAAGTGAAGGAGAAATAAAATCCTTTACAGATAAGCAAATGCTTAGAGATTTTGTCACCACTAGGCCTGCCTTACAAGAGACCCTGAAGGAAGTACTAAACATGGAAAGGAACAACCAGTACCAGCCATCTCAAAAACATGCCAAAATGTAAAGACCATCGAGGCTAGGAAGAAACTATATCAACTAATGAGCAAAATAACCAGTTAATATCATAATGGCAGGATCAAGTTCACACATAACAATCTTAACCTTAAATGTAAATGGACTAAATGCTCCAATTAAGAGACACAGACTGGCAAACTGGATAAAGAGTCAAGACCCATCAGTCTGCTGTATTCAGGAGACCCATTTCACACGCAGAGACATACAAAGGCTCAAAATAAAGGGATGGAGGAAGATTTACCAAGCAAATGGAGAACAAAAAAAAGCAGGGGTTGCAATCCTAGTCTCTGATAAAACAGACTTTAAACCATCAAAGATCAAAAGAGACAAAGAAGGCCATTACATAATGGTAAAGGGATCAATTCAACAGGAAGAGCTAACTATCCTAAATATATATGCACCCAATACAGGAGCACCCAGATTCATAAAGCAAGTCCTTAGAGACTTACAAAGAGACTTAGACTCCCATACAATAATAATGGGAGACTTCAACACTCCACTGTCAACATTAGACAGATCAACGAGACAGAAAGTTAACAAGGATATCCAGGAATTGAACTCATCTCTGCAGCAAGCAGACCTAATAGACATCTATAGAACTCTCCACCCCAAATCAACAGAATATACATTCTTCTCAGCACCACATCATACTTATTCCAAAATTGACCACGTAATTGGAAGTAAAGCACTCCTCAGCAAATGTACAAGAACAGAAATTATAACAAACTGTCTCTCAGACCACAGTGCAATCAAACTAGAACTCAGGACTAAGAAACTCAATCAAAACCGCTCAACTACATGGAAACTGAACAACCTGCTCCTGAATGACTACTGGGTACATAACGAAATGAAGGCAGAAATAAAGATGTTCTTTGAAACCAATGAGAACAAAGATACAACATACCAGAATCTCTGGGACACATTTAAAGCAGTGTGTAGAGGGAAATTTATAGCACTAAATGCCCACAAGAGAAAGCAGGAAAGATCTAAAATTGACACTCTAACATCGCAATTAAAAGAATTAGAGAAGCAAGAGCAAACACATTCGAAAGCTAGCAGAAGGCTAGAAATAACTAAGATCAGAGCAGAACTGAAGGAGATAGAGACACAAAAAACCCTCCAAAAAATCAATGAATCCAGGAGTTGGTTTTTTGAAAAGATCAACAAAATTGACAGACCACTAGCAAGACTAATAAAGAAGAAAAGAGAGAAGAATCAAATCGACGCAATTAAAAATGATAAAGGGGATATCACCACCGACCCCACAGAAATACAAACTACCATCAGAGAATACTATAAACACCTCTACGCAAATAAACTGGAAAATCTAGAAGAAATGGATAATTTCCTGGACACTTACACTCTTCCAAGACTAAACCAGGAAGAAGTTGAATCCCTGAATAGACCAATAGCAGGCTCTGAAATTGCGGCAACAATTAATAGCCTACCAACCAAAAAAAGTCCAGGACCAGATGGATTCACAGCTGAATTCTACCAGAGGTACAAGGAGGAGTTGGTACCATTCCTTCTGAAACTATTCCAATCAATAGAAAAAGAGGGAATCCTCCCTAACTCATTTTATGAGGCCAACATCATCCTGATACCAAAGCCTGGCAGAGATACAACAAAAAAAGAGAATTTTAGACCAATATCCCTGATGAACATCGATGCAAAAATCCTCAATAAAATACTGGCAAACCGGATTCAGCAACACATCAAAAAGCTTATCCACCATGATCAAGTGGGCTTCATCCCTGGGATGCAAGGCTGGTTCAACATTCGCAAATCAATAAACATAATCCAGCATATAAACAGAACCAAAGACAAGAACCACATGGTTATCTCAATAGATGCAGAAAAGGCTTTTGACAAAATTCAACAGCCCTTCATGCTAAAAACGCTCAATAAATTCGGTATTGATGGAACGTACCTCAAAATAATAAGAGCTATTTATGACAAACCCACAGCCAATATCATACTGAATGGGCAAAAACTGGAAAAATTCCCTTTGAAAACTGGCACAAGACAGGGATGCCCTCTCTCACCACTCCTATTCAACATAGTGTTGGAAGTTCTGGCTAGGGCAATGAGGCAAGAGAAAGAAATCAGGGGTATTCAGTTAGGAAAAGAAGAAGTCAAATTGTCCCTGTTTGCAGATGACATGATTGTATATTTAGAAAACCCCATTGTCTCAGCCCAAAATCTCCTTAAGCTGATAAGCAACTTCAGCAAAGTCTCAGGATACAAAATTAATGTGCAAAAATCACAAGCATTCTTATACACCAGTAACAGACAAACAGAGAGCCAAATCATGAATGAACTTCCATTCACAATTGCTTCAAAGAGAATCAAATACCTAGGAATCCAACTTACAAGGGATGTAAAGGACCTCTTCAAGGAGAACTACAAACCACTGCTCACTGAAATAAAAGAGGACACAAACAAATGGAAGAACATACCATGCTCATGGATAGGAAGAATCAATATCGTGAAAATGGCCATACTGCCCAAGGTAATTTATAGATTCAATGCCATCCCCATCAAGCTACCAATGAGTTTCTTCACAGAATTGGAAAAAACTGCTTTAAAGTTCATATGGAACCAAAAAAGAGCCCGCATCTCCAAGACAATCCTAAGTCAAAAGAACAAAGCTGGAGGCATCACGCTACCTGACTTCAAACTATACTACAAGGCTACAGTAACCAAAACAGCATGGTACTGGTACCAAAACAGAGATATAGACCAATGGAACAGAACCAAGTCCTCAGAAATAATACCACACATCTACAGCCATCTGATCTTTGACAAACCTGTGAGAAACAAGAAATGGGGAAAGGATTCCCTATTCATTTTTCCATTTTTAATTCTGAAATGAAGAGAAATTATTTAAAAATTATCCTTTTTATAACTCTTTCCATACATCATTTTATACTCACAAAACATCCCCTAAACTGGATAAGATAGGTATTATTAACTTCTTTGATAGGGAGGGAAATTAAGGGTCAGAAAGAGTTTTTGAATCATTTACTCAGGGTCACATATCCACTTAATGGGACTCAAAACTAGAACCCATGATAATTTATTCCTTGTCCTGTGCTTTTCCTGTGTTAGCAATGTACTTCTCCAAAAGCCAGACATTACACATGCATAAAAGCTCACAAGCACTCGTGTATACAGAATCTCTTTTCTACTGTATATACACAATGAGCTTGTGTTGATATTGACATTGGTAAGCATACAGCTCACTGGGTCAATGACTCTACACTGAAGAAAGTTGGAACTATTTCAATTATTGATTTTATGCCAATGTATAACCCAAACACTCACATGAGGGCAATTATTTCAGTAGCTGCAACAGATCAAAGATAATGCATCTTCCCTTCTCTAGACCCCTTATATTCCCAACATTTAGTTTCTACTGCACATATTGGCATATGGAAATTGATTTATAATAAAATATGTCATAATTTTTTCTAGGGTTATGCTATTTACAATTTCCTACATAAGTCGGAACTAATAGCCCTTGCAACATTCCTGCTTTATAATTTTTAGCATACTGTCTTAAATCGAAGGATGTATAAATAATTACTCTTGCTACTATACTAGAACATTGCAGTTACACAAGTAAAGTTTTAATAGAAGTATTTGAATATAATATTCATGCTTATAACCTTGATATAAAGAGTTTCGCTATCTTTCCCTTCTCCCCTGCAAGAGGAGATGACTTATAATTATATGACAATGAAAAGGAAGAAATTATGTTTTTAAAAGTATCTTGTTTTGTTCAAATAATAATATAAGGCAGCTTATATTAAATTATAAAATACATAAAGATGCAATTGTTTTACGTTTAACTTTTATTTTAAGTTCAGGAGTACACGTGCAGGTTTGTTATACAGGTAAACTTGTGTCATGGGGGTTCGTTGTGCAGATTATTTTGTCACCCAGGTATTATATCTAGTAACCATTAGTTATTTTTTCTTGATCCTCTTCCTCCTCCCACCCTCTACTCTCTGACAGGTCTCAGTGTCTGTTGTTCTCCTCTATCTGTTCATGTGTTCTCATCATTAGGTCCCACAAAATGCAAAAATTTCAAAGCAGTTGGAGGTTCTCAGTGGCCAATTAAAAAAAAAACAGAAAAACTGAAAACGTACTCAACTAGACTTTTTCTAATAGAAACAGTACTCTATTAGACAAACTCATGGGAAAATATAAATCATTATTTCTGACTAAGAGAGGAAGGGTTACTGTTTATAAAGCAGTTATTTTGGGGACTGTTTATCAAAAGCAATAAAATTAATTTCATATTAATAACTCATAACTATAATTAGAAACACAGCTCACTAAATATTATGTCCAGGCCCACTTCCCTCTTTTTGAAGAACCAAATTAATATCATAGTAAATAAAATGATAAAAATGTAACATCTGCATATAAAAGAATATTTGTCTTTATGGTGGGATGATTCATATTCATCCCATCTGAAAAATGTACTGAGCAATTGAGAAAAATTTAAAGAGTGAGTGAGAAGGTGCTAGTCTAGAAACAGGACTTCTGGAAATCATCAAATTATTAGCAAGATGCTAAGTCCAGGCTCTTAAGAGCAGTGACGATTAGTGTTCTATGTTAAGTTCACGTAACTTTGCTAAGCAGTGCCAGCTAACATCCAAACACTGAGAACTTTCTCAAACAATCATTTCATTACTTGTAGATTTTGCTGCAAGTTTGAAATCTATAGTGGAATAGATGTGCCTAAAGCCTACTTAATTTACATGTAAAAGATTGATTTGAAAAACACATTTTGGTACTTTGGACAAATATTTTAATACCCTTATCTACCTATCATTTGGGATATAAAAAATAGTGTTTCTTTGAAAATGAATGTTATAGCTGAAACCATAATACTGAGCACAAAGTATTATGCTGGTAAAAATGACAAAGATGAATAAATGAGTAATAACCAGAGCCCATTATTATGAGTGGTCCTCGAACACATCTGTGTGTAGGACATCTTTCCTGAATGCCTTATTCAAGTTTTGAACATTGTGAAGGACTCTTTCCAGAACTGAAAACAGTTTTCAGTTTTCAGAACAGCCTGAAAAATCTGCAAAAGCAAGTCAAGAACATTGACCTATAATGCTGCTAATCTTCTCACGTACAGCAGATTAAATCTCTATAATTTTTGTCTCTGGGTTCAAACTGTAGAAAACAGTGATCCAGAGTTTGCAAAAAAAAAAAAAAAAAAAAAATGCTAACTAAATTATAGTCAACAGATATTTGTGCACTCTGCCAAATAAACTTGTTGTTCTCCATTTACTCTCCCATGATCAACAGTTAAACAAAGTAGTTTTTGAGAAGGATAAGTTCTTTAATATGAACATGTCCTCCACGGTAGCAGAGTTAAACATCCTGGGGACACAAGAAAGGTAAGATTGAGATGACACATTTTAGACCTGGAATTAGCATCTATAAGTCCCATCAAGTAGAAAAATCCTCGATTTACACATTCTGTGCGGTATTTCTTGAATAGCTATTCAAGTACCTACCCTTACAAAAAAAAAAAAAAAAAAAAAAGAAAGAAAGAAAAAGAAAAAAGGAAGAGAAACAAAACCCCAAACCCTTCTTTAGATGGGCTTCTGACTGTGCATTGTGAAGTCACACTTTGAAAACAGGTAGCAAGTTACACTCCCACCAGCAGCATACAAAAGTGACTTTATTTTGAAAATATTCTCTTATCTCCTGTAATATTCCATTGGGTGCCTATTCTTTTTTAATACCTTTGTTTAGTGCTTTATAAATATACTTTTAACTAGGAAGGCAAAATACACTACAGATGGTAGTAGTTGTCAGAGTAAGAGCAAGTGATAAAGTTATATCTGACAGCTCTTCTTGGCACAGCAAATGTCTAGAACTGTGAATAACTGAATTCCTGAATCTGGAAGGTGTCTGTACCGAAGAAATGGGCAATTACACTCAGTGAATTAAGACTGTTGTCTGAATTGCAGAGAAAATTATGTTCCTGAAATTAATATTATTCAAGATACTCATTAACAACTTACAGGTTAAAGCAAATTTAACTCTGATAAAAATTTACAGACATTAGAAAGAACAAAACTGTAGCAAATGCAAACATTTAATACAAAGCATAGATAGTTGATATAACTTTGAAATCTTTGCTAGATCAAAGAGGTGAGTTTTAATACAATGAAACTATCCTAATACACACGAGGAACCTTAATATTTCAATGATACAAATTGGGGAGTAGTAGAAATAAAGTGGATATGAAGAAAGTTGTAATATAATTATGCAGCAGAAAATAAGTACTTCTTATCTATTATTTCTTATTAAAGGCAATTTCATTTTATCAGGAATTATAGCCATGATGTTTTTAAAGTGATTTGCAAAGACTGCATTTTAGTAATAACACATTGGGTTTCATTTTTTGTTTTAAAAGGGCCTTGTAATATTGAGCAATTTAATCATGCTTTGAGAAGGGTCAATAATCATTCCAGTTTCCAAACAATCTGCAGCATTTACTAATAACCTATCATGTGACCAGCATTGTGGCAAAACATTTTACTGAACGTAAATTAGGTGTTAACCTAAAAACTCAACTAATTCATAAGGAGGTCTAAAATGTGACAGAGATACAAACTGGAAGCTGATATAATTTTAGTTTCTATAAAAGTATAGGAAAGCTTCACTACTGTAAAGAAAGTAATGGAATAATCAGCCATTAAGAAAATGTGATCCCTTATTGGAAAGTATTTTCACAAAAATAAAAAAGGCCAACTTTATTAGGTTAGAAGGAAAGAAAAGACTCACACACAAGCAGCAGGTACAAGTAGATAAATCCAGGGACACCTCATATCAGTCACAGAAAGTGTTTAGAACCAGTGTTCCTCTCAGTGTTTCATTTCCTCCCAATAGAGAATCTGCAATGTCCCTCTCCCTTTCCCACGCATCAATGTGAATGATTCAGATCCTTTTTGGAAACTAAAACAAAGGAAAAGAAAAATGAGGAAAAAATGGAAGGAATAAAGGAAGGGAGGGAAGGAAGGGAGAGAGGAAAGGATGGAGGGAGGCAGGAAGGAAGGAAGGAAGAAAGGAAGGAAGGAAGGAAATTTTTCTAGAAATCACTTAAGTTTTTCTACCACTGTAGAGAAAAACATTGTTGCATCTTAGAGATTACTAACCATGATAAACCACCCTAACTTCTTCAAAATTAAGAGACTAAACATTCAACTGAACGCCAGATTTACCACTTATATTTTAATGCCTTTGAATAAGTGTTACTCTAGATCATCACAGTTTAGTAGAAATTTCCATGATGATGGAAATCTGCACTATCAAATATGATAACTATTCACATGGACCTACTGAGTGTTTGAAATGTGATGAGTTCAGCTGAGGAAATAAATTTTTAATCTTATTAAATTTCAATTTCAATAGCCGTATGTGTCTAGTGTCTTAGGCAGCCCAGCTCTGGACCGTAAATACGCTGAAGGCAGAGCCTATGTATTAGGTTGGTGCAAAGTAATTGCGGTTTTTGCCATTACTTTCAATATATGAAACATATGACTTAATCTACAACTGAGTCCAATAAAAGAAGGAACTCATAATAAAAGCTCAAAAATTTAATTGCAATCTTTTGCCCTTTAAAATCAGTTATCTTTTCACATCTTTTAAATGTCTTTTTGTCCAAGAAAACATCAATGTAAATTTAGATGCCTCTTACCTTGAATATTTAAGAAAATAGAATATATCCCAGTCATCGTATCAATTGACATAACATAAATATTTTTAACTCACTGTGAAGTTGATTAAGAAAGAGGCCACAAGTGTTTCTCCTTGAAAGCTGTAGGCACTGTTTGCTCTCTAGCTTTTTTGGGCTTGAGGTCAAAAGTAGAACTGGAGTCAAGTTCTATTGATGCTCTGTTAATGTGTAATGTGTAACCTAGGATTCTGAGTTCTGTTTTGCCACACTGCCACTATAGATGCCACAATGATGAGTTTTCAAATATCTAAGGCTCAGATCCTTTGTCATCTATGAATTTCTAATGGGGTTTTAGTACAAAGGGTCTGTCATAAGACATCTTATAAGAAATTCTTTTAGGTGGCACAAAAGAAATAAAACAACATTGGCTTCTATTATGAGCATAAGTTTAGTCCTATATTTGAATGAAAAATGTGTGATTTTCATTTAAAAAAACAAAGCATAATTATATTTTAAAGCTTCTTTCTATTTACTGCAAATTGTTACTTGGGTCACAATCACAACACTAAAAAAACCGTAAGAAAGAAATTTTACTTCTCCTCTGAAGACCCCAGTTATTTTACTCTCAGTCATGATAAGCCATTAACAATATCGAGTATTATATGGTGTATTAAAACGTGCCATCAATAGATAAAGTGATTGAGTTAAAACTGAACAATAAGGTCTGTATCCATATACCTATATTTTAACTTTCCACTTAGTCCTTCTTTCATTTTTCATATTTCTTTAAAGAATTTCTATATTTCCATTTTCCAATAAAAGAATAGAGAAACTTTAGTACTGTTGAAATTAACTCACAAGAGTGACTTGGGCATGGAACTACAAAGAATGATATGCTTGGTGTTGCCAAGTATCACGAATTGAAGAGAAGAGACTTGCAGACCTCTGGGTTATAGGGCTCACAATGTTACGGGTTAACTGGGACAAATTTGGTGTCTTCTTGGGTGGTTATTTCCAAAATACAATCTCAAGATTTGTAAATATAGTATACCGAAGGGTTCCAAACATGGGAAATGAGAGCATTGACATTAGGAGGTGGAATGTTTAGAGCCCCATAGAATATGAGTAATAATAAACTAACAGGGGAGCACACAATGTATCCCAATTATTCACAGCTTCTGTATTTGTGACTTTTCCTACTTGCTAAAATGTATTTGTAAACCTACCCTAGTCTTTTTGGGCTTCTGTAACAAAATATCATAATTGGGTAGCTTATAAACAACAGAAACTTATTTCACAGTTCTGGGGATTGGGAAGTCCAAGAAATGTGCCAGCAGATTCAGTGACTGGGGAGGTCCTGCTTCCTGGTTAATAGTGTAAGCTGAAGAATCATGAGGCTCATATTTGGAAAGAGAGCCATATATCTCATAAGGAGTTGCAGCCTGCTGGCTGGCCATCCCACAGGCTGGGAAATGTTGCCTCCAGAGTGCAAGCACTTCAAGAGAGGGGTAAAGGGAATAGGAATTTGTGGTAAGTGAGATGGCCAAATATATATACTGAAGTTACAGGAAGAGTCATGAATGTTTAAGAAAGAAAATACATATGTACATGCAATGGCACCCCATGCTGCTTCAAAGGTTACATGATAAAAAAAAAAGGTAGCATTACTGTGATCTGAGGGTGCAATTTTTGGCTCTTTGATGTAAAAGGTGAAGTGGACGACACAAAAACCCTCACTGTGCATCCTCTGTGAGTTGGCCAGTGTGTGTCTGGAGATGGTGGTCAGTTTTTAAAAACTTTTTTTATTTTTTATTTTTAAGGGTGGAGCATTTAATAGGCAAGAAGGAAGGGAGAAGACAGAAGGAAGAAGCTCCCCCGTACAGAGACAGAGAGAGGAGGGCTCCAAAACCAAAAGAGGAAACCTCAGTGGTCAGTTTTGAGGAAGGGATGTGCTGTGAAATTGGTGAGCTATCATGTCAAAACTGCAAAGAGGATGGCAGAGTTTGGTCAAGACCTCATATGATTGGCTAAAGGTGATAAAAGAATGAGTCATCTTTTTGTTTTCTGGAGTTGGTTTCTGTCTACTCCTTAGGAGAAATTTCTGATTAAAGGTTAATAAACAGGCCAGGTGTGGTGGCTCATGCCTGGAATCCCAGCACTTTGAGAGGCCGAGGCAGGAGGATCACAAGGTCAGGAGCCTGGCTAACATAGTGAAACCTCATCTCTATTAAAAATACAAAATTTAGCCAGGTGTGGTGGTGGGCTCCTGTAGCCCCAGTTACTTGGGAGGCTGAGGCAGGAGAACCACTTGAACCTGGGAGGCAGAGGTTGCAGTGAGTCGAGATCTCACCACTGCACTCCAGCCTGGGCAACAGAGTGAGACTCCGTCACAAAAAAAAAAAAAAAAAAAGGTTAATAAAGAAGGGGTCTACTGAAGTGTGTCTGACCTCTGGTCCCATTTTGTCTGAAAACTCATTTTTTAGGGTGTCTCTGGGGTTCCCTTGGCCAAGAGGGTGTCCATTCAGTTGATTGGAGGTGCTTAGGATTTTATTTTTATTTCTGAATAGGCAACCATCTTCTATTGTAACCTCCCATTGTGGAAGGGGGTAAGGGAGCTCTCTAGGATTTCTCTTAAAAGGTCCCTAATCCCATTCATGAGGGTTCTACCCTCATAACTTCCCAAAGGCTCCACCTCCTAATACCATCACAGTTGGGGTTAGGATTTTAACATACTAAATTAAGGGAGGGGCATAAACATTCAGTCTATAGTGATGCCGAAATCAATATTTGTGCTTTCATAGTCATCGTGACATGTACAGCAAAACATTTGAGGTGTCCTACACATGTTTCCAGTTGAGGTTGAACAAGGCAATACTCTGCCTACTTGTTTCATACTGTAAACAAGTACCTTTTTCATGGTCTGTTTCGTGCAACATTTCTCACATTTTTATGCTTTTTGTTGTTGATTTCACTGTTTAAAATCACCCCTAGGCTTAGGGCTGATGTGCTGTCTAGTTCCAAAATATGTGAAGACTAATGTATCTTAGGAAGAAAATGCATATGCTAGATAAGCTTCATTCAGGCATGAATTATAGGGCTGTTAGCTGTGAGTTCAATGTTAATGAGTCATCAATATATATTAAATGAGGCATCTCTAAGTAAATACACATATAAAACAAGGTTTTGTATTGATTGATAAATAGAATTGTTGTAACCAGAGGCTCTCAGGAACCTAACCCTAAATTTTCCCTAGAAGCAATGGTTCAATATTTGTAACAACTTTATGGAATGTAAATACTGTGAATAATGAAAAGCAACTGTATATATTGGAGAAGTAGGGAATGTGAGAGATACTTAATTATTATCTTCCAGGAAATATTTATGCCCATAATGGGCTCTTGGCTCTCAGCTGAGCACTAGGACAGTAGAGACTGAAAAGCTTCTAAGACATGTTTTTGTGTTTCATTTTTAAAATTTAGATCCATATGTTAGCTTCAGCAAGTCCTCAGATTCCCTGAAATGGAAGATTTTATTGTGAATACATATACAGGTGTGCATTTTTCTATGGAATAGGGTTTAGAGTTTCTATGAGTCCATGACTCAAAAAATAATTAAGAATTAACTGCTGTGAGATGTTGACATGAGGCCCAGGACCATGTTACAACATACAGAGCTTCAGCTGATGAATTGCAGAATGGAGTTTGTCCTGTGGCAGTGTCTGACGGGGCTTAGGAAGGACTTGGCCAACAGAGTGTGATGGGAGATGGAGCTTAGGTGACTTGTTAGGCTCTCAGGGAAGAAAGATTAGGGAGTCTTTTACATCTGATGGCAAATAATAGCTGCTCAGTCATGAATTTAAAAACCTGGAGAAGACAGGCTCTAAAATCCTAGAGGATGATGTGGACTTTGGTCCTTCAATTATATGTTCATTTTACAAAAACTGGAGGCTCAGCAAAGCCTCAATACAAGAAATCATCTAGCAACATTTAGTCTATAGTCATAAATGTGCATATTTTAATTTATAGTTAAGCTGAAACTCAAAGAAAAATACCCTGGTGTAGGAATTGATAGTCATCAGCAGTGTTTCGTGGGTGGTGACTGGTTGTACATTGCCATCATCCTCTCCTGGGTCTACCTTCCCCATCCTTGGCCCTCTTGTCAAGAGCCCTTTCCTAGGGAATGGCCAGAAAGCCTATGTTTACTGGTGTGGTGAGGACATTAATAGTAATGAGGATTACAAACGAGATAAAATGCCTGTAGGTGCCCAAAGAGAAAAGGCAAATCACATGGTTTTCTAAGTCTCAGAAAGAACTGATCCTAGAGCTGAAGGAAAGGCTCCTCTGTTCACTCCTTGGCAGTCCTCTAGCTGTGCTCTTCATTTGTTCCTGTCTCAGGTCTTTACTATTAAATAGCTAACAAATAATATTTGATTTTACCTGGCAACCCCCTTAGATACATTAAATGCATTAATCTTGTTGGATTCGGTTTATCAGGTCACTGCCTTAGTACCTCAAATAACAACTTGTATTTGTAGAATTCTTTTTACTCCTAATTTATATTCATGTATTAGATTAAATTTATCCTGCTCAGAACAAATAGTAACATCCCGGAATGGTTAGATTAGTGATTAAGAACACCAGCTCTGAAGTTACTCAGCCATTTGCTATGTGAAAAACTCATTTTCACCTTCTGCCATTGTTGAGAGAACTAAATAAAATAATATAACAAGAGGACCGTTTAGCCTAGTGCCTGTAGAGACTTAGAGCTTGATCTATATATTAACCATCCGTTATTATTATTACGCCACATACTGAATGCTTTTTTGACTTTTATTATACATTTTTGAAAACTAAGACCCAACAAATTACTTTCTCCAGAGAACAAAACTAATGAAGATAGATTTGGGACAAGAACCCAAGACACCGACTTACAGGTAGTGATCTTTTGTGTAAATCACTGTCAGATATACACATCTGTTCAATTTGAGGATTTGGTGCCTGAAATTTGGTAATCCTGGCATGCTTTGATAAAATAGATGCCTTGAAATTGCAGCAGGGGAACTAGCATCCTGTTCATTGAGGACAGAATTGTTTTGAAAACAACTGGTCTTGTTTTTATTGCAAAATATATCTGTAGTTCATTAACTCTCTGAAAAAGGCCATTGTTATGGAAAAGTTTAAAAGCCCCTTCTTCCCTCAGGCTGTGAGAGAAGGGCTAAAATGAGGACTTCATAGGACACATCAGGCAAATACATCATTTATTCTTAATTTATTGACGGGCTCCAGAGGCATGAATCTCACGCTTATAAATCAGAAGCATCGTTACAAGGTGGGAAAGTCCACGATGTTTGATATTATAACTGGGCTTATTCCTTGTTTTCCAACCTTAGCGACTGCTGAGCATTGGTGCAGCTGGGCAGCACATGGTTATTTAAGTATAAAATTATACACTGAAATATAAGATTACATTTTCAAGCGTACTTCACCATTGTTCTGGTATTCAGATGTTCTTACAGTGACATCAGCATTATCTTCATTTTTGTTGCTTGACAGGGTAAATAACTAGCGCAAGATACCATATATTACTAGATGGTTAGGGTAAACCCATATTCCTAGCTTTCACTTTAAAGTTCAAGTGATTTTTCTCCGGTGTTTGAATCATGATTGTAGAAGTAAATGAATCTCATTAAAGCAAATTACTGTGGACTTTTTTCCTTTCACAAAGTGTGGGTTTGTGCCTTAAAGCTAAACCTACTCCTTAAGAGATAATTTTCCTAGCAGCCTTAAGGTAAAGGAAATAATGGTAGACAGGAGGGTGTGGACCAGACTATTCTTGTTCATTGCCAGATATTTGGCCCCATATTAATTTTCAGTAACTTTACTCTGTCACTGTGAAAACCAAAGACAATAGGGCTCTCCCTTTGCCCCAACTTTCTGGAGGCCCTTTTGAGAACCTCTGGTTTAGATTCCCTGGGAGTAAATGAAAGAACCAAAGGCCACTGATTTTTAGTAAGTACTGTTCTCTAAAAGCTTTTGCCACTAAATTCACCATCTTACCAGTAGAGTCTGAATATTTTGTGTTTTAACCCACCAGTGCCTTTAGCAAAACTATTTTGATACCTATAAGGTGAAGAATATTAAAGTAAAAGGGAAATATTCTTACACTTTCCTGAAACTGGGCCTAACAGCTATTTAGTAAAAAACACTACATGATTATTCAATTTAAGGACTTGAGGGCAAAGGAAAAGGATTCTAAAAGCCTCCAGAAAGAATATAAAGATGATCAATAATTAGAAAGGCTCATGATCTATGGAAGTTACATTAAAGCTAGAGGACAATGCAGAATGCCTTCAAGATGTGGAGAATAAAATAATTTTGAATCAATAATTACGAAACCCAGCAAAGCTATATCAGTCAAGTGTGAGGGTAGACTAAAGATATTTTCAAACCTGAAATCTTTCAAGTATAGTCATACATCATTTAACGACAGGGACATGTTTTGAGAAATGCATCTTTAGGCAATTTTGTTGTTGTATGAACACCATAGAGTGTACTTACACACACCTAGATGAGGCTGCCTGCTACACACCAAGGCTAGGCGGAATGGCCTACTGCTCCTAGGCCACAAACCTGTACAGCGTGTTACTGTACTGAATACTGTAGGTAATTGTGACATCATGATTAGTATTTGCATATCTAAATATAGAAAATACAATATAAAATACTATATATAGCACACCCGTATAGAACACTTACCATGAATGGAGCTTATAGGACCGGCTGTTGCTCTGGGTGAGTCAGAGAGTGAGTGGTGAGTGAATGAGAAGGCCTAGGACATTACTGTACACTACTATAGACTTTATTAACACTCTACACGTAGGCTACACTGATTGTATGAAAACATTTTTCTTTCTTTAAAAATAAATTAAAATGAATTTATTGTAACATTTTTACTTTATAAACTTTTAACTTTTTTTAACTTTTTGACTGTTTTGTAATAGCACTTAGCTTGAAACACAAGCACATTGTATAGTTGTATGAAAATACTTTAATATACTTATTTTATAAGTTTCTATTTGTAAAGCATTTTATTATTATTATTTACTTTTTAAATATTTTTGTTAAAAACTAAGACATAAACACACATATCAGTCTAGGCCTACTATGGGTCAGGATCATCAGTAATCACTGTCTTCTACCTCCACATGTTTTTTTCCACTGGAAGGTTATCAGGGGCAAAAGTATGCACGGAGCTGTCATCTCCTGTGATAATAGCATCTTCTTCTGGAATAGCTACCCAAGAACCTGCCTGAGGGTTTATTACAGTTAACTATTTTTCATGTAAGTAAAAGAAGTACACTCTAGAATAATAATAAGCAAGTATAATGTAGTAAATACATAAACCAGTAACATTGTCGTTTATTATAATTGTTAAGTATTATGAACTATACGTGATTGTGCTATACTTATAAACAGCTGGCAGCGAGTTGGTGTAAACTGGTTTGTTTACACCAACATCAGCACAAACCATGAGTAATGCATTGGGCTAGGATGCTGCTTTCCAGCTCCATTATAATTTTATGAGGCTACTGTCTATATGTGGTTCGTTGTTAACCAAAACATTGCTATGCGGTACATGACTGTAATTTATTGCCCAGGCTGTCTTTCTTACAAAGCTACTGGAAAAGTTGTTTCACCCTAATGAGAGAGTAAATCAAGAAAGAGAAAAACATAGGATTCAGGAAATGGAAGCTCCAACTCAGAAAAGAGAGCAAGAGATTGCTCCAGGTTGAAGTTGAAGGTAAATTTCTGGATCATGGAATTTCCAAGGCATGGATCACAACCAAGCTAGTTGGAGCAGATCAGAGGCCTCTGAAGAGTTGCATTCAGGAACTTGACACAATTTTTATGGATTTCCAACAACTCAGGAAGAGTTAGGACACAGAAAACTAAACCAACAAAAAACAGTACCGTTAATACCAACAAAGTATACAGAGAGTTTCTCAAGAAAAGAAAAATAATTCTAGTGTAAAATGTAGCCCAGCCAGAATTTAAAAAAATATAATAATAATGTAAACCTTGAATATTGCTCTAAGTAAAGTTAAAACTCTCTTTGAAGCATGCAGAAATTTGTGCAGTAGAGAGGGTTAGATGGTGAAAATAATGCTAAATTCACATTCTCCCTTGTGGAAAATCAACAAATTGACATTTAACTTTTTTTAAAGCATCAATATTACAACGTTATTTGATAATATGTAGGTAAGGAAACATCTACAAATGTTGAAAGTGAACTCTGAGGTGTGGGGAATTCAGTTGTTAGGGAGAGAAGTGATGGATTTCTATTTCACAATTTTAATGGAAATTTTTGACTCATTCAACCGTGTGTGTGTATATACATCTATGTATACGTCTATATAAATATCTATCTGTTGAACATAAAAAATTAATTATAAATTTAAGATAGCTAATGCTGGTTATGTTTTATTACAGCATTTTCTCTTGCATTCACCTTAGTCACATTGTCTTATTGTTAGAAACCCTAAAAGTAAATTAATATTGGTATTTGCCACCTATGTTTTAGGAATATTTTATTTTATTTAAAATTGTAAAATTGGATGCTTTACTCTTTATATAATCAATATAATTATTTTAATGTTATTTATGGTTTAGCTGGCATAGATAGACTAAGGATTGTATTACATTTTTTAAAGTGCTTTCCCTCACAGGACTCTCATTCCAAAGAGCTGCTAGGATAAGTTTGGGCCACCTGTAACTTTGTAAGTCACCTGAAGGTGTGCTGATGTTGCATGCAATAGAGAAGAAGTCAACCATGCTTATTGATAGTACAGAGAAATGAGCCATAAGTGACTTTGGAATCACATTTTCCTACTTCACAGATAATTTGACTTCAGGTAATATTTACTGAACTTCAGATTCACTGGCACTTTGTTCACTTCTATAAAGTATAAAAAATCTTTATGTACAGGTTTTCTAAATGACTTCCATCACTCTTTATTTCAATATCTAGCTCATATTGTCCTTTCTTGATTTGAAAGTTCATTTAAAAATATATTTTCTTTTGGCCTCATTATCCATTTCTTTTATTTTTTTCTTACTTGCTTTATTATTTCAAAACACTTCACTGAACTTTTCGACACCTGGTTTGTAGGAGAGAGAATCTGCTATTTCAGATTCTTGCTGATATTCCTTGTTGGTATTTTAGAATACAGAAAAAATTATACAGCTATTAGATAATGTTGTACAAGTTAATGATGTAGAAAAGGTAAAACAAAAGCCTGGTCTGTTTTCCTTATTGTTCTCTTCATCCTCTCTAGTATAGATCTTCTTGATTTTCCCTAAGTGTTGCAACTCATTAAATTTTACTAATCTTTTTTTTTTTCTAATTAAGGAGATGACTTACTGCTTCCATTGTTTTACCATAAAACAGAAACAATAAATGAAACACTTATAAAAGATCAGTTAATTTAGGACACCAATAGTAAATAACATCCTTTTAAAACAGGCCAAGCTTATTATCATGTAGTCAATATACTTAAAGAATTTCCACCATTTTGGTCCTTTTTATTTCTCTAAGAATTAAGCACACATACACACACAGCCATACACAAATAATTCCTTAAGTATCACCACATAGACCACTGGGTAAGTGCCCTTATTTTTCTCTTGAGCAGTCTACATAGGTATACTACATTTGATCCCAGCCAGAAATTTTTACCTATGTTACATTTGAGGTCTAATACATGACAAGAAAGCAACTAGGTCTTGCCAGGACCTACTCATCATGATAACAAATTTTTCACTATTGGTTCTATAATTCTTTAATTTTGTAATTTCAGCAACATGGTTATTTAAGTAAACAAAAATATTCATAATCGAAGACTATGGATGATAGTCACATCCTCATATTCCTTCCTGTATTTAGATTTTTTCTCAATGTTATATTAGCTATTTGAGGGGGAAAAAAGCTTGTTTCACATACTGAAGTAGTTGATGGGTAATCACAAAATTTTAGGTGAAAGGACACATGTAATCCTGAATTTAATAATAATGATAAGAACAGTACCAAGTTACAATCTTTTAATGGCCCAGCTATAAGAAGTGGTGTAATATGAATACATATTTTAATGGAAACTATAATATTTCTATAAACATTATTCTGGCTATGCAAGTCAATGAATCAACTTCTAATTGTTAAAAAAAAACACATTTTAGTGTAATCATAAATTTTCTTTAAATTTTATTTTTATGATAGTCAAAATTACTTTTGCACATATTTAAAAGGGTAAAGTGGTTCTACAAGTCTTATTAAGAAAAACAGCAATTGCCTCTACCCTTCCTTCCATTTCCATTTTCTCAGAGGCAACCTTCAACTGTTTTAGCTGTTACTTCTGGTATTTTTCCTCCACTGGTGTAAGTAAAAATAACAAGAACAATTGTTGATAACAAGAAGAATATGATATTTCTATTTCTTAATCTTTCCCACTTTCTACAATGGAAGAAAAGCATTGAGCTCTTTTACTTACTATGTTCCAGAGAGAAAACATACATACTTCTCAATTCTCTATCTTCCCTCTATAATTATTAGATAATTTTGGTTAGAAGTATTCAGGACAAATTATTATATTCAGGCAAGCACTGTTCACAGGTAAGCTATGTATAAACTGTGACTACTTTCCTTTTTTTTGAGACTGAGTCTGGCTCTGCCGCCCAGGCTGGAGTGCAGTGACTCGATCTTAGCTCACTTCAAGCTCTGCCTCCCAGGTTCACGCCATTCTCCTGCCTCAGCCTCCCGAGTAGCTGGGACTACAGGCGCCCGCCACCACACCCGGCTAAGTTTTTGTATTTTTAGTAGAGATGGGGTTTCACCGTGTTAGCGAGGATGGTCTCCATCTCCTGACCTCATGATCTGCCCGCCTTGGCCTCCCAAAGTGCTGGGATTACAGGCGTGAGCCACCACGCCCGGCTCTACTTTGCCTTTTTAAAGCATGTTTTCCCTCTGTAGTTAATAATCATCTTATTTGTTGTTAGCTTTATTTTCTATGTACTAACCAATGAAAGATGCCCAAAGTCTCCTGGTTACGTAAATTATTCTATCATTCTAATTTTCTTATAGAATATCTTCCTGGAACCTTCAAAGCTTCCCCATTCTTGATCTTTCTGTCCAATGAATTGTTGCATTCCTGGTACCTCCTATCATCTTCATCCTGGAGCTTTTCTTTGCCTTTATATTTGCCTTAATAAAAAGGCAAAGAAAATCTCATCTTCTGGATCCCGTATCTCCCTTTTCTGTGGTTATTTTCTCATTTTCATAGCGCTCTCCTTTACAAGTTTTCCATGAAGGATGCTTGGCAGCTAAATTTGTGAAACTCTTGAATGTATGAAAGTGTCTTCAATCTCTCCTAACCATTAATCTGTCAGTTAGGGCAGGAAAAAAAACAAGAGGCAAATCTTTTTAACCTCAGTTAAAAAGTAATGTGTTCATTGTATTTTAGCTGCTAACTCTGCTCTTAAGTGGTCCAAAGCCAATCTGCTTTCTCATTCCTTGAATGTGACCTATTTTATCTTTCTGAAAGTGTTAGAATCTTCTATTTCATCTGTGGTTCTGAATTTACACTCTGAAGTTCTCTGGGGTAAACTTGTATTCCACTTAATGGGATATTAATAGAATCTTTCAACTTTGGAATTCTTGTCTTGTAGTTCAGAGAAATTTTCTTGATTATTTAATGATTTACTGTGCTCTGTTTTCTTTATCATTTGTATGTTATGCCTTTTGGGCTGACTCACTGCTTTTCGTATAAATCTCATATAACTCATCTTTTTATCACATTGAAACTGACCCAATAGTCCCATAGACTGTTCTTTTGGATAAACATAGAAATTGACCTTTCTTGTCTTAAAATTTGAAGCTTACATTTGTTTTATGTGAGTTCCTTCCTCAGCAAAGGACCCTCAGGCCTCTGGAGAATAAAAGTATCAAAGAACTGAAACTCATGAGATCACCACAGCCAGACAATGAGACTTTGGACCCCACATTCATCCTGATTGCTTCTTTGCCCCTCCCTAGTTCCTGTTTTCTTACACGTATTATATTATTTTTTCCCTGCTATATAAACCCCGAGTTTTAGTGGTCAGACAGATGGATTTGAGATTGAGCTCCCATCTCCTCAGCTGCAGCACCCAATTAAATCCTTCTTCCTTGGCAATACTTTTTGTGTCAGTGATTGACTTTCTGTGCTGTGAGCAGCAGGACCTTGACTGAAACCCTCTGGAAAACTTTGCTCTTCTTTCTGTGCTATTTTTTCATCTTTTTTTAAAAAAAATTCATCTAAAAAAAAATGGGATACATGTGCAGAGCGTGCAGGTTTGTTACACAGATATACATGTGCCATGGTGGTTTGCTGCACCTATTGACCCGTCCTCTAAGTTCCCTCCCCTCACCCCCTGACCCCCAACAGACCCTGGTGTGTATTGTTCCCCTCTCTGTGTCCATGTGCTCTCAATGTTAAACTCCCACTTCTGGTTGAGAATATGTAATGTTTGGTTTTCTGTTCCTGTGTTAGTTTGCTGAGGATGATGGCTTCCAGCTTCATCTATTTCCCTGCAAAGGACGTGATCTCCTTCCTTTTTATGGCTGTATAGTATTCCATGGTGTATATGTATCACATATTCTTTATCCAGTCTATGGTTGGTGGTCATTTGGGTTGGTTCCATGTCTTTGCTATTGTAAATAGTGCTGCAGTAAACATACGTGTGCATGTGTCTTTATGGTAGAATGATTTATATTCCTTTGGGTATATACCCAGTAAGGGGATTGCTGGGTCAAATGGTATTTCTGGTTCTAGATCCTTGAGGAATCACCATACTGTCTTCCACAATGGTTGAACTACATTCCCATCAACATTGTAAAAGTGTTCCTATTTCTCCATATCCTTGCCAGCATCTATTGTTTCTGGACTTTTTAATAATTGCCATTCTGACTGGTGTGAGATGGCATCTCATTGTGGTTTTGACCTGCATTTCTCTAATGATCAGTGATATTGAGCTTTTTTTATATATGTTTATTGGCTACATAAATATATTTTTTCTGAGACGTGTCTGTTCATATCCTTTGACTACTTTTTGATGGGATTGTTTCTCTTTTTCTTGTAAATATGTTTAAATTCCTTGTTAATTCTGGATATTAGACCTTTGCCAGATGGGTAGCTTGCAAAAATTTTCTCCCATTCTGTAGGTTACCTGTTCACTCTGATGATAGTTTCTTTTGCTGTGCAGAAGCTCTTTAGTTTAATTAGATTCCATTTGTCAATTTTGGCTTTTGTTACATTTGCTTTTGGCATTTTTGTCATTAAGTCTTTGCCCATGCCTATGTCCTGAATGGTTTTGCCTAGGTTTTCTTCAAGGGTTTTTATGGTTTTGCATATTGCATTTAAATCTTTAATCCATTTTGAGTTAAATTTTTGTATAAGGTGTAAGGAAGGGGTCCAGTTTCAATTTTCTGCAAATGGCTAGCCAGTTTTCCTAGCACAATTTACTGAATAGGAGATGCTCTCCCCATTGCTTGTTTTTGCCAGATTTGTCAGAGATCAGATGGTTGTAGATGTGTGATGTTATTTCTGAGGCCTCTGTTCTACTCCATTGGTCAATATATCTGTTTTGGTGCCAGTACCATGCTGTTTTGCTTACTGTAGCCTTGTAGTGTAGTTTGAAGTCAGGTACCATGATGCCTCCAGTTTTGTTCTTTTTGCTTAGAATTGTCTTGGCTATACGGGGTCTTCTTTGGTTCCATATGAAATTTATAGTAGGTTTTTCAAAATTCTGTGAAGAATGTCAATAGTAGTTTGATGGGAATAGCATTGAATCTATAGAGTACTTTGGGCAATATGGTCATTTTCATGATGTTGATTCTTCCTATCCATGAGGATGCAATTTTTTGTTTGTTTGTTTGTGTCCTCTCTTATTTCCTTGATTAGTGGTTTGTAGTTCTCCTTGAAGAGGTCCTTTGCATCCCTTGTTAGCTGTATCCCTAGGTATTTTATTCTCTTTGTAGTGATTGTGAATGGGACACTCATGATTTGGCTCTCTGCTTGCCTATTGTTGGTGTAAAGGAGTGCTTGTGATTTTTGCACATTGATTTTGTATCCTGAGACTTTGCTGAAGTTGCTTGTTAGTTCAAGAAGTTTTTGGGCTGAGATGATGGGATTTTCTAAATATCAATTAATCTCATCTGCAAACAGAGACAACTTTACTTCCTCTCTTCCTATTTGAATACCTTATATTTCTTTCTCTTGCCTGATTTCCCTGGCCAGAACTTCCAATACTATGTTGATTAAGAATGATGAGAGAGGGCATCCTTTTCTTGTACCAGCTTTCAAAGAGAATGCTTCCAGCTTCCCATTAAATATGATATTAGCTGTGGGTTTGTCATAAATAGCTCTTATTATTTTGAGATATGTTCCATCAATACCTAGTTTATTGAGAGTTTTTAACATGAAGGGATGTTGAATTTTATGAAAGGTCTTTTCTGCATCTATTGAAATAATTATATGGTGTTTGTTTTTGGTTCTGCTTATGTGATGGATTACTTTTATTGATTTAAGTATGTTGAGCCAGCCTTGCATCCCGGGGATGAAGCCAACTTGATCATGGTGGATAAGCTTTTTGATTGCTGCTGGATTTGGTTTGCCAGTATTTTATTGATGATTTTCGCATCGATGTTCATCAGGGATATTGACCTGAAGTTTCCTTTTTTCGTTGTGTCTCTTCCCAGTTTTGGTATCAGGATGCTGGCTTCATAAAATGAGTTTGGGAGGAGTCCCTCTTTTTCAATTGTTTGGAATAGTTTCAGAAGGAATGGTACTAGCTCCTCTTTGTATTTCTGGCAGAATTCAGCTGTGAATCTGTCTAGTCCTAGGATTTTTTTTGGTTGGTAGTCTATTAATTATTAGCTTCTTATTAGTCTATTCAGGGACTTAACTTCTTCCTGGTTTAGTCTTGGTAGAATGTATACACCCAGGAATTCATCCATTTCTTCTAGGTTTTCCAGTTTTTTTGTGTAGAGGTGTTTATACTACTCTTTGATGGTGGTTTGTATTTCTGTGGGGTTGGCGGTGGTGTCCCCTTTATCATTTTTTATTTTGTCTATTTGATTCTTCTGTCTTTTCGTCTTTATTTGTCTAGCTTGTGGTCTATCTATTTTGTTGACTTTTTTAAAAAAAAAAAAAAATTCCTGGATTTGTTGATTTTTTTGGAGGAATTTTTTTTTTTTTGTCTCTATCTCCTTCAATTCTTCTCTGATTTTAGCTATTTCGTGTCTTCTGCTAGTTTTCGATTAGTTTGCTCCTGCCTCTCTAGCTGTTTTAATTGTGATGTTGGGTGTCGATTTGAGATCTTTACAGCTTTCTGATATGGGCATTGAGTGCTATACATTTCCCTTTTAATGCTTCTTTAGCTGTGTCCCTGAGATTCAGGTACATTGTCTCTTTGTTCTCATTGATTTCAAAGAAGTTCTTGATTTCTGCCTTAATTTCATTATTTACCCAGAAGTCATTCAGGAGCAGATTGTTCGATTTCCATGAAATTGCATGGTTTTGAGTGAGTTTCTTAATCCTGGTTTCTAATTTGATTGCACTGTGGCCTCAGAGACTGTTATGATTTCCATTCTTTTGTGTTTGCTGAGGAATGTTTTACTACCAATTATGTGGTCGATTTTAGAATAAGTGCTACATGGCACGGAGAAGAATGCATATTCTGTTTATTTTGGATTTCTGTAGACATATACTAGGTCCAGTTGATCCAGGTCTGAGTTCAAGTCCTGATATCCTTGTTAATTTTCTGTCTTGTTGATATGTCTAATACTGACAGTCAGTGTTAAAGTCTCCCACAATTATTGTGTGGGAATCTAAGTCTCTTTGTAGGTCTTTAAGAACTTGTTTTATAAATCTGGGTGCTCCTTTATTGGGTGTATATATATTTAGAATAGTTATTTTGTTGAATTGTTCCCTTTACCATTACGCAATGCCCTTCTTTGTCTTTTTTGACCTTTGTTGGTTTAAAGTCTGTTTGGTCAGAGACTAAGACAGCAACCCCTGCCTTTTTTTTTTTTCTTTCCATTTGCTTGGTAAATTTTCCTCTGTTACTTTATTTTGAGCCTTGGTGTGTCTTTTCATGTAAGATGGGTCTCCTGAATACAGCATACTGATGGGTCTTGATTCCTCATCCAATTTGCCAATATGTGTCTTTTCATTGGGGCATTTAGCCCATTTACATTCAAGGTTAGTATTGTTATGTGTGAATTTGATCCTGGCATCATGCTGCTATTTGGTTATTTTGCACACTAGTTGATGCAGTTTCTTCAAAGTGTCATTGGTCTTTATACTTTGGTGTGTTTTTGCAGTGGCTGATACCAGTTATTCCTTTCTATATTTAGTGCTTCTTTCAGGAGCTCTTGCGAGGCAGGCCTAGTGATAACGAAATCCCTCAGCATTTGCTTGTCTGGGAAGGATTTTATTTCTCCTTCACTATGAAGCTAAGTTTGGCTGAATATGAAATTCTGGGTTGGAAATTCTTTTCTTTAAGAATGTTGAATATTGACCCTTAATCTCTTCTGACTTACAGAGTTTCAACTGAGAGGTCTGCTGTTAGTCTGATGGGCTCTCCTTCATAGGTGATCTGGCATTTCTCTCTGGCTGCCCTTAACAGTTTTTCCTTCCTTTCAACCATGGAGAATCTGATGATTATGTGTCTTGGAGTTGATCTTCTCATGGAGTATCTTAACGGTGTTCTCTGTATTTCCTGAATCTGCATGTTTGCCCGTCTTGCTAATTTGGGGAAGTTCTCCTGGATAATATCCTGAAGTGTGTTTTGCAGCTTGTTTCCATACTCCCCATCTACTTCTGGTACTCCAATCAATCGTAGGGTTAGTCTTTTTATAAAGTCCCATTATTTCTTGGAGGCTTTGTTCATTCCTTTTCATTCTTTCTTCTCAATTCTTGTCTGCATGTCTTATTTCAGTAAAATGGCCTTCAAATTCTGATATGCTTTCTTCTGCTTGGTCAACTCAGCTGTTGATACTTGTTTATGCTTCGTGAAGTTCTTGTGCTGCATTTTTCAGCTCCGTCGGTTCATTTATGGTCCTCTTGACAATGGTTATTCTAGTTAGCAGTTTCTCTAAACTTTTATCAGTGTTCTTAGCTTGTTTGCACTGGGTTACAACATGCTTCTTTAGCTGATCATAGTTTTTTATTGCCCATCTTCTGAAGCCTACTTCTGTCAATTCATGCATCTGATCCTCCACCCCATTCTGTGTCCATGATGGAGAGATGTTGCAATCATTTGGAGGAGAAGAGGCACTCTGGTCTTTCGGGTTTTCAGCATTTTTTCGTTGATTCTTTCTCATCTTTGTGAGTTTGTCTAGTTTTGGTCTTTGAGGCTGCTTACCCTTAAATGGGGTTTTTGTGGGAGCCTTTTTGTTGTTTTGCTGATGACACTTTCTGTTTGTTTGTTTTTCTTTCGATAGTCATGTCCCTCTTCTGTAGGGCTACCACAGCTTGCTGGGGGTTCGCTTCAGGCCCTATTCATGATTCACTCCCATGCCTGGATATGTCACTCAAGGAGACTGGAGAGCAGCAAAGATGGGTGACTCCTCCTTCTTCTGGGACCTCTGACCTCGAAACTGATGCCAGTAGGATTGCTCCTGTATAGGGTGTCTGACAATCCCTGTTGGAGGGTCTCACCCAGTTGGGTGGCATGGGGGGCAGGACCCAGTTAACAAAGCACTTGTCCCTTGGTGGACAGTGTGTTTCACTGAGGGGAAACCCACTCATCTGGGCTGCCTGGATTCTTCAGAACTACCAAGATCAGAGGCTAAGTCTGCTGGTCTGCAGAGACTGCAGCCACCACTCCCACCACTCCCGCTAGGGGCTCAGACCCAGAGAGATCTGGGTTCTGTCCTTGAACTTCTGACTGGAGTTACTGGAGATCCTTCAGGGAGGCCCTGCCCAGTGAGGAAGGATGGGTCAGGGTTGGGCCTGAAGAGGCCCTCTGGCCGCAGACTGCCACAGCCAGTGTGTTTGGCTGTGGGGACAAGTCTTGGGACCAAGTTGTCCAGCCTCCCTAGCTCCACCAGGGGATAATTGCATTCTGGACCTATAGAAATGGGTGCTGCCCTTTACCTACCCAGGGAGCTTAACATGTTAGGCAGTTGTGAGTCCCGGCGATGGCTGCTGCCCCTCCCCCAAGGAGCACAAATGGCTTAGACAGCAGGCAGTTGCAGCTGGTGCTGGTCACCCCCCTAGCCAGGAGCTTGGTAGGCTTAAGCAGATTCTAGCTGAGAGGTTGTGAGAATCTGTGCATTCTGGGTTTGGGATGCTAGGCCCTGGTGGTGTGGGTTCACAAATGGGATCTTCTGGTTCATGGGTTAGACAATTCCGTGGAAAAAGCAGTTTCCTCGGCTGGGTAATACACTCACTTACCGCCTCCCTTGACTCGGGGGAGGGGGTTCCCCTTCCCTGTGTGGCTCTCAGGTGGGCTGTCACACCACACTGCTCTTCTTTTTCTTCACGGGTCACACCAGTCTTCTAGTCAATTTTGATGAGAGAACCTGCACACCTTGCTTGCTGGTGAAGGATTCACATGCTTTTTAAGGTTTCTTTTGATGGGAGCCTCTGATCGCCACTGCTTCTAGTTGGCCATCTTGGCCCCACCTTATTTTTTGTATCTTGTCTTTCAACTGTTGCACTGAGATTTTTTTAAATATCATACTTTACATTTTTAACAGGTTTCTTGTTCTCTAAGCACACGCATATATGTATATGATTCTATCTTTGTGTCGTGAATGCAATTTCTTTTTTAAATTTTTCTGGGATTATCAATACATCTATATTTGAGGTTTTTGTCTCCTTATATAGTCTGTTTCCTTCTAGTGCTTTTTCTCTATTTGTATATTTGTGAGTTTTGTTTCTATCATTCATGTTACAGGCTTTCATGAAGTATCTACTAATCCTTTTTTAATCTGTTCTGTGAAGTAGGGCACCAAAAACTGTTTAAAAGCTATAGGCTTGTTGAATTTTTTTGGTTGTAATCTTTGGCTGGGAAGCCTCAAATGACGGTATCTTTTCTTTTGAGAAGAAGAGTACTTTTGCCTAAAGAGTAGTTTTGCCGAGGGATGAGTAGTTTTGCCTAAAGTTACAAGTCTGGCTGCCAGCTTTCTAGAAACTGAATGGTGAGAGAAATGTGGTCAGATGAGTACGAACTCACCGGCTGCTCCTATTTGGGTGTAGCATTCTTTCTCCTACTTTTTCTCTTGAGATATCCAGGGACTTTCCATTCCATTCTTGCTAGAAAATAAGCCTCCAAGAGTCTTCTGCTGAAATGTTGAGTGAGATCTGGATTTTCAACAATTTCTCAAATAGACTTTCATCAAATTCCAATTTTTTGTTAACCACCCCCTTTGCCCTCTCCTTAGATATTTATGCTGTTACCATTTCTTATCTTTTTTTCCCCCCTAGAGATAGGGTCTTGCTCTTCACCCAGGCTGGAGTGCAGTGATGTGTTCTTAGCACACCACAGCCTTGAACTCCTGGGCTCAAGTGATCCACCCCTCAGACTCTTTAGTAGCTAGGGCTACAAATGTGCACCACCACACCCAACTATTTAATTAATAATTATTATGCTGCTGAATGATCATAAGAATTAGAAATAAACAAGCAAATATAAATTTATTTTATCATTTCTGATAATTTCTTAATTTCTGTTTTCTAGTTCAGCAAAACAAGGAGCTCTAAGACTATTTCAAAGGTAGAAAAAAGGTAATAAAAGAAATGACAAATGTCTACGCAATTAACTCTTATTTTTAAACAGGGCAGGAGTAAAGTGCAGATGTGTAAGTCCAAAGCCACTTCCTTTTAATGAGGGCACCACCATACCCAACTATTTAATTAATAATAATTATTATTTTTTCTAAAGATGAGATCTCACTATGTTGACCAGGCTGGTACCAAACTCCTAACCTCAAGTGATCCTCCTGCCTCAGCCTCCCAAAGTGCTGGGTTTACACTTTGGGGTTATGCAACCAGAATCATTTCTTACCTTTCGGGAATTCTGAGGCATCGCTAGATTGCTTCCTGGCTTTCCCACGGCTGCATAAGTGTTCAGCATCTTTGGGTCTTCTAAGTCCAAGATCACTTGTTCTTGCACATTTCATATTCCAAAAAGTTGTGCCTAATATGTTTCGATTTATACTATTTATTTTTATGAGTTACACCTTAAAATAAATTTACTTTTATGTTTTAGAAGTTTTGTGAGGGACCAGAAATAAATATATATGGACAGATTGTCCTCTTTAAATGACAGTTTGAGTAGTATATATTTATTCCAATATAACTATATGCATGTATACATATTATATATATGTATAAATAAAATGTAAAATATTTATGAAACTACTTAAATGACCATTTTTGAACACCCAGTTTCCATAAAACAGAGTCTAAAAACTGTTGCCCTCATTAAAAGGAAGTGGCTTTGGACTCACACTTCTGCACTTTACTCCTGCCCTGTTTAAAAATAAGAGTTAATTGCATAGACATTTGTCATTTCTTTCATTACCTTTTTGCTACCTTTGAAATAGTCTTAGAACTCCTTGTTTTGCTGAACTAGAAAATAGAAATTAAGAAATTATCAGAATTGATAAAATAAATTTATATTTGCTTGTTTATTTCTAATTCTTGTGATCATTCAGCAGCATAAGTATTGCCTCCATTTTAAATATAGGAAAACTAAGTCTCTAAAATAATTTTTCCAAATTTTTCAAAATAATGTGACCAGAATATAACAAGACTGAAATCTAACTAGCTAGAAATGTTGTAGCATTTATACACAAGAAACACATATATGCACGTGTATATAATTACTATATAAGTCATTCTATAAGAAACTTATTTTAAAAAAAAAAAAAAAAAAAAAAAAGCCCATCACGGGGATTACAGCTCATGCCTGTAATCCCAGCACTTTGGGAGGCCGAGGTGGGCAGATCAACTGAGTCAGGAGTTTGAGACCAGCCTGGCCAACATGGCGAAACCCCGTCTCTACTAAAAATACAAAAGTTAGCCAGGTGTGGTGGTGTGTACCTGTAGTCCCAGGTACTCTGGAGGCTGAGACAGGAGAATTGCTTGAACTGGGAGGCAGAGGTTGCAGTGAGCTGAGATCGTGCCACTGCACTCCAGCCTGTGTGACTGAGTGAGACTCTGCTGTCTCAAAAAAACAAAACAACAACAACAACAAAAAACCATCAGTGGTTTTATGTGTAATTTTTTAAAGTGAGGACTTGCGAAGATCTTTAGGGAAAAGAGTTGTTGAAAAGGAATATTTAAAAAGTTGATGATTGTGTGCCATGTAATGTAACATGCTTATCTATCTTCCAACAAAATTGACATTATTTATAAACATTCATAGGTTAGATTTTATGATTTTGTGCCAAAACAATGAGATTATATTCAGGGTTAGAATGTACCAAATATATTAAAAGTACACTATTTTGAAAAGCGTGGCAATTTATTCCGTTTCAGTTTTCTCATGATGTGGGATACCTACTTCACTCAATTGTTTAAAGGGTTAGAAATAAAAACCAATTCAATACGAGGAAGGCAGATTCTTAATAATATGCTCTTTTGTAATACATTCGATTCGCCAAAGCTGCTACATGTTGTTAAATGAATACAAATTCAATCTATGAATTTGGGATAAATTGAACTCACTACACATTCTCCCTTTTGCTTTGCCCAAACTCTAATTCTGACAAGTTACATTAAGCCTTAAGAAGAAGCCCTCTATTCTAACTGCAGTCTATTTCCTTGATATTCTCTTGCCAGAAATAATGAAAAGAATTCATTTTGAGAGTGTTTCCCTAGTAGGAAATAGACTACTGTTTAAATTTGTTTTGTATTTCTATCTGTAGCACCTCACATAGTGATTGACAGACAATAGACTCACCATAAATACTTAGAATGAATAGATGAATGAAAATGTGATTAAGTTAAACCACAGATTTTTCTAGTTAGGCTTTCAACTAGTGTTATTGTTTCCTAACTTATCTTTAAATCTATTATTATATTGGGGCAGAGTTCAGCAAATGTTTCTGTAAAGGGTCAGATAATAAATATTTTAGGCATTTGATGCAAAATTGTAGACCATTGTAGCCATATGTTCTCTTGCAGCTAGTAAAGTCTGCCATTGTGGCATGAGAGCGGCCAAAGGTAGCATGCATACAAATGCACATGGCTGTATTCTAGTAAGATTTTAATTATAAATACTAAGGTTTAAAGTTTACATAATTATCACGGGTGGCAAAATATTGCTCTTTTGATATTTCAGGGCAATTTAAAAATGGAAAAATCATTGTTTTCACTCACAGGCTGCTCGGAAGCAGAAGGTGGGAGACATTGATAGACCATAGTTTGCCAGTTGTTTTGTTAAGATATGGCTCTTTGTTGAAAAGCATATAGAGAAAATGCAATGAATAATTTCTTCCAGTCTCCAGCACAGCCATATAGCAAATATAAGACATTTCTACTACAAGTTACAGTAGAATTTCCTATTGAACTATTTTCAATAAGATTTTCATGATAAATTTGAGATCCAGTTTATTCAAGTTTTACAGTTTCAATATTATCACAATGATGTTTATCAAAACATTTTGTTCATCTGTTAAAGTTTTCATTGTGTTCAATCAAATCAACTATTATTACTTTATTTCTTTCACCTTACTTAAAACCCTAATCATCTTTGACTACTCCCTCTCTCTGCCTGCATCTCTCCCCTAACCCCCAAGGACAATTTCTTAATTTTGTCAGTTTTCTTTTTCTTCAAGGAAACTCACAGCCCAGTTCAGGACCTCATTCGTGGTTATATTTTGTGAAATAAACATTTTGTATACTCGATTTCTCTTCTGTCAATCACCTGTCGCTATAATCCTCTGAAGTGGGAAAATGATATAAGGAGGGACTCATTAGGAAAACTGCCACGTACTCTTTTTCCTTACAAGGAGAGGCATAAGGACAAAATTACAGGACAACTATCTTGGAAATAAATACAAAGAAAATTGTTTTCAATGTCATAGGTTATGACAGAAAACAAATTACATGTCTAGGTTGTATTTAACCCTGATCACTTATTCACAGAATTTGCAAATAAGAAATTGAAAGGAGAAGATCAAGATATCAGGCTTCAGGGATCAGCAAGAATCCTTTGATGGTATCTCTTCCTGTTTTTAGATTTAACTGCGTGAATTTCTCTACGCAAAAATCTTCTGACTGGATTCTGAATATTTGACATTGATATTCAAGCACCAGAATTGCTATGGACTGAATGTTTATGTCCTTCCTCTCCCCTTACCCCAAATTTATATGTTGGAAACCCTAATCCCTAATGTGATGGGATTTGGAGATAGCTTTTGGGAGGCACTTAGGCCATGATGGTGCAGCCCTCACAATGGGATTAGTGTCCATATCAGAAGAGATAGGAGGTCTCCTTCCTTCCTTCCTTCCTTCCTTCCTTCCTTCCTTCCTTCCTTCCTTCCTTCCTTCCTTCCTTCCTTCCTTCCTTCCTTCCTCCCTCCCTCCCTCCCTCCCTCTTTCTTTCTTTCTTTTCTCTTTCTTTCTTTCTTTCTTTCTTTCTTTCTTTCTTTCTTTCTTTCTTTCTTTCTTTCTTTCTTTCTTTCTTTCTTTCTTTCTTTCTTTCTTTCTTTCTTTCCTTCCTTCCTTCCTTCCTTCCTTCCTTCCTTCCTTCTTCTTTTTTTTTTCTTCTTTCCTTTCTTCTCTCTCTCTCTCTTTCTCTCTCTCTCTCTCCCCACCCACCCATGTGAGAAAACCAGGAAGACTGATCTCAGGAGACACCAGATCTGGGGGCAACTTGATCTTGACTTCATAGCTTCTGGAAAAAAAATAAATGTTGTTGAGCTACTCATAGTATTTTGTTATAGCAGCTAAAACTAAAACAATGGTATTACTTTTGAAGTTTCTTCTACTGAAATTTATTGAACTTTATCAAAGTTAGAAAGTATTGTTAGATGTGAATGAATGGGCAATTTGCAATGTCTTTCATGTCCTATTCAAGAACTCTACACTGTACTTTAAAATTTTCTATTTGCAAATATAAATGTAAACATCCTTATGAAATACCTATTAGATCTAAGGAAGAGGAGACACAGGAGGCTGTCAGATGGCTCTGACATAATGAACCCTTAGAACAGGACAGAAAACCTTTGTGCCCCAGACATCCTCCCTGGCCCATAAGAGCAAGTTAAATATTCAAAGCAATTGACCACATTTTGAGTTTTCCCTTCCCCTAAACAACAGTTGGCTTGGTCTTGCCTTTGCATGAATCTGAACTCAAGTGTTCTCTACTGCCAGCTTTGATTCTCCTTTGTGGATCTTCTAGGATTTGTGTTCATAGATGATCCTTTCTATTTGCAGACCTTGGCTTTATAGAATTGATTGTTGTTTGAAATTTTTTTCCTTTACCTCTGGAAAAAAATTTTTTGCCTTTACCTCTGGAAAAAAATTTTTTGCCAGCCCCAATAATTCAATCTTCTCTACTTTTCTTTGCCACTTTGTGCCCAGTCCTATAATTCTTAATCACTCTCCAAAACCCTAAGGAAAGAGACACCCCATTATGGAAAGAGAAGTTTATGTGAATGATGTGTTAGATTTTAATTGCTATAACATTTGCTTGAAAATTGCCAACTGAAAAGAAGCTACAGGAAAAGCCAGAAACCTGCTTGACACTATTAATTATTTTGAGGGTATGAGTAAAGTCTTAGAAAGGATATTGATCAGGTTCCCAGATGACTCAATTCTAGGTGGTCTGACTGACAAGAAAGTTGACAAAATAAGTATGCATCCTTGAGTAATGATAGACAGGCTATTTTATTTCCTTGCCTGGATTTTCAACATATCTACTTACATTAGCTTTTAATAAGAAAATTTATTTTAAAACATGTAAATTTTTATCAGTATAGGTTGAAATATTGGACTGAATACAAAAAGATTCTATCCAGAAGAATGAACAAAAATATGCATTTGTGTTTTGTTTTTTGAAATTTGCTAAAAATACAAAATGGTGCAGACATGGCTTGTCAGCTAGAAGGAACTCAGTATGTGGAAAAAATCTGGATTTTGTAGACATGAGCTGACTTAAAAACAACAGAAAATTAATAATCACAGACTGAATTAATAGAATTGTGGTATCCAGATAACAGAAGTTAAAAGACTTAATGAAAGAAGACTCTCAAATATTTCTCTGCCAAGGCATACTTAAATATGAACATGAATATAGTCTGAATTTCACGCATGACAAGATAAATTAAAATTAGGGTCATTTTAAAATATGTTCTCTTTTGAAATGGCCAAGATTAAAGAGTCTGATGTCATAATGTACCAGTGAGGAAATGGGCGAAATTTATATTTTTGATAGTTGTTTACATTTCTAACAGTTTGGAGGAGGCCAATTTGGCGTCTATCAAATTTCTATATATGCCTACTCATTGTGCTCAACTGTGCTGGGAAATATTTTAAATATTTGCTTCCATGCCTATGGGGAGATAAGGATATATCTATACCCAATTGATTCGAGCCTTGACCACATGACTTTCTTTGTGAATAGAAGTGACATGTATTATTAATTCCAAACAGAAACTTTAAGGGCCATCACATGGATAGTCACGTCCTCTTTTGCTTCTACCAAAAACCTAGCATGTCCTGGAGAGGGATTGCTCCTTTGGCCCAAGCCCAAGTAGCCTGCAATAGAGATGTAACATGAGTGAGAGAGAAATCTTTAATGTTATAAGCTGCCAAGGGTTTGACATCATTTGTTATTATGGAATAATTAAGTATAATCTGTTTGATGTAAGCTATAGCCTTTAACTCAGTGGTTCTACTTGTTTAAATTTATTCTGTAACTATACTCAGGACTATATGAAATCGTATATATACATGGATATCTGTTACTGTATTATACGTAATAATAAACTATTACGACCACCCTAAATGCTCATCAGTATGGAACTGGCCAAACAAAATATAGTGCAGTCATATGAAAATATTATGAAGTTGTAAAAGTATTATGAAGTTTCTTTCTATTCACAAAGAAAGTCATGTGGTCAAGGCTGACATCAATGGGGTGTGGATATATCATTGTCTTCCCATAGGGATGGAAGCAAATATTTAAAATATTTCCCAGAACAGCTGACCACATATTTGCAAATTTGATAGATGACGAATTGTCCTCCCCAACACTGTTAGAAATGTAAACAACTGTCAATTGTATGTATTAATATGGATTGAGCTCAAACATATATTTACAGTTATGTGAATAAGAAGGCAAATGTAAAATATTTATGTGTTTATACATAGACTTTCTCTGAAATGAGACAGGAACTTGACTCTGTATAAGAGAAATGGAAGAGTGACAAATAAGTTTGAAAGGGCTTTTTTTTTTTTTTTATTGTGTAGCCTTGTGTACCTTTGGAATTTTGAATGTATATGAATTTATGTTACAAATTTAAAAGAAAGAAAAATTTTAATTACCAAAAGAAGATATAACATTTGATTAGACTGTATTTGGATTTTGGAGTTCTACACTCTCTAATAATTTTAGATTGATTTTATAATCAATCTCTAATTGATTTTATAATCAATCCTGCCTCTATCCCTTTGCTGAATATATCACTTGTCCGTTCTACCTATTAAATAACTCTAACCATTCCTTATGTTCAATCTCACTATATAGCTTTTTTTTTCTCCAGTGTAGCCCACTTGGATTTTTACACCTTCTCTGAATTACAATAAACACAGTTGGTGCCCTGCCTAGAACTACTTACTGGGTTGGTGTGCCCATATTGCAGCTACTGTAAGTGTTGCGGTGATTAACATCTGAATTCTTCTCTGAAGAATTGTCCTTGGCCAATGGGAAATCTGTTACCCTGAAATGTCTGGGAAGTTATGGAACTGCCCAGAGGATGCTTATAGCTAGAGCTAACTGAATCAAGGGTAAACAATCTTGTGCATCAAGATGGAACAACTTTGTGGTGCCATTTGCACTCCAGAGCTCTCAATGAGATCAAGACTGAAAATCAAATATTTGTTTGGTTTATTCTTCCCCATGATCTTGATTTCTTTATTTCCTCACAGATTTCCCCAATTGTGTTCATCTTGTCAGCCCATGGGACACTGTATTTACCCACTTAGTACACTGTGTGTGTGTGTGTGTGCATGTGTGTGTGTATGTGCATGTGTGTGTGTATGTGTGTGCGTCTGTAGGGGTCCAACATTATTATCAGTTGTGGTCAGTAGTGGCTCTCCTTTGTAAGTTGGGCTTATTATCACAGATCTAAGATTCTTAGCAATGGGAATGATAGAATCCTAGACTAACAGAGGCCAAGTAACAGTACTTAACTATCAAAAGTCATATTGTATTTACTCATATTTTTGTTTGCCATGCTCTTTCTTTCTTCCTCATGTTCCAAATTTCTTTCCTTTGTGGTTTCTATTCTGTTTAGGAAATTTCCTTCAGTCATTCTTTTAGTGCATGTCTGCTGGCCACAATTCCTCAGTTTTCCTTCATCTGAGAGCTTTCCTCTTTATTCCTAAGGGATATTTTCACTGGATAAAGAATTCTGGGATGATTTTTTTATTTTCTTTCAACACTTGAAAAATATTGTGACACTTCCTCTGACCTCCAAGGTTTCTGATGAGAAATCTGATATTCAAATTAGTTTTCCCTTTCCCTTTTAGATATGGTGATGGTTTTTCTGTATGCTTTTACAGGTTTTTTGGTTTTTTGTTTGTTTTTGAGACAGAGTTTCTCTCTGTTTTCCAGGCTGGAGTGCAGTGGCAAGATTGATCTCTTCTCACTGCAACCTCCACCTCCCAGCTTCAAGTGATTCTCCCGCCTCAGCCTCCCAAGTAGCTGGGATTACAGGCATGCACCACCAGACCGGTTAATTTGTGTATTTTCAGTAGAGACAGGGTTTCACCATGTTGGCCAGTCTGGTCTGACCTCCAGTGATCAGGCCGTGTTGGCCTTCCAAAGTGCTGCTGAAATGGGAAAATGTCGCTTATTCTCCTCGCAGGGCATGCGATGGGAGTGTGGCTCACTTCTTTGGTGCCCCACTGCTCAGACCCCTAGGGGGAGCATGCAGATGGGCAGGTTGTGTGGCTCCAACCCCACACCAGCATCTGTTGTTAAGTGTTTACAGTTCCTGAAGCCCTAGTGTGTGTGTGTTACAGTGTGCTCTTTCAGCTTAGCCATCTGCAGGTGGCTTGTGTTAATCAGCTCAATGAGACCCTCTGCCTTGTCACAAGGACAGACGGCTTTCTGTATCCTGGGTTCCTGCTTTTATGTTCTAGAAAAATCAGATTACACATGGGCTTGGAGAAAGAGAGTAAGGTTTTATTAAGTGGAGGTAACTCTCAGCAGATGGATGGGGAGCCAGAAGGGGATGAAGTGGGAAAGTGGTCTTCCCCTGGAGTCTGGCTGCCCCTAACCGGATTCCTCGTTGTCCCACTATAGATGGCCTGCTGGCATCTGCTGGTGTCTCTCTGTATGCTCTGCCACTCCTCTACTCCTCTCGACATTCACCGCCTATGTGCTCTTCTGCTGGTGTGTTCCTCTTGATGTCCAACCAATTGTGTGCATACCCGCTAGGGTCTCGGGGTTTTTATAGGGACAGGATGGGAGGTGTGGCAGACCAGAGTGGTCTTGGAAAATGCATTATTTGGGTGTGAAAACAGGAGTGCCTGTCCTAACCTAGATTCTTGGGTATAGGCTGGAGGGTGGAGCCCTCAGCAGGGACCACACCCTTTTCTCCTCAGCACTTCACTGCCCCCATCCCATATCACTGGGATTACAGCATGAGCCACCATGCCCAGCCCTGCTTTTCCAATGTTTTAGGGTTTTCAGAAGCTTGATAATGATGTATCTTGGCATGGATATCTGTGGGGTTGTCATAGTTGGTGTTTGCTTAGCGTCTTGAATCTGTAGGTGTATGTCTCATCAAATTTGGGAAGTTTTCAATATTTATTTTTTTGTTTTATTTATTTATTTATTTATTTATTTTTGAGGTAGGGTCTACTCTGTATCCCAGACTGAAGTGCAGTGGCATAATCACACCTCACTAAAACCTCAAACTCCTGAGCTCAAGCAATCCTTTGGCCTCACTCTCCCGAGTAGCTGGGACTACAGATGCATGCCACCATGTCCAACTAATTTTTTGTTTCTGTTTTTGTAGAGATGGGGTCTTACTATATTTCTCAGGCTTGTCTCAAACTCCTGGGTTCAAGCAACCTTCTCACCTTGGCCTCTCAACACTCTGGTATTACAGGCATGAGCCACTATGCCAGGCCCATTATTTCATTAAATACTTTTTCAGACCCACCTTTTCTCCCCTCTCTTTTCAATTTTTCAGATGACATAAATGTTAATTCATGTATTATAATCCCATAAGTCATGGAGGCATTTTTGTTTGGTTGGTTGGTTTGGCTTGTTTTCTTTCAGTCTATTTTCTCGCTATTCTTCTCTATTCCAGTTCATGGGTTGTTTTTTTCTGCCCCTCTATCCTGCTATTGAGCCTATCCACTAAGTATTTTATTTCGTGTGTTGTATTTTTCAGTTTTAAAATTTCCATTTTGTTCTTCTTTATTTATTTTTTTTTTTTTTGTCTTTGTTGAGGCTTTCAATTTCTTTGCTGATATTTTCTAGTTTTCAGTTTATTTCAAGCATGATCATTGATTTTAAAGCAAATGTGTTGTGACTGCTTCAAAATCTTTGCCAAATAATTCTAACATCTCTGTTATCTTGATGCTAGCATGTTCATTCTGGCTCTTAATATGAGTTATTTTTTATTGAAATGTGCACTTTTAAAATGTTAAGACTCACAATCTCATTTTAACCTTCTGCTGTATAGCTGGAATTCTCCAACGACGCTCCAGAGTCTGCCTCTTTGCTACCGGGTGGAAGTAGAAGTTCAGGTTCCCCCCTCAAGTCTCCACTGCCACCTGAGGTGGGGGAACCCTCTTTAATGTTAGGTGGATATGGGAGTTTCAGCCCCCCGCTTGTATATTTTCCAGTTACATCATGCATCATATACAGGTGTCGTTGTTACTAACGGGTGACGTTGAAAGTCCTGATTGATCCCTGGGCCTCCTTTACTAACACCCAAGGGAGGAATGGGGGAAGCACCTCATTGCTGCTGCATTGGGGTGGAAGTCCAGGCTCACCATGTGTTCTCCATTGACACTGGGATGGGGGCTGGGCCCACTAACACTGATGGAGGTAATGAAGGTCTCAGCTCTCTACTTGGTCTTCTCTGATACCACTTTGTTGGGGCTGTGGGCACACCTTTTTATAGGCAGGAGAGAATGGAGTCAGTGTTACCCATTTAGTCTTCGGTGACATGGAGGATAGGACCAGTTTTTTTTCTATGTTGTTTGACTAGGATAGAACAGTTATTGTCTTAGAAATTGTCCATATTGCTTGTGTGCCCCAAGATTTTCTGTACTCTTAGTGGGAGGAATAGGGAAATGTTCATCATCTATTTCCTCTTCCTGGAAGCAGTCTCAAGACTTAAAAGACAGAAACAAAAACAAACAAACAAAAAAATGGAAACAGTTCTTCACTGATAGGACTCATGCTCCCCCGTTCAGTCAAATCCAAATTCTATATTGTATTTCACTCTAGAAGCAGAAATCTCTCCACTGCTTTTCATTCCCAAAAGTGTAAAAATAAATCCTCTAGGCTTTTTCCATCCCTCAAACTGATTTTTCTTACTCTGACTTTAATAAATGCTTTCATCAAATGGCACTTGATCAGATGGTTTGTGTGACCTGATAGGGTGACATGGAACCTCTTTTCAAACTGACAGAATATTCAAAGGCTTTACTCTCTCCAGAAGTAAAGCTGCTTTGTAAATGCCAGATTCTTTTAAAATTGTGTTCCTTGCAACTGCATGTATTATTCATCTGACTGAAGTATCCTACACTGTCAAGGGGGAAAATTGCAAGAAATCCATCTTTGAGCTTTCCTTTGTTGCTGTGAGAAGACTCAGAATGAGTGAACTGGAAGATGATTGTATTTTTCCTTTACCTTCTGGTTAAACTGACGATATCTGCCTCATGCTTTATATCACCATGTGACATGTCTCCTAGGAGGATGACCCTGAGAGTTTGAGTCACCCAAGAAAAAAGAAGTAAGTCATGAGATCCAAGTGTCACTGAGGAGTTACCCATGCTGACAAATAGCTACACACATTTCTTGAGCTCTGTCCATAATGCTCTTTGAATGGGACACCAAGCAACTTACTTGATAAAGTAGTCATAGCAGCAGATGCTGAAAAGTGCCTAGATGTGTTCTTCCTAGAACACAATTTACAAGGCCAGGTCTTAAATGAGGTAGAATAATACAAAGGTAAGACTGGAAAAGTCTTTAGTGGTCATGAATCATAACCTCTTTACCTATCTTGCCATTCTACATGTGAGGAGACCAGGACGCTTCAGTGACTTGCCCAGTGGCAAATAATGGCAAAACCAGGACTTATGTCCAGATCTCTAGTTTTAAGCCCTTGTTCTTTTATACATACCATATGGTCACATATAATGACTTTCAAAATGCTGGCTGATTATTCTAGAGTAGACAGAAAATTATCAAACTACCATAGAAGTGCAATCTATGTGAGCTTTGGGAACTGATTCCCATAAGTCAAGAGTGTGATGACTAAGACATTCAAAAACACAGAGGAGCTGCAGGAAATGGGCTGTGATTCATTTAGTGGGTAGCACTCTTTTCCTTGTGACAATCTATTCCCAAGTTGTGTTTATGGTTAGCTGGAAAGTGAGCCAAACCTGGACCCCTCTGAGGTCTCTACAAATCACAGAGTACAGCACAAATTTACTCTTCCAAAGTGGGCCCTAGTTGGGCAATAGTTTGGAATTCCTTTTTGATTCAATTTTGGAGAATGACCTCTAACTGACCTAAATTCTCCTGAAGGCTAAAATTGTATATAGTTTCCATCTTCTTTTGCTATCCTAAATTACGAAGCTCTTCTGCACAGCTGTTTAAAAAGTTAGATTTTATAGAGTTATCAGGGTACTAGTTATACACTAAATGGATTTTCATATGTTTAAATATAACCGACATGCATATGAAGGGTTCAATATGCGTTTATGAGTTTATACAATCTGGACATGTTTTATGAAATGTATTTGATGTTAAATGCCACTTTATGTAAGTGTGTTATTATTTACCATCAGAAAAAAGGATGTAAAAATGCCATATTAAAGCAAGAAACTAAATTTTTTTTATAATTATATTTTACTTAATCCTCAAATCAGGGCACTTGGTAAGTAAATATAATATGTGCAACCTGGACCCCCAAAAGATCCAGATCTCATGATTGTCAGAGACTTGGGGAAACTAAGTTCTCTTAAGAAGATCCATTAGTTCCTCAAAGTCCTTATTGTGGAAATGATCAGAATTCTCTTAATTTTTACCCTGAGTATTTTTTGAAACTTTTTCATCTATTAGACCTTGGTTTTTGCAAATATTTGACAATCTTTCAAATCTAATAGCACATAAAAAGCAATAAATAAATATAGGTTGAGTGAGTGAGGAAAGGAGGAGTTTGTCTGGTACATAATAAGAGGGCCAGTGAGGGGCTTTAATATAAGTTTGTTGGGGGATATTTATCCACAGGTAGCTCTTGCATCTGCCCATTTTCTGAACAAAGGAATTGATAGCTTTGTTCCTTGTTGTCTTTTCAAGGATGTTTGTATGGTAAATAGCCTTGGAAAAGAGAGAGTGTGTGTGTCTCTGTCTAGGGCAGAGGGAAGATTTATTTGCTCTCCAAGATAATAAAGATAATGTTTCCCTCCAGGATAAAAGTTGGGCAGGTTGACTAGCAGGTCTTTCAGGATATTGAGATTTTCTTAACCTAGGATTCCTAAGGTGTGACACATATTCACTATGTGTACAGCATTTCCTTGAGCCATTCTGCATTATCCCCTGGGGCTTTGGAGGCAATGGGGACTAATGGGAGCACATAATAATGCCCTTTGTCTCTGACCCAAGAGTCTCATACAATCTGCTAGTATCTATGATTCTGTGGCAAGCTAACATATTAGCTTGAAAGCAGAGTAAAACCTCAGACTTTTCATAGTTCTTAATTACAGGTGATATTAACATTCAAATGCTACATTTCCACATCTTACCTATGAGACCTACCTCAGCAATCTAAACTGAGTGTGTCTATAAGGAGCCACAAATAAGACCGTAGCTAGACAAAGAAACAGGATTAAAAATGATGAAGGTATTCTACCTCCTGGTCAACTATGGTAATATTTCAACTTAAGACCCTGTCCTATATTTCACATTTTCATCAAACCCATATATAAATGTTAGAGTGACACTGCTGGTGGTCTTTAAGGGAATGAGAGAGACATTTCCCATATAAATGTTGCCATGGGCATAACAATTCTATTCTCTGCTTTCCTAAACTCTGGGTGTTCTTTCAGTGGCTTCCAGTACCCATTGACATTTCCTGTCCAGACCTATTATTTTATCTTGCCATTCTGGCTCTTTTGTCATAAATGTTAAAACTTTGCTGAATACAGTTAGTAAGATATATCAAAGAATGTTGATTTATAGGTTAAAATCTAAGCTCAGGAACACCAAGCCCTACTTTGTCTTTCCTGGTATTAGAAGATGGGCAACTTCTCTGTTTCATAAAATAATGGAGATTTGATTGTAAGGATAAATGCACAGGAACAGTTGGGTATAGATATATAATTGAAATGAATAAGTTACTTAGAGGAAACGCTTGAACTATGTTGTCGATAGGCTAGCCACTAGTCATGTATGGCTACTGAGTACTTGAAATGTGGCTACTTCAAATTGTCATATGTTATAAGTGTAAAGACACTGATTTTGAAGACTGATTACCAAAGAAAATGTAAATACTCATTAATATATTTTTATGTTGATTTCAGGTTGAAATGATAATACTTTAGATATGTTGAGTTAAATAAAATATAATTTTAAAATTATTTTTGTTTCTTTCTTACCTTTTTCTCATGGCTACTAGAAAACTTAAAAATTATATATGTGATTTTTTTTTGTATTCTATTTCTGTTGGACACTGCTGTGCTGGACTATTCCTTGCCATTTACCTTAGTGATATAAACTGAGTAGGGCTATAAGAAATCTTAGGGCTGATCCAATAGTTATAAACTAAATCATGTCAACTGTTAAACAATTGATGAAAGACTTAAATCACTTGAAGACTTTCAAATAGAGTGCAGTTTCTTTAGGGCAAAGGTCATTATATTAATAGATTGTCATAGCTTTCCTTTTCCCTAGTGACAAGATTAGTATTTCACTTAGCTTAATAATTTTTGTGATTTGAATGAATAATAAGAAACTCCAGGAAAAAGAAAACCTACAAGTGTGGTGTTTTGGAATATGAGGAGACTGTACATATTAATTCCAAATAGGATGCCTGCATATTATATTACTTCTCTTAGCAATCATTTGTAGTCTTCATTTCAGACAGCAACCTTACGGTGCAATTTATCTTCTCATAGATCTTTCTGTTTTTTTAAGAAATCTAAGCTGGAAATGCTTGTTTTTCTCATGCATATTCACTTCTTTTAGAACTCATAGGATAGTAAGTAACAAGGGTTAATTAAAGTGAGAATCACTTGTGCACAGATAAGTAAGTTGATAGATTCATAAGCAAAACAATTTTTTTTTTCTCAAGATTGTGGCCTTATAAAGTCTTTCAGTATGTTTTTGTGTGTAGAGACATAGAAAGTTCTAACAGACAGGACAAAGAAGTAGTCTCCATGATGCCCTTGTGCTATCTTCATAGCTTGCTTTATCTGCTTGCAGGAAATTCTACCAGTGAACAGGGAGAGATGTTCCCAAAATGTGAGATCCATGGCCATTAGCACTCACATATGTTGCAGCAGAAATTAATGGCTGGCATATGACAGACAGGGATAAAGAAAGCAGCAGTGTTTTAAGATCTATAAAGCATACTTGGTGTGTTCTTTGTTAGGTATAATCAATATTGATGCTGGTAGATGAAAGATAATTAACATATAGCATTTATATTATAAATACTAATATAAACTTACTTTGTGATAGGCCATTTATATTATATGATTTTTAAAGATAACTAAGAGGAGAGATGTTATCCCTTTTTTATAATTAAAAATAACCCAACTTTGAGAGAGAGATTAAGTGTCTTGCCTAGAGATAGGTTATGATCTGAGTATTTTTATTTCCCCCCAGATTTATATGTTGAAATCCTCACTCCCAAGGTGATAGTATCTGGATGTGGAACGCTGGGAGGTGATTAGGTCATAAAAGGAATTAGTTGCTTTATCAAAGAGGCAGGAGAGATACTCCTTGCTTGTTCCCCTATGTGAGGACACAGTAAGAAGGCGCTGTCTACAAGCTGGCCCTCGCCAGACAATAAGTGGTGCCTTGATCTTGGACTTCCCAGCTTTCAGAACTGTGGGAAATAAATTTTTGTTGTTAATAAGTCACCCAGTCTGTAGTATTTTGTTATAGCAGTCCATTGGACTAAGACAGGACATAATGCTTGTCAGGAAAAGGGTCAAAATTCGAAACCTTGTCTAGGCTAACTCCAAAGTCCATGCTTTCTATTCAACCAATTCCACCTCCTCTCCAATGTAACAATGACATTATAATAATAATAATGATAGAGGAAAAACACAAATAGTGTCCACTGCATCATCCTTACAATTACCTGTTGTTTCTGCCTTCCTCCATTTCTCCTTCTCTTCCTCCCTCCCTTGCTTCCCCTGATCCTCTTCCCCATCTCCTACTCTGGCTTTTACTATTTATCACTCTCATTTTCCTCTCCTTCTCCCCCTGATAATTCTCCCTTGCTTTTTCTAGTTTCATTCATTTTTCCTTCCCTCTTCTCCAACTTTTACTACCTAAGCTGCAGTCCTGTCAATGCCCTCTGGGAACCTTGAGGTGTGATAAAGTCTGTCTGCTAAAGCAATGCAAATGGCTATTGTAATAACTCAAGAGGTCAGTACAGCCCCAAGTTTCCTCAGACTTGAAGATAATTTTTCCACAAAATACTACAGGTGTTCTGTTAGCATAGAATCCTAGAGTGGCAGAGCTGGAAGGGAACTTGGAGCTTACCTAGCCTGATACCTATGTGATATCCCAAACTGAACTCTAGCTCTGGGAAGCTAAGAGACTGCCCGCAGGGGACCAAGCTGGTTAGTGAAAAAGCCAGAACCAGGATCTAGGAATTCTTATTTTCGTTTCTAGGAAGGTGCGTGAAAAATTAAGTAGAAATGTGAAAATGCAAACCTATTGACTAGCATCAAGTGAGGCTTATAAAAGTGAAGTTCATTTCCTTGTTCCATACAGACATTGAGACGATAAATGAAATAGTGTGTGTAAAAGTGCTCAGTACTCTTAGAAAAGCCTGATTTAAATATGAGGTCGTATGTATTGCCTGAAAATTAAAGAATGACCTTTCATAGACTTAAAGCCAACCTGAAGGAGTTGTTGGACTATAGACCCTTTAGTGCTGTTTAACCTAGGTGACAAGACTTCTCATTACAGGTAATAAATGGCTATTGAATGAATGCCAAGTAGATGTCTGTTTTACCATTGTTTCTGTTCAGCAGAAACACTTTCTCTAGGTAAGTATATAATGTAGTGCCTGAACACCTGCAGATGCAGTAGATGGATTCCAATTTTTCTCTGCCTCTATCTGATTCCCCAGCTGATCCTAAAAGAAAATTTATTGCTGGAGTCCAATTTGACTCACAGTTAGGTCTCATCTCTCCTATCCAACGTATGCTTCAGTTGAGGGAGGTAGAGGAAAGATGTCTGCACTGAGTGGCAAAACCTTAATCCTATATCAGGTTGTGACTCTAATTAGCCAAATAATTTGTACAAAACGTGTAACCGTTTGCTTCATTTTATCATCTGTAAAATGCAGGTAGTATTGGCGTTGAGCTCCAAAAATAAACAGTAACTGAGATAATGGGGATGTTATAATTTACTCAGAATCTGACACACTGTGAGACTCTAAAAATATTAGTTACTAGGTTTTTGTTTGCATGAAACTTTGTTTCAGGTGTTAGGATTTAGACTGTCAATATTTCTGTCTTTTAATAAGCAGCTTCAGAAAATTGTGTTTATCACTCAGATCAAAGCTCTGTGAACTGGAATTGCAATCTTGGTTATTTATTTGCTTCCATGGAGAGAGAGAGAGAAAAAAAAGCACATCTGTTTGCAATAGTGGATTGAAAGGTCTAAAAATAAATATGCTTTAAAGAAAAGAAACAAAACTTTGTTGGCTTTCTAAATCCAATCGGCACAAGGAAAATATTTTTTCTAGAGAAGATTGGCTTCCTTTAAAAAAGAAAGAAAGAGCAAATAATGTAGAATTATACAGTTCTAGTGAAGTGGTTCACCACATAAAAATGTATTTTTTTTTACTCATCTCATAGTTTCAAATGTGACATAATATGTTAACATCTACATTTTAATTCTGAATATACCCTGCGTCTGTCATTTTCCCTAAGAAGGGACTGGTGAGATATAAAAATGATTCCTTAACTCTGATAATCTGGAATTAGAAAGTAAAATGCCAAAGGACAAATATCTATAGTTTGTGTTGGCTCTAGTCTTGGAAAATTCAGTTGCTTTCTGTAGTGAAAAGCGCTTTACTTAGATACACATTTTAGATTGTGTTGTCACCTTTTTATCACTTTATATGAAAAATAAAAGCCATCCCTTGTAAAATAGGCTTAGGAATACTATTCTGACTATAACCATTTCACAGAGAAGGGAACTATCATGCCAAATGACCTACAGGGCAGTTTTCTCTTGGGAAGCCTAGATCCACTAAGGTTAGGGAGTGGAAGTGGTAGGGGAGCAATTAGGGTTGACAAATAAAAGGCAGCTTAGAGGAAATGGAATAGAAAACAAATGGAATCGATAAAGATGGAAGGGCTGCTGGGGTATCTTGAAAGACAAACACTGGCTGCTCAAAAGCAGCTGAGCCAGAAAATTCTTGCAAATGGGCTACTAAAAGGCATTTGTCCAAGTGAAGAGAAGGAGCCCAGGAAAGAGAGATAAGGGTTAAGAAGGATTTCCAGAGATAAGAGCGTAGGCTTGCTAGTTAAAGTCATCCTAAAGAAGGGACGATGTGCACAGGAAAAATAGTCAAGTGCTTGGCATCCTTGGTGAGCCCAGAAAGTTAAATAGACTCTTTTATCTGGGTCAAAGCATATCTCAAGTGATAAATTGGAAATAAATCTAAATAAGTGATTAACATATTAAACAATTGAATACTTCAATGTAGTTGTAACCTGAGAGTTTAACATTCAGTATTTGCTCTAGAAATGGTATTTTTAGTAAAGCAATGTACAGGATAAAATGCCAGGAAAATAAGTGAGAATAGTGAGCCCTTGTGTGGTTGACCTGCCTAAGTTAGACCTTACATTTTACCCATCTAGAAATGGGTAAATGCATCACATGTAATATATATTGCATATCTAAATATGCCAAAGTGGCTGCCCTTGTCTTGTAATAGGGTACATTAGTCTGTCCCTGAGGAAATCTTATAAATAACTCTTAGCATTGCCTGATATTCCAAGCCTTTCCACCTTCTCCTCCAGGCAAAATTTACCGGTGGCACATTTCCTTGAGCTTGCAATATCATAAACAAGACATTTTAAAATACTGTTTGGAGTACGTCAGTGCCCTCAAGACCATGAAGAAACTTATGTATTTTGATAGAGTCCTTAGAAAATATGAAGCTTCTCTGTAATGGTGGCATAACCTGAAAAAGTCTCTAAAATACATCTTCTGTTAACTCCTTAGTTTTTAATATCATTATGATTTGGACATTAAAAATGTCTGTTCAAGTAATCACTCAGAGTTTCCCATATTTGCCATCTGTACCTTCTCACCTCATTTATACACCCCATCCTACTCTGATCAGCTATCTCATGCCATCCAAACTGTTTTTGGAAGGTCATCTGGGCTTCAAATTTTCATTCCTTGCTTTAACTTGTCAATTTGTCGGTATTTGCCACAATTTTGGTTTAAAGGGCCTCGTCCTTTTGATTCTGGGAAGCACTCTCTGTTTTCCTTCTACTTCCTTTCCTTCCTTCTTCTCAATCTCTTTTGGAAGACCTTCCTCTTAAACCCGATGAGCAAGTATTTGAAATCTTCAGGACTCTGTATTATCACCTTTCTCATGTCTCTCTACATTTCCCTCCCAGATGGTCTCAGCCACTCCTGGCTTCATGATGATATATTTACATCTTCAACGAAGACTCCTCTTCCGAGTTTCTAATAAGTATATGCAACTATCAACTTAACAAATCTACTCCGATTAAATGGTAAAAGATACTCTCAAGATTTTCACTTTTGAATCCCTTTTCAATAAACAGCACCAGTGCTTGCCCACTTTCTCACGTCAGAAATCTGGGCACCAGCTTTGTGACTTCTTTCTTCTTAATATCTGCTCAATCACCTAAGTTTGTTAAGAATCTTCCAGTATATATCTTCCCTAACACAAGCTACCAACACGACTCATCCTGGTTTCCTTCAAAAGTCTCCTAAATTATATATGTTCATCTATTTTATCTGTTCCAGTTTATCCTCCAGATAGTTATTAGAATAATTGTTTGTTTTAAAAAGACTAATCCAATCTTATCACTCTACCACTTAAAACTTTTATATATCTCCCCATGCCTCTTAGATTAAGTTCTATTGGACTTTTATAAAACTAACAGTCCTTTCCCTGGTCCTAAAGTCTTATATGAATTTTTCCTTGTTTGTCTCTTAGGTCGCATATCCTAAAAATCTCCCACTTTCTCACTAGTGCTTCATTCTTCAGAATTAACTTTTGGTTGTTTAACTGTCTGAGTTCTTCTTGCATTGGGATAATGACTCAATTTAAAGCCTTTTCTCCCATCCATTTGCTCTTAACTTGGCGCATTCTTTTGCATTAATTTTACGTATAACTTCCTCAGAGATACTGTCCATCTATACCAATTTAAGGCTATCGTGTTTCATCTTTCAGTATGTCTAACACATAGTTAGCTTCATAGTTTATATAAAAATTAAACTGAAATAATTAATTGTGTAATAATGTGTTAAATTTTGTGTCCCTCACTGAAATCTGAACAAAGAGTTTGATCTGGATCTTTCCTATTCACTACTCTATCCCTAATACTTTATCTCCCTATATTTCCACTGTATGTACAATACTGTCTTTTCACTACATTTAGTATCATGCCTTTCTGCAGGTCTCAATACATAGCCTTTGAATAAATAAATGAATGTAAAAATGAACGGATGAGTGAATGAATGAATGTGTAAAATTATTATCATGATACTTAAAAAAGATGGTCTAAATGTTTCAAAACACAAAAGCCTTGTAGTTATACCAAGTATGAATAACCAATGTTATAGAATTATGTTCATTGTATTGTTGTTCGATTATTTCTAAAGTCAAAACAAAGCTTTGATACCAACTAAATTGTACTCCCTTAGATCGTTAGCTATAGACAAACATAACCCTTTGGGAAGCAATTTGGCAACGGATATTAAGAAATGTGCAAATAAATATACTCCCTGGCTTGATAATCCTACTTATAAGTATCCCTATAAGCCTGAAGATCACAGCAAAATTTTATTCTAGAAAATTTAAATTTGGAAACAACCCAGATGTCTGAAAATAGAAAACTGGTAAAGTAGATTGCAATACATTTTTTTTCCAACAGAATAAATTAAAATTAAACATTTCAAATATGCACACAAAATGATTACAGCTTTAGAAAATATGCATGTGAAAAAATGCAGAATTATATTCACACAAAGTATTATAGTTAATTGGTTAGGTTGGTGAAGAAGTTAAGGGAGATTATTTCACTCTATTTGCCAAACTGTAATTTTATTTCTATAACTGGATTTATGTTTAAATCTATTTACCTTTTTACTTGACAGATATCTATTCTCTGTCTTTGGTTTTAATTCTTGTAATTTCATTAGCCACATGACAGAAAGATAAGTTGTGTTCATTTTGCTCTATTCTAACATGCATCATCTAAAACAATTCAGTGATACAACAGAGTGGATTGCCCTAGGATGTGGTAAATATTCTAATGGGAGTATGAAGAGAAACACCCAAAAAAGAGTGCTTGTGCCCCTTGAATAATGAGAAACCTGGAAAAAAGAGTCAAACTGGAAATATTTTTTAGAAGAAGTAAGGATGGCAAGACGGTAGAATATTTTCTGAGGAATTTTGAGCATATTTATTTTGCTTTCTCTTTTTACTTAATAGCAATATTTTCAGGATATTTTCTGGAAAAGTTGAGAATTTGATGAGCCCATACAGTGGGAGGGATTAAGACTGACATAGTAAGAACACATGTGATTCAACTGCCCAGGACATTTTTGTTTTATTTTAAGTAGATATTTTTTTCCTCCCAAATCAGAGACACATTCTTCTTTAACAAGAGAATTGAAGCCAATTCTGAAATTTTAATCCAAACCCTTAAAGTTACACAAGAACCAGAATAAAAGCATTAAAAAAAATTACAGAAAGAGAAATGTCTTTCAATTATTTCCTAGACTTTGATGACTCAGGAAGAATTGTGTGTGAGAAAAAAAAAATTAAAGGTCACGTTTAACATTCAGATATAAACAGAGCAATTCCTTTCTTTAAGGATACTTTTAACCAAATACTTGAAATAAAACTTATTGCTTAAAATTTTCTATTAATTGATGATGGCAATTGTCATATAAGTGAGGGACTGATAACTATTTTTATTTTTTTAATTGACTAGATTTCCAGGAAATGTCAGTCCATCGTCTTTCTCATTTATCAGTCTGACCTAGGTTAGATTTTTTTTTCATGTTTAAATATTCATCTGCTTAAAATGTTAAGAAAATTACTCATAGCTTCTTGGAAAGCTTCCCCACCCCCTCCCATTCTTTTCAGATATAGCCAGGAATTCTCAGGAAGTGCCTCCTACAGCCAGATCTGCCTTCTTCAGGCACATTTTCTCCTGCGCTGAGCCTGCTGCAGTGGGTTACCATCTCACAAAGATATTTTTTGCAGTTTGTCTTGACAAGTTTATCCACTTTCAACCCAACACTTGATACCAAGCCAAGGGGCATCACTTTGTACATATTTAGTGTATGTAAGGGTGCAGCTGCATAGTGTGTATGACTTTTAAGGAACACATCCATTGGATTTATAGCAACATATTTTCTTAGACTGCTGGTTCAGCCAACTCAGCACAGTGCAAGGACTGCAAGACATAATAATTCCACGCTAGCTCACAGGCCCCCAGAGTGCACAGAGACCTTCTTTAAACTCCTAAGGCAAGCACTGGGACGTTATAAAACTTCAGAGCAAAGTCTTTTCTCAAGGAAACTGATTCTTCACACTGAGATAGTGTATGCTTATCCACAGTGGTGAAATTCTTGAATTTAGATTAGAAATTGGATTATAAACTGCCTCTGGGCAGGTAGAAGCAGCTTTAATCAGTTAGGCCAGATGCTTCCATCCCCAAGGAATAACTGCTGAATAAGTGAGAAAAGGAAGTTTATTTCCCAAGCTGTCCTCTTCTGTCTCATGTAAACCTCTTTCTCTTTCTCTCTCTCTCTCTCTCTCTTTCTCTCTCTCTTTTTTATTAGCTAGTTGTCTAGGGAACAAGAGTCCTATCAAGAGAATTTGCCAAAGCTAAGCCCCAGAATAAAAGCTTATTTGGCAACATTGGATGTCATAAGCATACATTTTTAAAAGTTTTAAAATATTTTCTGTGAGAAACCAATTTTTGTGAATTCAAATGATTTTATAATTACTTTACAACATAAAAAATACGTTTTCAGCATGGCCAAAAAAAAATCTGTTCTTAAAATATTGACATATTTTCTAAATACGTTTTATGAGCCTTCAGACATTTTCTGGTACACTGTGAGAACTCTAATAAAAGCACAAGTGCTCCAGATGTCTTACTATTTGTTTAAAATTTTTTCAATGGTAAAAAAAAAAGATTATATAAAAAAGAGCAGTAAAGGCAATTGATATTTTTGTAAAATATTAGTTTCATCTGCCCAAGGCTTTAAGAGAGTTCAAACACTGCTGTGTGCACATCTATGTGAATATTTTGAAACAAAATGTAAGAATCTTCCTGAATTAAGTAGAAATAATGGTTAAGTCTTTTTTAAAATGTTAAATTATAGGGGATTTTTTTTCTTTTTTTGTGAGGAAGTCCATTATATGTATTTTCCACTCACAAACAAAACACCAAACTCGAGTTTTACTTTTTTTCTTGACCCTTAGACATGTGATAAAATGTTTTGGGTACAATATTTGTCGTTCTCAAAGTCAGGTACAGTCTTCAAAAGACCTCCTATGATGGAAGGAAAAGAATAACCAACTCAATGTAGTTTGATTGGTTTTTAGTTTCCTAATATTTTTTCTTTAGCGTACACATTTGTAGTGGGAGATAAATGAGCTCTAAACCACTCTGATGGTATTTGTTAAATACTTGTTAATCATACTGTTAATTGAAATGAGTTGTTGAGAAATTTTGTTGAAATGAATTCTTAGAATTCAGAATAATGAATCTTTCATTTCATCTGTCTGAGTTATGAGCTCACACTCAGAAATGTACAGACTTCTTTCTAGTCCTCTGCTTTCCAGGATTTTCCAGCACTAGACAATGATACAGTGGGAAGAAACACTAGCTGTGAGTTCAGGGAGCTGACCCAGTGAGATTAAAATTGCTTTAAGCAAAATTCTAAGAAAAACAAGCATTGTCAATTTTGATCTAATGTTCATGTTCTGCCCACGTAGCTGTGGGATCTTAGGCGAGCTACCTGGATTTTCTGGGATTTACTTTTCTCATTTGTAAGTAAGATGTTTGATTAGATTAATTCTTTCAAGCCTTTATATTTTAAGGTAAGGAAGCATATTCTATAAAACTGATGAAATAAAGAGTTCCATATTGGGAAGATTCCATAGGTTGCAAGATGTAGAAAAGAGTTTACTTAATACTTCACTTCTTCAAAAAATTACTCTGCCCTGTGAGGGATTTCTTTAGATCACAGTTTGAAAACTATTGGGCCAGATATTCTCCAAACCTCCTACCACCTCAAATATTCTGTGATTCTAGATGCTATTCTAGAGGTATGTATTTGGAATTTAGAGTTCAAATAGACTTTAGAATTTATTAACTCAGTATCCTCATTTTAAAGATATTAAAATTAAGAACCAATTTTATCAAGTTCCTAAAAGTTGGATCCTTAAGCCTAGCATTTTCTAAACACATTGGAGCCAGATTAACCAGAATGGATTCCCTAGATTGCCAGGATTTTTTCTAAAAGGAAGAAATGATAGAAGTCAGCTACTCCCCTACCTGCATACATTGTTCAAATTTGTTTTATCTCTAGGCTCGTGGTTTAAGATTATGCAGAGGAAGATAACATAAAAGGTAAATCTGAGAAACTGGATTATGCCATGGGGTATCCTCACCTGAAAGACCCAAAGAAAGTATATTAATTTTATGACTCCATTGAGGAATTGATCGGATCTGTTTGGAGAAATGTGAGACCTCCAGACTCAATTGGAACCCAAAATAATCTTGAAGTTCTATTATTCAAATCACTCCACCCACATTTGGACTTTTCTTAACAAAGGCACTATTGAAATAATTATTGTGAGTTTACAGCAGAAGGATTTTTATTCCAGAATATTCTGTATGTACAAAAGGTACATTTCCCTTTTAGATTTTTTTTTTTTTTCAATATGGAACTATTTTCTTGGAAAGAACAAAGTCTGAGGCTTTACAGATAAGAAGTAGCTGTGAGAATTTCTACTCTGAGGTGCTAAAGTGAAAAACAAAAGCAATGACATTCATGAGCTTTCCTAGAGTTTTGTCCTAGAGTGATTGAGATAGCTCTGCAAGCCGTGCAACACTCCTAAACTATGTTTATGTGTGATATCTTCTTCTTCTTTTTTTTTTTTTTCTTTTTTTGTATACATTACCTTTAACTAGGAGTTAAAAAACTAGGTTTCTAATCTTAGTTCCTACCTAGGCTCATGGTGTGGCCCTGGGCAAACTGATTAACTTTTGTCACCTTATTTAGACATAACATCAATATGCTAAAACTTGAAAAATAGGTATTTTCAAAGATACTTGAACACTACAGCCAAAATGATATTACTTTGGAGAAATCATATGTCCAAAGAATTTCATGATTATTGGCAAGAAATGGTGAATTTCATTGGTGATGTCTGCCAGTAAGCTGGTTCTATTTTGGAGGACATGATAAGATGTAACAATAAATTTGGAAGTAAGTGGTCCCAGTGAGAAAATTACATTTCAAACATTTCTTCTGGACTCACTAATGGAATACAAAGTATTTCAGTGGAGACTAAAAATGTAAAGGTAGTTTGAAAAGTATTTAACCTTGAAGAAGAATAAATTTATTATGTTTCTAGGAGTGTTCTAAAAAAATATTGTCTAATCAGAATAGTGAACTGCTGGAATCACCTTTTTTTAAATTGGTTTACCAACCCATGTCTTCAATAGGTCTCTTAAAGAACAAGGATTCAATCATCTACAACCCTGCAGGAGATCTTTACACATATACTTGCTTAGCACTTAGTAGCTACTCAGCAAATGGTAATTCACTGAAATCATGACATATTTTATTAACTTCATTGTAGAGTGGTAGTTGAGGGAAGAACAAAGCAATTTCGGGATTTGGATAAGGGTTAGACAGGTAGAGCATGTAGGCATTGTTCTTGGCCAATAATAGAATTACCTAGTTATTGTTCAGAAAGGGAAAAGAGGGAGATGAAAATTAACCCTCAGGCTTTTTCATATATTATCTTCTTAAACAGGCAATTTATTATGAACTCTTTCTCAGGTCATAATGTATAAAATTATACTCCTGCTAATTTACAGATTTGTTTGCCTGAAATAGATGAAAATGTTCAATCTTGAGTTCCTATTATATATATGTGATATATATAATATATCCAGATAGATATACACACACACACACCCACATCCACACCCACCCCCACGCACACGATTTAAAAGACTGGGGGAAGGGCAAGATGGCTGACTAGATGTAGCCAGGTGGGACGGCTGCCACCTAGGGGCCAAGACCCAAGATGACTGGCACACTGCTAATAGATCTTCAGAAGAAGGCACCAAGAGTGAACGGAGGGAAGACACAGAAGCTGGGCTGAAGTGGGAGAAAGCTGGGAACTCTACTTGGGGCTACTGTGCACCAGGACTTGTTCTGGCCCCCAACGACTCTGGAGGACCGGATGAGTTAAACTGGCAAGGAGCAACTCGTTGTCACCATGGGCCTCTGGAACCCTGGCAGGAGGAGACCCCTCAACCACCATGGACACTGGAGTTAACAGGGAGAGCTGTTTACAGAAGTGGTAGGGGCGGCAAGCCAGCGGATGTGGAACCCAGAGGGTTTGGGGCAAGAGCATCTGTAGCAGAGCGTGACCGGGGAGGTCATACCCCTAGGCTTGACTTGTTCCCATAGGAGACTTTAGCCCTGGAGAAACTGACAGACCTGAACTCTGCAGGACCGTCTTTCCCCTCAGAGGGGACAATCCGAACTGAACACCTCTTGGGCAACTGGCCTCTCTCAGGGCCCTAGCCTGGCCGTGCCTGCTTGCAGGGGAAGTCTGGGGTGCCGTGGCGGCCTTCTCATAGCTTCTGCGCTGGCGGACCGGACCTTGCCAAATCAGCCGAGAGCTCCAGCAGGGCGGCCCCTACGGCTACGCACCTGCCCCACAGGCTCCCTCCTCACACTGCAGCCTCCCCTGGGCCCAGGGCAACTTCCCACATTGCTTTTTTGGCACGTGTCTGTGTGGGTTGGCTTTGATTTCCTTGCCTGGCCAGCAGGCAGGAGAGTAGTCCACTCACCCCCGCGCTGCTTACTGCCACTGCAGTCAGCGCCTTGTCGGGCAAAAAACCAGCCAGGCCAGTCCCTACCAGTGCCCCAGCCTTGCGCTAACACTGCCACAGGAGTAAAACTAGGCTCGGAGAAGAGCAGATCCTCCCTGGCCCTCAGCGATCACTCCTGCTTGTGGGCCACACGGCACACAGACCTGAGCCAGTCAGTGACCTGCCCTGAGCCAAGACCACAACCAGCCCAGCCCGCAAACTGTTGCCAGCAGGAGTCCCCCACACCTTCCCAGCTGCATTGCCTCCACCACTGTGTGAATATCGGCAGGGAGGCAGGCACCCAGGCACCCACTGGCACCCTGCTGCAGCTGAAACTACTGCTGCTGCTGGCACATGTGAACGAGGATGAACTCTGCTGTCACTGCACTATGAAACACTTCGGCTGACACCACCTATTGGAATGTAGTGACCAGCAATTTGGGAGCACCTCAGCCTCCCAAATTCAATGGATTCCTAACCTCAAGGAGCCAAATAACGAAGTTGAGGCCCAATACAAGTCCCCCAGAGTTAGAGCACGCAGTCCAAGAGTTGGGAGCTGAGCGCTGGCCCCTTAAAATCTTTCAGGAAAAGAGTCAGTCGACTGAATCCATCTTATAAGTCTTCAAGGTCAGCAAATAGGATTTAAAAAAAAAAAAAAAAAAAAAAAAAAAAAGCATCCAAAGGTCAGCAACCTCAAAGATTGAAAGAACATAAGGACACAAAGATGAGAAAGAACCAGCAAAAGAACCCTGACGACTCAAAAAGCCAGAGAGCTGTCTTTCCTCTAAACAACTGTGTCACCTCTCCTGCAAGGGTTCTGAACCAGGCTGAGATGGCTGAAATGACAGAAATAGAATTCAGAATGTGCATAGAAACAAACATCCTTGTGCTAAGGAAGTACGTTGAAACTGAACCTATGGAAGCTAAGAACAGTGATAAAGCAATGCAAGAGCAGACAGACAAAATAGCCAGTATAGAAAAGAGTGTAACCTGATAGAGCTGAAAAACACACTACCAGAATTTTATAATACAATCACAAGTATTAAGAGCAGAATAGACCAAGCAGAGGAAAGAATCTCAGAGTTTGAAGACTGTCATTCCAAAATAAGACAGCCAGACAAAAATAAGGCACAAACAAATGGAAAAACATTCCATGCTCATGGATAGAAAGAATTGTTAAATAGCTATACAGCCCAAAATAATTTACAGATTCAATGTTATTCCTATTAAACTACCAAGGACATTCATCACAGAACTAGAGAAAACTATTTTAAAATTCATATGAAACCCACAAAAGGCCCAAATAGCCAAGGCAATCCTAAGCAAAAACAAACAAACAAACAAAAAAACAAATCTGGAGACATCACGCTAACCAACTTCACACTATACTACAGAGCTACAGTCACCAAAACAGCATGGTACTGACACAAAAACAGACACATAGACCCAAGGAACAGAATAGAAAACCCAGAAATAAGGCCACACACCTACAACTATCTGATTTTCTACAAAGCTGACAAAAACAAGCAATGGAAAAAGAACTCCCTATTCAATAAATGGTGTTGGGATAACTGGCTAGCCATATGCAGAAGACTGCAACTGGACCCCATCTTTTACCATATACAAAAATTAACTAAAGATGAATTAAAGACTTAAATGTAAAACCCAAAACTATAAAAACTCTGGAGGACAACATAGGCAATACCATTCTGGACTTAGGAATGGGCAAAGATTTCATGACGAAGACTCCACAAGCAATTGCAGCAAAAGCAAAAATTGACAAATGGGACCTAATTAAACTTAAGAACTTCTGCACAGCAAAAGAGTCTATCAACAGAGTGAACAGACAACCTACAGAATGGAAAGAAAATTGCAAACTACACATGTGACAGAAGGCTAATATCCAGCATTTACAAGGAACTTAAACGAATTTATAAGAAAAAAAAATATCCCCATTAAAAAGTGGGCTCAAGACATAAACAGACACTTTTCAAAAGAAGACATACATGAGACCAACAACAAGCATATGAAAAATACTTAGGGCTGAGGACTTTATCTCCCAGTGCAAGATAAGAAATGGGGATGTGAGGCCAGGTGTAGTGGTGCACACCTGTAATCCCAGCCCTTTGGGAGGCCCAGGTGGGAGGATCACTTGAAGCCAGGAGTTTGAGACCAGCCTGGCCAACACAGGGTGTTTCACAGGGTGAAACCCTGTCTCTACTAAAAATATATATATAAAAAAAAAATCAGCCAGGCATGGTGGCAAGCACCTGTAGTCCCAGCTATTCTGGAGGCTGAGGCACAAGAATCACTTGAACCTAGGAGGCGGAGTCCCAGTAAGCCAAGATTGCACCACTGCACTCCAGCCCAGGTGAAAGAGTGAGACTCTGTCTCATTTAAAAAAAAAAGAAAAGAAAAAGAAAGAAAGAAAGAAAGAAATGAGGGTATGGTATTTCTAAATCTTTCTAATAGAGTCTCTTTCTAGTACTAACTGGGCATCAATATATGTGGTTTCTATACCTTTGGAGAAACAAAACCTTGATATTCAGTGAATAGAAACTACAGAAAACATAAAGAATTAATGATGCCTGGTGACTCGCCAAATTACCAATTTCTGAGGTTATATAAAGAGGATATTGGAATAAATGCTGTGAGAAACTCTAGAGAGGCCAGTTTTCATAAATAAGTCGTAAACTCCACGGAGGTGTAGGAAACTGGCCAAATACTGCAAGCTATGCAATGCCCAAAGATAAACCTAATAAAGAGAAGGAATTGGGAAGAAGAAATAAAGAGGGTCTACATTAAAGACTTCAGTACTGTACTTGGGTACAAGAGGGATTTGGAAATAAGATTGCAGTTTGAGTTACTACAAATAAAGCTAAAACAGAAAGAGTGCCAAACATTTAATAAAGATAAAAAAGGAGTGCCAAAAATTTAATAGTAATATCCCCCAAATTAAAGCAAGCAAAGGAACGATATCTCTTGGTTTCAAAACAGAAACAAACATAAAATCTCATTCTTTCACAATTACCTAAATAGAAATTTGCAATCAAAGTGCTATGATTCAGTTGAAATTAATCTTACTTCATTAATGAAAGCACTAAGGCAGAAAAATAAGAGTGTAAAAGCTAAGGTTTACTTAAAAGAACACCCTATATTAAGCTTTCATATTTTTTCCTTTTTAATGTAATTGTGGCAGTGAAACTAGATGGAATAACACATGCTATCACAACTCATTTCTATGTTTATTTAAAAAGGTTACAATTAAACAACTTACTTGCTATACATGTTTATAAAGGCATTTTCATAGAATTATGGCTACAGAAGACCTTTGGTGTTTATCATCTGAGTCTGTTTACATGTGTTTGCCCCAAACATCTTTTACTGTAGTACGTACTCTGAAAGGCTTCATGTCATGGATTTTTATAATATTTTATCATTCCTGAGTGATATAAAATATTATTTTTAGAAAAAATATTTATATTAGGTTAGAATTATTAAAGATAGTGTTTAAGGTTTAGCATAATCTTTAATAATAGCAAACTATTTAACTTTCAAGTAATTACATGAGAAAAAGCTTGGCCTTTAACTATCATCCATTAGGGTATAAATTGTTCTAACAGTGTTCAGCTGAGTAATAAATATACTGAGAGAGAGAGACAGAGAGAGAGAGAGAGAGAATACAAGCATGAGAGAGAGAAGAACAGCATGTTAATCAGATTCCTACTCCCTGTTGTGCATACTCAAAGTGCATTCTGAGGTCCTAAAAATCTGTTCAGTTCTAAAGGGGAAACTAATTATTTTTTGTTTGAAAAATTGTATTGAAAAGGAACTCCACTACCAACTCAAATAAACACAAACTTTTGCAATATATTTGTGAATCTTCAGATATTTAACAAGCGCAGGTGAAAAAAAAATGGAATTTAGAGAAGTTTTTGAAAGACAAAATGCCCTGAACAATTAAAGATACGATTTTATTTGGGCTACTGCAGCCTGGAAAATGTACATTAATGAGGAACACCTAAAAGAAAAGGAAGAAGGACTAGAGTTTTATAGAGGCAAGTAAACAAGGAAGGTAACTACAGTTCTTATAGGAATCCAGAGAATGCATGGAGATGGGTCTTAGATTTAAGGGCAAAGTAGTCTTTTATGATTTCCCAGAACATGAAAATGTGAGGCAATTTCTTATCCATCACTACTTTCAAAGAGTACAAAAGTCAGGTGACATTCAACATTTTCATTCTCCCTTTTTCAAAGATAAACATCATTAATCACTGAACAACTGACAGGTAGTCATAAACCTTAGTGGGGTGAATGAAGCAAGGCCTAATATATAGTCTTTCAGGGATTCTTCTTACAGTGTCCTGTAAAACCAGTTAAACAACCCCTTGAGAGATGGTGGCAAAGTTGAGCTGTTTTAGCTACCTGAAGACTGGACATCTAAAAAAAGAGAGATCTAAAATGAAAAAGAAATATTAATATAAAAGATTATATTAGTGAGCCAGGAGCTGAACCACTTAGGGTAACAAATTCCAGTGGATTCCAAGAAGTCAGAGGATAAAAATCTTTTGGTTGTAAAGCAGTGTTCTTTGAGTTTCTTGTAGCTCTTGAGCTAGGCTGTCAATATTCTTGGTGATGTTGTCCATATCTCTCGCAGAAGGGCGTGGATAACCCAACCATTTTGCCTGACTTCTTTTTGCGTTCCAGATAGAGACTTGCCCAGGAAGAAATCCAGCCCATGCATGGTCTACATGATGATAATATTTTGAAGTTAATATTTCTGGGCTTCTGTAGACTATGGGGAAATGAGCAGGATATAAGGCAATGAAAATCTGTGCACTCAGATTTTAGTTCTAAATGACGCCAACTCAGGAAAAAGGGAGATAAATTGAAAACATTGCTTTGGAAGCTTATATTGAGTCAAGATTTCAAGTTACCCAAAGATCTTGGAGATTGCATTCAAACTTTTCTATTATAAAACGTAATTTGTGGTGAAAAAAAGTTTTCTCAGAATAATGATTTAATTAGGTAAAACACAAATTTATACTTTTCATAATTTTAAACATTCAGGAGAACTAGGCCAGGTGCAGTGGCTCAAGCCTATAGTCCCAGCACTTTGGGAGGCCAAAGTGGGAGGATCACTAATACTAGTTTATTTGTTCAGTAAATGTATGTAACTTTAGGAAGAATATATTCAAGTAAAATAAAATCATCAGGTATACTATACTTGGGTTGAAAAATCAGAGATTTTTTCACTAAACCAAAAATTTAAAACTAGTTTCATTTGATGAAAATTTACTTGAATTATATTAACTTGAATTGTTAAAATTTTTCAAGGTTAGTTTCTATAAGAATATGGTTTTTTTTCTTTGCACATTGAAACTATAAGATATTCACTTTTCTTAGTTTCTGATAATTGTAGGATTATTTAATTTATGTAAGTGCTTATTTCTTTCAAAGGCAATTAGAATAGGATTCCTTTAATATAAGAGATTTTATAATCTAACTTATGAATACCATGTGGAATTAGGAAACTATTCCACACAGTGAGAGGGAAGGGGCTTTATAAATTATAGACATACAAACATACTTTATACACACAGATATAACTTCAGGTCTAAAATTTTACTCATGAGTTAATCATAAACAGAAATACAAAATTCTTATAAAAAAGTTGTTCTCTTTCTAATGGGTCTGAATTCTTACTTGATTTGAGCTCATAATAGATACACAGAGATTTAAAAAACAGATTTCCTGTCATCTTTCACCCAGCAGAGACAAAATCTCTACAAACCATTCATTAGAGATCACCAAATGAAGGGTCAAATGGTTTATTTTTATTTTTTTAAAAAGAAACAAGCATGAGAAATCAAGTCAGTGCTGAATAAAATGAAATCAAATCCTTACCACACTACCAACAGATGAGACTATAGAGCAGAAGACCAGATGTAGGACACACCACTGGGTCCCTGGACTGCCAGTGAGGAATGGAGCACAAAGGGACCAGAGAGGCCTCCTTACCAGGGTGGAGTAAATGGGGATCTGAAGATGAGATCCAATCCCCTCTGAGTCCTGGCATCAAACTGTGAAAGATAAAATGCACGGGACTAGAAAAAAGATTTTATTCAGGTTATTGAAATAAAGACAACATTCATTAATGAGAAACAGCTTGACAAGAAAAGGAAAGGAGCCTGGGATTTTATAGAGCGGGTAGAAAAGAGAGTCATTCAGGAGTCCCAATCTGAGGCACAGATAATTATAACTTGTCCAAGTTCTCATCCTATTTAGTGGTCAACTTGGATCCAGATCTCTAATTTCTAATAATTACTTCAGCCCTTTTTCTCAACCTTAAACATTTGTCCCTCAACAAGTCAAAATTAATGAGGTTTTCCCATAATTTGGAAAGGCAGGAAATAATAAATAGAAAAAAGTATTTGAAAAGGTTGAAAAGTGAAAGTACACATATATCTCAAAGAAAGCACAATGATGGCTTTGGGGAATCTAGTATTTCTTTTCTTCTTCTTTTTTTTTTTTTTTTTAATTATACCTTAAGTTCTGGGGTATATGTGCACAACGTGTAGGTTTGTTACATATGTATACATATGCCATGTTGGTGTGCTGCACCCATTAACTCGTCATTTACATTAGGTATATCTCCTAATGCTATCCCTCTCCTCTACCCCTTTCCCACAATAGGTCCCGACGTGTGATGATCCCTTTCCTGTGTCCAAGTGATCTCATTGTTCAATTCCCACCTATGAGTGAAAACATGTGGTGTTTGGTTTTCTGTTCTTGCAATAGTTTGCTGAGAATGATGGTTTCCAGCTGCATCCATGTCCCAACAAAGGACACAAACTCATCATTTTTTATGTGAGAAGCTGCGTGGTATTCCTTGAATTGTAACCATTATTACATTTTCTTAATACAGTCTGTCACTTTGTGTGATGGACATTTAGGGTTGATTCCAAGTCTTTTACTTCAGTAGCCAAGGAATAGTGCACTTAATAAACATATGTGCATGTCTTTATAGCAGCATGATTTATAATCCTTTGGGTATATACCCAGTAATGGGATAGCTGGAGTCACATGGTATTTTCTAGTTCCTAGATCCTTGAAGAATGCATGTACTGTCTTCCCACAATGGTTGAACTAGTTTACAGTCCACCAACAGTGTAAAGTGTTCCTATTTCTCCATTCCTCTCAGCACCTGTTGTTTCCTGACTTTTTAATGATTGCCATTCTAACTGGTGTGGATGGTATCTCACTATAGTTTTGATTTGCATTTCTCACAGTGGAAGTGATGATGAGCATTTTCATGTGTCTGTTGGCTGTATGAATGTCTTCTCTTGAAGTGTCTGTTTCATATCAGCACACTTGCTTTTTTGATGGGTTGTTTGTTTTTTCTCATACATTTGTTTGAGTTCTTTGTAGGTTCTGGATATTAGTCCTTTGTCCAATGAGTAGATTGCAAAATTTTCTCCCATTCTGTAGGTTGCTTGTTCACTCTGATGGTAGTTTCTTTTGCTGTGCAGAAGCTCTTTAGTTTAATTAGATCCCATCTGTCAATTTTGGCTTTTGTTGCTGTTGCTTTTGATGTTTTAGACATGAAGTCCTTGCCCATGCCTATGTCCTGAATGGTATTACCTACGTTTTCTTCTAGGGTTTTTATAGTTTTAGGTCTAACATTTAAGTCTCTAATCCATCTGGAATTAATTTTCATATAAGGAGTAAGGAAAGGATCCAGTTTCGGCTTTCTACTTATGACTAGTCAATTTTCCCAGCACCATTTATTAAATAGGGAATACTTTCCCCATTTCTTGTTTTTGTCAGATTTGTCAAAGATTAGATGGCTGTAGATGTGTGGTATTATTTCTGAGGGCTCTGTTCTGTTCCATTGGTCTGTATCACTGTTTTGGTACCAGTACCATGATGTTTTGGTTACTGTAGCCTTGTAGTATAGTTTGAAGTCAGGTAGCGCGATGCCTCTAGCTTTGTTCTTTTGGTTTAGGATTGTCTTGGCAATGCGGGGTCTTTTTTGGTTCCATGTGAACTTTAAAGCAGATTTTTCCAATTCTGTGAAGAAAGTCATTGATAATGCGGAAAGCATTAAATCTATACATTACCTTGGACAGTATGGCCATTTTCATGATATTGATTCTTCCTATCCATGAGCATGGTATGTTCCTCCATTTGTTTGTGTCCTCCTTCATTTCACTTAGCAGTGGTTTGTAGTTCTCCTCGAAGTGTTCCTTTACGTCCCTTGTAAGTTGGATTCCTAGGTATTTTATTCTCTTTGAAGCAATTGTGAATGGGAGTTCATTCATGATTTGGCTCTCTGTTTGTCTGTTACTGGTGTATAAGAATGCTTGTGATTTTTGCACATTGATTTTGTATTCGGAGACTTTGCTGAAGTTGCTTATCAGCTTAAGGAGATTTTGGGCTGAGACAATGGAATTTTCTAAATATACAATCATGTCATCTGCAAACAGAGACAATTTGACTTCTTTTCCTAATTGAATACCCTTTATTTCTTTCTCTTGCCTGATTGCCCTAGCCAGAACTTCCAACACTATGTTGAACAGGAGTGGTGAGAGAGGGCATCCCTGTCTTGTGCCAGTTTTCAAAGGGAATGCTTCCAGTTTTTGCACATTCAGTATGATATTGGCTGTGGGTTTGTCATAAATAGCTCTTATTATTTTGAGATATGTTCCATCAATACCAAATTTATTGAGAGTTTTTAGCATGAAGGGCTGTTGATTTGTCAAAGGCCTTTTCTGTATCTATTGAGATAATCATGTGGTTTTTGTCTTTGGTTGTGTTTATATGCTGGATTACATTTATTGATTTGTGTATGTTGAACCAGCCTTGCATCCCAGGGATGAAGCCCACTTGATCATGGTAGATAAGCTTTTTGATGTGCTGCTGGATTCGGTTTGCCAGTATTTTATTGAGGATTTTTGCATTGATGTTCATCAGCGATATTGGTAAAATTCTCTTTTTTTGTTGTGTCTCTGCCAGGTTTTGGTATCAGGATGATATTGACCTCATAAAATGAGTTAGGGAGGATTCCCTCTTTTTCTATTGATTGGAATAGTTTCAGAAGGAATGGTACCAACTCCTCCTTGTACCTCTGGTAGAATTTGGCTGTGAATCCATCTGGTCCTGGACTTTTTTTGGTTGGTAGACTATTAATTATTGCCTCAATTTCAGAGCCTGCTATTGGTGTATTCAGGGATCCACCTTTTTCCTGGTTTAGTCTTGAGAGAGTGTATGTGTCCAGGAATTTATCTATTTCTTCTAGGTTTTCTAGTTTATTTGCATAGAGGTGTTTATAGTATTCTCTGATGGTAGTTTCTGTGGGGTCAGTGGTGATATCCCCTTTATCATTTTTTATTGCCTCTATTTGATTTTTCTCTCTTTTCTTCTTTATTAGTCTTGCTAGCAGTCTATCAATTTTGTTGATCTTTTCAAAAAACCAGCTCCTGGATTCATTGATTTTTTGGAGGGTTTTTTGTGTCTCTATCTCCTTCAGTTCTGCTCTGATCTTAGTTATTTCTTGCCTTCTGCTAGCTTTTAAATGTATTTGCTCTTGCTTCTCTAGTTCTCTTAGTTGTGATGTTAGGGTGTCAAGTTTAGATCTTTCCTGCTTTCTCTTGTGGGCATTTAGTGCTATAAATTTCCTCCTTTTCTTTAAATGTCCCAGGATTCTGGTATGTTGTATCTTTGTTCTCATTGGTTTCAAAGAACATTTTTATTTTCTGGCTTCATTTGGTTATATACCTGGTAGTCATTCAGGAGCAGGTTGTTCAGTTTCCATGTAGTTGAAAGCGGTTTTGATTGATTTTTTCTTAGTCCTGAGTTCTAGTTTAATTGCATGATCAGAGAGACAGTTTGTTGTAATTTCTGTTCTTTTTACATTTGCTGAGAATTGCTTTGCACTTCCAACTATGTGGTCAATTTTGGAATAAGTCTCGATGTGTGGAGCTGAGGAAGAGCGTATATTCTGTCGATTTGGGGTGGAGAGTTCTGTAGATATACCAATTAGGTCCACTTGGTGCAGGGTTGAGTTCAATTCCTGGATATCCTTGTTAACTTTCTGTCTCAGTCTGTCCTAATGTTGACAGTGGAGTGTTAAAGTCTCCCATTATTATTGTATGGAGTCCTAGATCTCTTTGTAAGTCTCTAAGTACTTGCTTTATGTATCTGGGTGCTCCTGTATTGGGTGCATATATATGTAGGATAGTTAGCTCTTCTTGTTGAATTGATCCCTTTACCATTATGTAATGGCCTTCTTTGTCTCTTTTGATCTTTGTTCGTTTAAAGTCCTGTTTTATCAGAGACTAGGATTGCAACCCTGCCTTTTTTGTTTCCATTTGCTTATTAGATCTTCCTCCATCCCAGCTATTTTGAGCTTATGTGTGTCTCTGCATGAGATGGGTATCCTGAATACAGCAAATTGATGGGTCTTGACTCTTTATCCAATTTGCCAGTCTGTGTCTTTTAATTGGACCATTTAGTCCATTTACATTTGAGGTTAATGTTGTTATGTGTGAACTTCATCCTGTCATTATGATATTGACTGGTTATTTTGCTTGTTAGTTGATGAAGTTTCTTCCTAGCATCAATAGTCTTTACATTTGGCATGTTTTTGCAATGGCTGGTACCGGTTGTTCCTTTCCATGTTTAGTGCTTCCTTTAGGATCTCTTGTAGGGCAGGCCTGGTGGTGGCAAAATCTCTAAGCATTTGCTTGTCTGTAAAGGATTTTATGTCTCCTTTACTTATGAAACTTGGTTTGGCTGGATATGAAATTCTGGGTTGAAAATTCTTTTCTTTAAGAATGTTGAATATTGGCCCCCACTCTCTTCTGACCAATGATGGTGAGGTAGTTCCCTTTGGTGAAATGTGAACATTAGTCGTTTTGTAGTTAATTTCCTAAAGTCTAAGTATATGGATAAGGTCTATGCCTTTCCCACAGAAATGTATGGGTAAGGTGTGATTAAGTTTGCTTACAAAGTTTTTAAAACTATGACCTTGGCAGAGATGTAGTTGTAATAAAAATAATATTCTGGAACCATAAAAGCAACTAAATGTATAATTATTTGGCTGTTCTTCCTGCTCTTTCTCCGACTCTTCCCATACCTGAATCCTTCTTACTCATTGGATTTCAGGACAAAAATGCTTTCTTGGAGATGGCTTTTGTGTTCATCTGTTTAAACACAGTCCCTTTTCTTAGTCCTGTCATCTTCTAACAAATTACCATGTGTACTCATTGCTATGGTTTGGGTATGGTTTGCTTATCCCCACCAAATCTTATGTTGAAATAATGGTCTCCAGTGTGGTGGTATTGGGAGGTGGAGCCTAGTGGGAGGTGTTTGCATCATGGGGTCAGATTCCTTGTAAATGGCTTGGTGCTATTCTCGTGGGAGTGAATGAGTTCTTGCTCTTTTGAGACTGGGTTATTTCTTGAGGGAAAGGGATTAGTCTCCCTCTGAGTGGGTTATTATAAAGCCAGGAGGCCCTTTGAGTTTGGTTTCTCTTCATATGTGCTCACTTCCCCTTCTACCTTCTCTGCCTTATGTGGCAGCACAAAGGCCCTCACATTAATCCGAGCAGATACCAGTGTCATGCTTCTTGTACAGCCTGCAGAACTGTGAGCTAAAAAACCATTTTTCTCTATAAATTACCCAGCCTCAAGTATTTCTTGATAGCAATACAAAATGAACTAAGACACTCATTAAAAGCAAATATCAAATCTCAAGATTCTAAATGTTTTTCTTACTAGTTTATAATTTGTCAATCCTCACTAGAATATAAGTTAAAATGGGACAGAGACCTAACCTGTCTTATACATGACTGTATCCTCAAACACATAATATGTGCTTCTTGAATGAATGAGTGAGTGCATAAATGAAGACAGGGGAGACAAGAGTGATTAGGTGATTTTCTCAACATAGCAAACCAGTGTAACAGCTAGGTCTGGAACCATGTTTTAAATTTTTTGTCCTGTGCTCTTTTCACTCTATTATATACTACTTCTTTGTATGAATGTGTGTGTGTGTGTGTGTGTGTGTGTGTATATATATATAAATCAGGCAAGCAGCCAAAAATATACAAAATTCCTTTTCAATGAAACTCTGAAATACAACATTTAGGGCTACTCACTTCATTATTTAAAATTAAGAAGAAATTTAAAAGAATAAAAGTGAATCTGGAATGAGTTCAGAAGAAAAACAAGTCTTCTAGGGTCTAGAGAGAGTGATTTATGAGGAGAGACCAAAAGAACCTAATACAGCAGAGCAGAGTCTGGTTACTAGATGACTATCTCAGAATGCTGTCCAAACACAGAGAACAGAAAAAATACCCACTGAAACATAAAACAAAGCAGTAGAACACCAGTAATCCATGCATGCAAGTGTTCTCACAAAACCCTTGCAATATTAGAGATTTCTTGGAATCAAATTTATAGTAAATGTAAATATCCATACTGAAATTGACCATTACTACTGACACAGGAAAATGACTGAAGTTAAATGTAACATCTGGTATAAAGGCCTTCGTTTCCATGTTGAATTTGTTCAAATAGTGTTCAAATTGCAAAGCATTTCCATTCCCTGCAGGGTGCTTCACAAAATAAAAGAATACTACGGTAGGTGTCATGTAAAGACGAAGAAAAAAACAAACTAGGTTTAACACCGAGACAATTTTGTTGGAAGTGAATCTATTGAGTTGTGAAATAACCCTCCAAGTAAAGTAATCATGGTTAATTCCTGAAGGAACAAGGTTGGCTCTCAGTATCTGGAAAACTTTTTATTTTTCTGAAAATTTTCAAAGATTTCAAGCCAAAGTTTTATTTGCATCACTGAGTTGCAATGAGGACTTTTACCTTTCAATCATTTTGAAGAATAAAAAGACTTGAAAAGATGAAGCAGATAATTGTTTTAAAAAAAATCCTTGCTCCTCTTGTAGTGGAGAAACTCATTGATCTTTTTGGAAGGAAGTGGTGAAGTGGAGGAAGATGTTTCTTTGATCTTAACGGTTTGATTACATTTAAGATTTTAAAGATACTATTTATTTTTATTATTTCTATATTTAAAAAAATGAATTTAGGAAGATGCATGTATGCTGGAATGAAATAATCAGAATTGCTAATTGTACGCACAATATTTTCACTGTAACTCCTATATGAAAAAGTACTAAAATAATGTGGAACCCAATTTGTAGACAACATTTTAAAAAAATCATACTTTAAGTTCTGGGATACATGTGCAGAACATGCAGGTTTGTTACATAGGTATACATGTGCCACAGTGGTTTGCTGCACCCATCAACCCATCATCTACATTAGATATTTCTCCTATGCTATCCCTCCCTTAATCTCCCACCCCCTCACAGGCCCTAGTGTGTGTTTTTCCCCTCCCTGTGTCCATGTGTTCTCATTGTTCACCTCCCACTTATGAGTAAGAACATGTGGTGTTTGGTTTTCTGTTCCTGTGTTAGTTTTCTGAGAATGATGGTTTCCACCTTCATCTATGCCCCTGCAAAGGATATGAACTCACCCTATTTTATGGTTGCATAGTGTTCCATGGTATATATGGGCCACATTTTCCTTATCCAGTCTATCATTGATGGGCATTCGGGTTGGTTCCAAGTCTTTGCTATTGTGAACACTGCTGCAATAAACATATGTGTGTATGTGTCTTTATAGTAGAGTGATTTATAATCCTTTGGGTACATACCCAGTAATGGGATTGCTGGATCAAATGGTATTTCTGGTTCTAGATCCTTGAGGAAACATCACACTGTTTTTCACAATGGTTGAACTAATTTACACTCCCACTGAGAGTGTAAAAGTGTTTCTATTTCTCCACATCCTCTCCAGCATCTGTTGTTCCTGACTTTTTAATAATAGCCATACTAACTGGCATGAGAGATGGTATCTCATTGTGGTTTTTATTTGCATTTATCTAATGAACAGTGATGATGAGTTTTTTTTTTCATATGTTTTTTGGCTACATTAATGTCTTCTTTTGAGAAGTGTCTGTTCATTTCCTGCACTTGCTTTTTGATGGGGTTGTTTGTTTCTTTTTTTCTTGTAAATTTGTTTAAGTTCCTTGTACATCCTGGATATTAGCTCTTTGTTAGATGGATAGATTGTAAAAATTTTCTCCCATTCTGTAGGTTGCCTGTTCATTCTGATGATAGTTTCTTTTGCTGTGCAAAAGTTCTTTAGTTTAATTAGATCCCATTTGTCAGTTTTGACTTTTCTTGCCATTGCTTTTGGTGTTTTAGTCATGAAGCCTTTCCCATGCCTATGTCCTGAATGGTATTGCCTAGGTTTTCTTCGAGGGTTTTTATGGTTCTTCTAGGATTTTTAAGTCTTTAATCCATCTTGAGTTAATTTTTGTATAAGCTGTAAGGAAGTGGTCCAGTTTTAGTTTTCTGAATATGGCTAGCTGGTTTTCCCAACACCATTCATTAAATAGCGAATCCTTTACCTATTGCTTGTTATTATCAGGTTTGACAAAGATCAGATGGTTGTAGATTTGTGGCATTTTTTCTGAGGCCTCTGTTTTGTGCATTGGTCTGTACATCTGTTTTGGTAACAGTACCATGCTGTTTTGGTCAGTGTAGCCTTGTAGTATTGTTTGAAGTCAGGTAGCATGATGCCTACAACTTTTTTTTTTTTTTTTTTTTTTTTGCTTAGAATTGTCTTGGCTATATGAGCTCTTTTTTTGGATTCATATCAAATTTAAGGCAGTTTTTTCTAATTCTGTGAAGAAAGTCAATGGTAGCTTGATGGGAATAGGATCAAATCTATAAATCACTTTGGAGCAGTATTGCCATTTTCATGATGTTGATTCTCCCTATCCATGAGCATGGAATGTTTTTCCATTTGTTTGTGTCCTCTCTTATTTCCTTGAGCAGTGGTTTGTAGTTCTCCTTGAAGAGGTCCTTCACATCCCTTGTTAGCTGTATTCCTACGTATTTCATTCTCTTAGTAGAAATTGTGAATGGGAGTTCACTCATGATTTGGCTCCCTGTTTGTCTGTTACTGGTGTATAGAAATGTTTGTGATTTTTGCACATTGATTTTGTATCCTGAGACTTTGCTGAAGTTGCTTATCAGCTTAAGAAGATTTTGGGTGGAGATGATGGGGTTTTCTAAATCATGTCATCTGCAAACAGAGACAATTTGACTTCCTCTCTTCCTATTTGAATACCATTTATTTCGTTCTCTTGCCTGATTGCCCTGGCCAGAACTTCCAACACTATGCTGAATAGGAGTGGTGAGAGAGGGCATGCTTGTCTTATGCTGATTTTCAAAGGGAATGCTTTCAGCTTTTGACCATTCAGAATGATATTGACTGTGGGTTTGTCATAAATAGCCCTTACTATTTTGAGTTATGTTCCATCAATACCTGATTTAGTGAGAATTCTTAGCATAAAGTGGTGGTAAATTTTATCAAAGGCCTTTTGTGCATCTATTGAGATAATCATGTGGTTTTTGTCTTTGGTTCTGTTTATGTGATGGATTACATTTATTAATTTGTATATGTTGGACCAGCCTTGCATCCCAGGAATGAAGCAAACTTGATTGTGGTGGATAAGTTTTTGATGTGCTGCTGGATTGATTCAGTGTGCCAGAATTTTATTGAGGATTTTTGCATCAATGTTCCTCAGGGATATTGGCCTGAAATTGTCTTTTTTGTTGTGTCTCTTCCAGGTTTTTGTATCAGGATGATGCTGGCCTCATAAAATGAATTAGGGAGGCATCCCTGTTTTTCTATTGTTTGGAATAGTTTCAGAAGTAATGGTACAAACTCCACTTTGTACCTCCTGTTGAATTTGGCTGTGAATCCGTCTGGTCCTGGGCTTTTCTTGGTTGGTAGGCTATTAATTACTGCCTTAATTTCAGATCTTATTATTGGTCTATTCAGGGATTTGACTTCTTCCTTGTTTAGTCTTGGGAGGGTGAATTTGTTCAGGAATTTATCAATTTCTTCTAGATTTTCCAGTTTATTTGCATAGAGGTGTTTATAGTATTCTCTGATGGTAGTTTGTGTTGCTGTGGGATCAGTGGTGATATCCCCTTTATCATTTTTTATTGTATCTATTTGATTATTCTCTCTTTTCTTCTTTATTAGTCTGGCTAGTGGTCTGTCTATTTTGTCAGTCTTTTCAAAAAATCAGCTCCTGGATTCATTGATTTTTTGAAAGGTTTTTTTATGTCTCTATCTCCTTCAGTTCTGCTGTTATCTTAGTCATTTCTTGTCTTCTGCTAGCTTTTGGATTTTTTGCTCTTGCTTCTCTAGTTCCTTTAATTGTGATATTAGGGTGACAATTTTAGATCTTTAAGTTTAGATCTATAAGTTTCCCTCTAAGCATTGCTTTAGCTATGTCCCAGAGATTCTGATATGTTGTGTCTTTGTTGTCATTGGTTTCAAAGAACTTCATTTGTGCCTTAATTTCATTATTTACCCAGTAGTCATTCAGGAGCAGGTTGTTCAGTTTCCATGTAGTTGTGTGGTTTTGAGTGTGTTTCTTAATCCTTAGTTCTAATTTGATTGCATTGTCACCCAAGACAGTGTTTGTTATGATTTCTATTCTTTTGCATTTGCTGAGGAGTGTTTTACATCCAATTATGTAGTCAATTTTAGAATAAGTGCAATGTGGTGCTGAGAAGAATGTATATTCTGTTGATTTGGGGTGGAGAGTTCTGTAGATGTCTTTTAGGTTCATTAGGTCTAGAGCTGAGTTCAAGTCTTGAGTATCCTTTTTAATTTTCTGACCTGTTTATCTGTCTTATATTGACAGTGGGGTGTTAAACTCCCCATTATTATTGTGTGAGAGTCTAAGTCTCTTTGTAGGTCTCTAAGAATTTGCTTTATGAATCTGGTTGCTCCTGTATTAGGTGCATACATATTTAGGATAGTTAGCTCTTCTTGTTGCATTGATCCCTTTAACATTATGTAATGCCCTTCCTTGTCTTTTTTGATCTTTGTTGGTTTAAAGTCTGTTTTATCAGAGACTAGGACTGCAACCCTTGTTTTTTGTTGTTGTTGTTGGTGTTGTTTCTTTGCTTTCCATTTGCTTGGTAAATCTTCCACCATCTCTTTATTTTGAGCCTATGTGTGTCTTTGCTGGTGAGATGGGTCTCCTGAATACAGCACACAGATGGGTCTTGACTCTTTATCCAATTTTCCAGTCTGTGCCTTTTAATTGGGACATTTAGCTCATTTACATTTAAGGTTAATATTGTTATGTGTGAATTTGATCCTGTCATTATGATGCTAGCTGGTTATTTTGCCCATTAGTTGATGCAGTTTCTTCATAGTGTCAATGGTCTTTTACATTTTGGTTTGTTTTTGCAGGGTTGGTACTGCTTTTTCCTTTCCATATTCAGTGCTTCCTTCAGGAGCTCTTGTAAGGCAGGCCTGGTGGTGACAAAATCCCTCAGCATTTGTTTGTCTATAAAGGATTTTATTTCTTCTTCACTTATGAAGTTTAGTTTGGCTGAATATGAAATTCTGGGTTGAAAATTCTTTTCTTTAAGAATGTTGAATATTAGCCCAAACCATCTCCTGGCTTGTAGGGTTTCTGCTGAGAGATCTGCTGTTAGTCTGACGGGCTTCCCTTTGTGGATAACCCAACCTTTCTCTCTGGCTGCGCTTAACATTTTTTCCTTCATTTCAACCTTGGTGAGTCTGATGGTTATGCGTCTTGGGGTTGTTCTTCTCGAGGATTTCTTTGTGGTGTTCTCTGTATTTCCTGAATTTGAACATTGGACTGTCTTGGTAGGTTGGGGAAGTTCTCCTGGATAATATCTTGAAGTGTGTTTTTCAACTTGGTTCCATTCTGCCCATCACTTTCAGCTACACCAACCAAACATGGGTTTGGTCTTTTCACATAGTCACATATTTCTTGGAGGCTTTGTTCATTCCTTTTCATTCTTTGTTTCTCTAATCTTGCCTTCATGCATTACTGCATTAAGTTGATCTATGTCTGATATCCTTTCTTCTGCTTGATTTATTTGGCTGTTGATACTTGTGTATGCTTCACGAAGTTCTCATGCTGTGTTTTTCAGCTCCATCACGTCATTTATGTTCTTCTCTAAACTGGTTATTCTAGTTAGCTATAATATTTGAATGTGTTAAGAGACTCAATTCTTGGTCCGCAGATGGTCTTCTCATGGTATGCTCACATGATGAAAAAAGAGCTAGAATACTCTCGGAGTCCCTTTTATAATCTCACTGACGATGGCTCCACCTATATGACCTAATTACCTCTCAAAGGCCAAACTCGCTAATACTCTCATATTGAGGGTTAGGATTTCAACATATAAATTTTTGGGGGACACAAACATTCAGTGTATAACTAGCACATTGTCACTTTTGTCTTGTTGCCTGTTGGGTAATTTGTTCAGAGTAAAGGCAGCAATCATTTAAGGAGGACAGTTAAGCAGTCTAATAGTGAGGTCCACATAATGAAGAACTGAGGGCTCTCGCAATCAACCAGCACCAGCTTGCCAGCTATGTTGCTGAGAACCCTAGTGAAGACATTAGATAACTATGCCCCGGCCAGCACCTTTACTTTAACTGCAAACTGGAACCACCCATCTAATCTGTTCCTAAATTCTTCACCTCTAGAAACTGAGAGAACAAAAGTTTACTGTTGCTTTAAACCATTAAATTTAAGATAAGGTTTATATAGCACCAGAAAATTAATACAGTTTATTTTATCACATGAGAAAAATAATTAACGTGTGTTAAATATTATGTGTTTTGAAGGATAACAAAGAAATATGTGTACTATAAAGACTTTAATATGCTGCCTTTTTGTTTATGCCCAGGATATAAAAACAATAATAATAATAATAAAACCCACTGGATTCTTAAATTTTGGAACATTCTTATCTAAAAATGATATGTTTTTAAATGTTTAGTTTCTGTAAACAACTGTGGAAGTTAAGAATCAACGGTTACATTGGCAATATTAATCACTTGCTTTGAACTGTAGTGAGACTTTAAACAACCTGTATTTTTGAAAGTGCTGAAGTAGATCTTTTAGGTAGTCTAAGAAATGGATGAAATGGCACTGGGAGCAATATTAGTTTCCATAAGAGTTGAGATTGATTGCAGCAAGATTCTGTGAGTAGAATATTAAGATTTGATTTCTACTCAGTTATTTTCTTTCTTTTTCCTTCCTTCCTTCTTTCTTTCTTTTTTTTTTTTTTTGAAATGCAGTTTTGCTCTTATTCCCCAGACTGGAGTACAATGGAGCGATCTTGGCTCACTGCAACCTCAGCCTCCTGGGTTCAAGCAATTCTCCTGCCTCAGCCTCCTGAGTAGCTGGCATTATGGGTGCCCATCACCACACCTAGCTAATTTTTGTATTTTTAGTAGAGACAGGATTTCACCATGCTGGCCAGGCTGGTTTTGAACTCCTGACCTCAGGTGATCCACCTGCCTCAGCCTCTCAAAAATCCCACACCTGGCTGGGATTACAGGTGTGAGCCTCTGTGCCTGGCTGTACTCAGTTATTTTCTATGGGAAAAAATGTACTGGTAGTAAAGTTGATGTGGGGAAAAAAAAAAAAGACTTTCCTACTCAAGCATGTGCTTGCTACCTGTTTCGCAAGTCTATGGAAAATACCGAAATGGGGCCTGAGTCTTCTTATTTGCAATAGACTTTGACTATTGCTTATTCATGAAGTGAGATTCTGCAAAAATTTTTCTCCCTACTGAAATGGGCTGTGTCTCTGCAATAAGGGAGAATAATCTATATATATTTTCTGTTTTAAAAAAACTGTTTTAAACTGTTTAGAAATCACATTGGCCTATTTTTTCACGTTTCCATAAGTAATTGAGAAGAGACTCCTCCTCAGTGTCCCAGATGAGTAAAAAAGTTACAACAGAATGTCCTATGGAAAGCGTTAGAAGGGTCAGAATGTCCTCCTTTCTTTCCCACTTCCTGTCAGGGGTTGGGCACATTGTAGTCAGTCCCTTTGGCACGCATATCCGCCTCTTTATCTCTATATGACAGGTGTTTTGTAAAGAATCTCACCTTAGGTGGGCAGGGGAGGAAAGGCAGGGATAAACAGATCTCATGACAATGGCTATTGCTTAGTTTGTTGTTTATAAAGAGAGAATTAAAATCTTCCTAACTAGTCTCTGTGTCATTGTGTATCTTCAATTTCTGTCAGAGTAAAAGAAAACATAAAACAGTACTGTTTTCCTCAGGGATAGGAGGTTATGCATCAGACAATTCATTTTCATTGGCCTCCTCTTTAAAATGCAAATATGTATTTCATTGATTAGCCCTAATAGTAACTGATCATCTGCCTAAATTTCTTTGATTAAGATACGAGTATATGCTCTTCACTGTACATAGGTAGTTAACAGGGAAAGGATAGAACTTTTGCCGGTAGGGGTTATAAGGTAATTTGGACTAGGTGTGGCATTGTGGGTGAGGAAGGTGAATGAACTGTCTCCCTGGATGTTTCAACAGCCATAGTCTGCATGAAGGATGGTGAACATTAGGATGTTAGAGATGAGAGGAGAGAAGTCCCCAAGTTTGAGAGGAGTAAGCAGAATAAAGTTAATCAAGTATGAAAAGTTCAACTATATCAACTTGGAAAGTGTGTCTGAGATTCAGGTGGTAGTAATTGCTATAAAAGATTTTAGAAGATGGGGCAGAAATTTTTATTGAATCTTGTCCTTGGATCCCTGAGAGTGTAAAAGGGGGACTGTCCTTTGGTTTTTCCAATTTTTCTTTCCCTGTTAGCTCTCAGAATGGTCAGAATGTGGACACTCAAAATCAAAGACATTCTTGAAGTAGTTTTCCATTAGTTCAGGCCTAGATGGATGAAGTTTTAATGATATTTGAAATATAGTTTATACCTGCCTTTGGAGCGCTCTCAGGAATCAAAGGAATAAATAGATAAGAAGCCAGGAGACAGAATCTTGAAGTTGAAAACTGTCCAAGTCCAGGCCACACTGGGGGCTAATATGGCTATCAAAGCAAATTTTCTTGCTAGTGTGATTTCAAAACTGGTCTTAAAAGCTCTTGTTAATGACTCGGTAATTGTTTTAATAGTGCCTCAGTCAAGCGTGAAGTGTTGTAGCTGACATGTCAGCAATGTATGAAGTATGGCAAAAGTTTCCTCTAGGTATATCTAGAGTATCATTAAGTATTCCTGCTTACATGTTGGCTTACATAGCAATAAAAATTTATTTACTGTAGCCATAAAACTTTTCTCTGGTTGTCTAAGGCAGTCTCCACTCAAGATGGCTCTGCGAGAGGAACGCTGAAAGAATATTTGATGAGCAGTACTTTTCTGTTTTCTGGGCAGCTTCTTCAGTAGGCAATGGAGTTATTTAGTTCAAATTCCCTCTGCTTATTTCACAAGAAGAAATCTTCCCAAATCCCAGCAGGGAAATAACCTTTAAAAAGTATTTGTACAGATTTGCATTCAATTAATATTCATACATTCCTTTATTTCACAAATATTTATTATCTTCTATGTACCAGGCACCATCCTAGGGACTGTGCATATAACACTGAACAAAATCTTTGACAGTAAGAATACTGCATTCTAGTGACAGACCCAAAATGTGTGTGTGTATATACACATGCGTATATATATATGCACACACATGCACATAGCACATGAATATACACACATATATCTATAATGGTTGAGTTATATGAAAACAAGCAAATAATCGGAATAAGAAGTCCTGGCACTAGTATGATAAGGATGGAGTTTTATTTTATTTAGGGTGATCAGAAAAGGCTGATATTTGAGCAAAGACTGAGGAAAGTGAGGGAGCAGATCAGTGAGGTGTCTGGTAGAAGAAAGTCCCAGGCAGAGGAAGTAGGACAGACCCTTAGGTGGGAGCGCAGGTGGCATGTTTCAGCAACAGCTAGGAGCCCAGTGCGGCTGAACAGCATATAAAGAAGAAAGCAATTGCCGATAAGGTAAGTTAGGTAAGGAGTGGAAGCAGGCAAATCTTGTAGGATCCTATGACACTGTCAAGACACGGACTGGCTTTTCCTCTCAGTGAATTGGGAGAGTTCTGAGCAGAGGAGTCACATGATCTGAATTACATTTTAAAAGATCTCTCTGCCTACTGTAAAAATGTGTGTGTATGTGTGTGTGTGTGTGTGCACGCGCGCGCACGGGAGGAGCATAAAGGAGTGTTAAAGCAGGGAGACAAACACAATTATCAAAAGGACAGATGGTGAACTAGGACTGTGATGGTGCAGGGAATGAAAACTAATGGATGGATGTAGACATATTTAGAGGCAGAACTTATATTGGCTTTGGGGTTAGAAAGAAAGTGAGTATGACTCTAGAGTATTTATCCTGAGCAGCAGGATTAACTTTCTATTAACAAGATAGTGAATACGAATACCTACTGTGTGCCAGACATACTATAAAGCCAGTGAATGACACAGCTAGAACTGAAGCCATATACAGCAGGCAGTTTTTTTCATGCCTCATAGATGTTATCTGTTCTTACCGCTCTAAATACATGAAAGACGACATGATGCTTGGAACTACATGGACTATTTTGTTACTATGAGGAGATGCATCAGTCAGAGTCTAGGCAAGAATGAGATGGCACATGCAAATGAGGTAATTATTAATTTTGTAAAGAGTGGGCAGGGTAAAAGGGAACTGCAGGCATAGATAGCACCCTAGGGCTGAAGATGCAAGAGGAGAGAATGATTACCAGAACTGTGAGTACAGCTTCAGGAGAGGGGTGCCCTAGAGTAAACGACATCAGGGCCTTAGGTAGAGGACCTCAGGCTCTTACAAAACCTTAGCCTAAAATGGAAAGAGCCAGGGAAATTATCTACCTAAATTCCCACTCTTCTGGCACTTTCATCTGCTAGCATTGCCTTAACATAAGTCATAGGACAGGGATGTCCAGTCGATTTAATTCATAGAAGGCTGTTTTACAGGGAACAAAACAAGATGGAGATACGTGGATCTGAAGTGGAGAGCATCCAGTATGCAAATGAGCCTAGAAACAAAAAGCAACATGGAAGGGTGGCAGAATGGAGAAGCAGAAAAAAATCTTGGGTCCCTGATGATGTTTCTGTGTTATCATGCTGTATCCGGAATGACCAATTTTGTTTCTTTTTTCCTTTTTGAAATAATTTGACTTACAGAAAAGTTGTACAATTAGTAGAGGGTTTCTGTATAGCCTTCAGCCAGCTTCCCTCAGTGTTAAGATCTTGCATGACCATAGTACAATCATCAGAAGTAAGAATTAACATTGGTATAATAATGTTAACTGATCTATAGATATTTGGATTTTACCAGTTTTTCTGCTAATATCTTTCTTTTTTCCCTGTTCCAAGATCCAGTGCAGGATCCCAAATAGAATTTAATTGTTGTGTTTCTTTAGTCCATTATTTCTGCGACTTTTTTGTTGTTGTTAAGATGGAGTTTCACTCTTGTTGCCCAGGCTGGAGTGCAATGGCGCGATCTCCACTCGCTGTAATCTCCGCTTCCCTGGTTAAAGCAACTCTCCTGCCTCAGCCTCCCGAGTAGCTGGGGTTACATGTGCATGCCACCATGTCTGGCTAATTTTTGTATTTTTAGTAGAGATGGGGTTTCACCATGTTAGCCAGGCTGGTCTTGAATTCCTGACCTCAGGTGATCTGCCCACCTCAGCCTCCCAAAGTGCTAGGGATTGTAGATGTGAGCCACCAGGCCCAGCAAACAATTTGTTCATCATTATGGTCTTCACATTTTGGAAGAGTGCTAGTTAATTATTTACTAGAATGTCCCATAATTTGAGCTTATCCAATGTTTTCTCATGATAGACTATGCATTTTAGACCAGAAAAACAAAGAAGTGATGATCCCCTCCCACTGTATCATATCAGAATATAAATGATATCAATTGTCTTATATATTTATTAATTATTAAATAATTACTAATACACCTTTTGCATATGATACTAACTTTGTTCTCATAATGTGGTCTCAGCTAGGTTCAATCTTTTTGGTGTGAAATTATTAAGTATCTTATCATTTAATCAACTTAATAAAATTGCTATTATCTTACTTGCAGATGAATACATCGTAACAAATATGCCAGTCCTTTGAGTTATCTTTCTTTTCTCCATTGTACCTTGTTTGCTGTATGACAGAATGAATAACTTAATCAAGAGTTCCTGGACTATATATTTATGACCTGTGAATAAATAGTTTAAAAATTATTTATTTATAAATAATTTTTTATGAAAAGTCAATGTATAGATTTATAGGTAATCAGTGGCAGAGTTATCTTTTCATCTTGTTGATTTGTCTATTTCCTGAAACTAAATAGTAAGTCTATGATTAAAACAAGAAAACATTTAGTGATGAAATTAAATAATCAAAAGTTAGGAGAAATTGAAGGAATTATTAATTCAACTTCTTGAGTAATTATGAACTCTCTTTCGCCAAAATAATGAAAGCTCTTCACACACTGTTTGACCACTTTGTGGAGGGCACACTATGTTGCAAGGTAGCTCCTTTCAGGCAACTGTCTCTCTTTTTATTTTTCCATTATTCTTTATACTAAGCTGACTATGCCTTTATAAATAAATTTGTCCCAATGATTCTATCCACTGATTTAAAAAAAAAAAAAAAAAGTAACTCTTCCAAAGGCAGGAAACCTTCAAAACATTTCTAAATGCTCATTGAGTTTCATAGAATTGGTTATCAGAATAGGGCCAGGGATAGAAAATCCCTGTGGTATACCTATTCTGCCCATTTTGGCATTAATTGATTAATCAGCCATGGTTGAACTCAGTTATTCATCTCTAAATTCATTCAAGTATTGTTATTCGGCTATATTCCTGTATTTTCTCTAGGAGGATATCTTGAGAAGTCAATTAGTTAGGAAAACACTAATAGCTATAATGAACAAACTCCCAAGTTTCAATGATTAAACAATAGAACTTCATTTGCCACTCAACAGTACAAACCAGAAGTTTCTGGTAGGTGCGTATCTCTCCTCCACATGTGATCCAGGCATCCAGGCTCCTTCTGTTTTATGGTTCTGTCATTCTTACAGTCTTTGAGTCTTCTGCTTCAGTTAGCTGGAAGGAACATCTGCTTCTTAAAACCCCTGTCTAGAAAGGATGCTCATCATGTTCACTCACATTCCATTGGCAAAACTTGTCATATGACCCATCTAGACAAAAGAGGCCTAGGGAATATAATCTAAGGTGAGCTGCCATCTTTCAGAATTTAGCTCAGCATTTGGAGAGGAAGCATTTATGTTAGACAGGTGGCATGTTGGCTTTGTTAAATTCTTTCTTAAATACAGAAATAATGTGTCTGGGAAATTTCTGTGACCTAATATTCTAGTACAGAATCTGCAGACTTTTTCCATAAACAGCCAGAAAGTAAAGATTTTAGACTTTGCAGATCATATAGTTTCTGTTCCAAGGACTGTCATTGTAATGACAAAGCTGCCTTGTAAGACAAATGCATAAGTGTGGCTATGTTCCAGTAAACTTGATTATGAAGACTTAAATTTGATTTTCGTATAATTTTCATGTGAAGAAATACTCTTCAGTGTTTTTGGTTTGCTTGCTTAAAAATATTAAAAAAAAGTTTTAGTTCTCAGAAATACAAAAACAGACTGCATGCCAGATTTGGCCTGTGTGCTGATCCCTGATCTAACATCACACTCTAAAGGAAATGAGATTTGTATAGCATCATTTGAGTTCAGCGAATACTTGCTAAGTCTTAGTACTCACTGTTTCCCTGCCCCTATAAATTTTGGTAAATCACTTACTAATTAACAACATATTCTGGATATTATATAATATGTAAGTCAATTCAGCAATCTGATTTCATACTTTATTCATGACTGCTATGATTTATTAAGAACTCATGAGGTACAAAGATTTTACAGACATTACCTTAACTCTTAAAAAATACCTTATGACATAGCTATCATCATCCCCATTTTATCACTGATGATATTAAAGTTCAAAGCAGCTAAAAATATTTTGCTTGTATTTCACACAGCTAGAAATGCAAAACCCAGAATTGAACCAAAAGTTGGATACAACTCTTTTCACCACACCAACTTTTCCTAGGGGTAGATGTATGAACTCATTAAAAACTGATAGCTAGTATTTTAATCTCTGTCTTCACTTTTGTTTCAGTTCTATTGCATCTTTTTGTGTATATTTTATCATTTTCAACTTCAAAATTTCTTCAATGGATCCAACACCAGCCAGGTACAGTGGCTCACGCCTATAATCCCAGCACTTTGGGAGGCCAAGGTAGGTGGATCACTTGAGGTCAGGAGTTTGAGACCAGCCTGGCCAAAATGGTGAAACCCTGTCTCTACTGAAAATACAAAAATTAGCCGGGAGTGGTGGTGTTCACCTGCAGTCCCAGCTACTTGGGAGGCTTAGGTAGGAGAATAGCTTGAATCCAGGAGGTAGAGGTTGCAGTGAGCCGAGATGTCTCCATTGCACTCCAGTCTGGGTGACAAAGCCAGACTCTGTCTCAAACAAAAAACAAAGTAAAACAAAACAGCCAAATGACAGTAAACAGAGCAAATAATTCAGTATGAGGAAGTTTCTCATTGTGGAGAGTGGTTCAGAAGTCTTAATGCCCATTACTGACAGGGTGGTCAAGAGAAAAACCTCACAAGAAAGAACACGTATTCTCTCCGAAGAAAGAAAATGAAAGCAAGTAGGAGGGAAGTAGTTCTGCCCTTGAGCTCTGTGGAAATGTTGGCCTTGGTCTGTTACTAACTAGTATGGTCTTGGGTAATACACTTAACCTCTAAGATTTCTAATCCCAAAATTGCTTATTGAATTCATTTTTATACTGACCTTTCACAAGTGAAATTGAGGTAACATTGGCAAATCAAATTTAGCGCCTATTCTGCAAAACTCACAAGGTTGCTAATGTTGCTCCAGTTAGGGTATGTGACATACTGCTGATACTCCACAAATAAAAGCTATTGTTATGAATAGTTTAGATTTCTACACTCACAAATTATGTTCAGTTAAGCTCAAAACATACTGGTACTTGTTCTATCAAATATGGTAATCTTTAATGAGAATAATGTTATTTGCCCTTTCCCACGTTGTATAAACGTTAAAAGGATGAATTCATTAATCTTTGTTAATATTTGCCCTTTGGACAAAACTGTTATTGAATAATAGGATATATCCTCCCCCAGAATAAATATTACATTTCATAATAATTCTATATAATTGGAATTCTCTATGAATTTCCAAACAAAGGTATTAGTGAAACATTATTTTGGAGGAAAAAAAGTACCCATTTTACAACTCATTGCCTCTTCAGTGGTGTTTTCACAGGGAAGTTACAGATAAGATGCCAAGGCGTGGCATCAGCAGAAAAGGTGAAATGATCTATATGCCATAGCTTTTTCCTTATCTTATGCAGTAAAATTCAGTAAAAAGCCAATGGATATGCACAGTATTAAATTAACTTAACAACAAAGAGCTAGAGAAATTCTTTGTAGCAACACATCCTGCCACACACACGTCTCTCCTTCAGCAGGCTATTTCCTTTTAACCATTTGAGGCTTCTCACATTTCCGCTGCAGCTGGAGCATATCCCAGGGCACTTCCTGCCTCTTAGGATTTTTGGCACAAAGCCCTGCATCTCTACCATTTGTCTTCTCTTCTAGGCATCTGATTTGTTGCAATGAGGATCAATTATGTCTCTATTGTCATCTTCATCATAAGTAAAAGATGTCCAGTTTACTTTTCAGAGACAGGTATACCACAGTTTATATATATGGCAGGGGGAGGGGAGAGAAGCTAGCAGTGGATGCCATTCTTTTTGTTTTCGACATGAAACAGATTAAATTTGCACATAGGGAGAACATAACCCAGACAACTATTCTTATCAAATGAAAATGTCACACTATGTTTAGGGACCCCACACCAAAATCTAACCAGATCCATACTTCACCTAAACATTTGGCAAGGATTAATGATTGACTTCTTTTGTCTAGCCATATCAATCAGACTTTAAAACATGCACTTATTTTGACCCCATAATACAACTTAGGATGAGTTCACCCTGCATACACACTGACAAATAAGAATCAAGAAATATGAATAAATATGGTCATATTATTATTGTTCAAAAAGTAAAAAACCAGAAACAGCCTAAATGTGGATCAGTGATGGAATGATTCAGTAAACTAATAATTTGCATTTCAAATATTATGTTGCCATCAAAATTTGGAACAGATTTATATTTACTTATATAGAAAGATATCTATTCTTGCGTTTAAAAAAAAGCCATGGAATAAGACGTGTATTCTGATACCATTTATGTAAACAGTGGATGGATGCATGTATGAGTACCTACACGCACTCTTAGAAACATATATGGAAGGATGTAAATAAAACTATTAGTAATAATTTCAATTGGATAATATAGGAATGGAAAATTTGGAGCAAAAATAAAAGGGGAGTTCTCATTTCACCCTTCTTTGAATTTATTTTCTCTTTATATTTATCTACACATTCGTATCTACTTTATTAAGTCAAGCAGGTCAACAACATGAAAGGAAATAGCCTTTGAAGAATCTCTTACCATCTTTAAAAAGCTTTATTTTTCTTTATTTCAATGTGTTCCTACAGTTATAAAGAGTTTTGCTCTTTGAAAAACACGTGCATGTCACACACATATGTACCTGCAGGGAGCAAGAGGGTATTAGCAGTGAATAAAGTGTGCTGAGCAGGTACTGAGGTAAACAGAAGAACACATGCCTTATCTGAAGTAGGCCTTAGCCTCAGACTTTTGTGCCATTGTGACCCAGCATTGTAAGTTTTGCTATCTTTCTGGAAAAACTGGAAATTCACAGTATCAGGAGAAATTATCCTACTTTAAAAATATTGGTTCCTAAGAGTTCAATGTTTTTAGATTCCACATGTAAGTAATATCATGCAGGATTTGTCTTCCTGCTTCTGGTTCAAATTGTTCACTTAGCATAATGCCCTCTAGATTTATCCATGTTGTCACATGTGGAAGGCATGGAAGCATTCCTTCTTTTTGAAGGCGGAATAATATTTCATTATATATGACAGAGAGACATACACATACACACATATACATACATACATATGCAGACACATGCATATATATCAGTTTTTAAAATCTTTTCATCTGTTAATGGACACTTAGCTTGATTCCACATCTTGACTAATGTCAATAATGAACAGAGAAGTGCACATATCTCTTCCGATTATCAGCCAAGAATTTTTTATCCAGCAAAACTAAACGTTGTAAATGATGGAAAGATACAGTTTTTTCCAGACAAACGAATACTGAAAGAATTTGCCACTACCAGGCCAGCACTACAAAAACTGCTAGAAGGAGCCCTAAATCTTGAAACAAATTCTCAAAATACACCAAAATAGAACCTCCTTAAAGCAGGAGTCTCCCAGAATCTATATAACAATAAGAAAAAACAAACAAACAAGGTATTTAGGCAACAAATAGCACAATGAATAGAATAGTACCTCATATCTCAGTACTAACATTGAATGTAAATGGCTTAAATGCTCCACTTAAAAAGATGCAGAATGGCAGAATGGATAAGAATTCACCAATCAAGTTTCTCCTATATCCAGGAGACTCACCTAACACATAAGGACTCACATAAACTTAAGGTAAAGAGGTAGAAAAAGATACTCCATGCACATGGACACCAAAAGAGAGGAGGAATAGCTATTCTTAGACAAAACAAACTTTAAAGCAAGAGAAGTTTAAAAAGACATTATATAATGGTAAAAGGACTACTCCAATAGGAAAATTTCACAATTCTAAATATATATGCAACTAACACTGGAGTGCCCAAATTTGTAAAACAATTACGAATAGACCAAGAAGTGAGGTAGACAGCAACACAATAATGGTGCAGGATTTTAATACTTCACTGATAGCACTAGACAGGTCATCAAGACAGAAAGTCAACAAAGAAACAATGAACTTAAACTACACCCTAAAACAAATGGACTTAACAGATATTTACGGAACATTCTACCCAACGATTGCAGAATACACATTCAATTCATCAGCGCATGGAACATTCTCCAAGATAGACCATATGACAGGGTACAAAACAAGTCTCAGTAAATTTGAGAAAAAATGATATCAAGTACTCTCTCAGACCATAGTGGAATGAAATTGGAAATCACCTCCAAAAGGAACCCTGAAAACCATGCAAATACACAGAAATTAAATAACTTCCTCCTGAATGATCATTGGGTTGACAATGAAATCAAGATGGAAATTAAAAAATTATTTGAACTGAAAGATAGTAGTGACAGAACCTATGAAAACCTCTGGGATACAGCAAAAGCAGTGCTAAGAGGAAAGTTCATAGCATTAAATGCCTACATCAAAAAGTCTGAAAGAGCACAAAAAGACAATCTAAGGTCATACCTCATGAAACTGGAGAAACAAAAACAATCCAAACCTAAACCCAGCAGAAGAAAAGAAATAACTGAGATCAGAGCAGAACTAAATGAAATTGAAACAAACAAATAAAAACAATACAAAAGATAAATGAAACAAAAAGGTGGTTCTTTGAAAAGATAAATAAAATTGATAGACCATTAGCAAGAATAACCAAGAAAATAAGAGAGAAAATTCAAACAAGCTAATTAGAAATGAAACGGGAGATATTACAAATGATACCGCAGAAATACAAAAGAGTATTCAAGGCTGCTATGAATACCTTTATGTACATAAACTAGAAAACCTAGAGGAGATGCATAAATTCCTGAAAATATACAACCCTCCCAGATTAAACCAGGAAGGTATAGAATCTCTAAACAGACTAATAACAAGCAGCAAGATTGAAATGGTAATAAAAAAAATTTCCAACAAAAAAAGTCCAGGACCAAATGGATTGACAGCTGAATTCTATCAAACATTCAAAGAAGAATTGATACCAATCCTATTGACATTATTCCAAAAGATACAGAAAGAAGAAATCCTCCCTAAATCATTCTATAAAGCCAGTATCACCTGAATACCAAAACCAGGCAAGGATATAACAAAAAAAGAAAACCACAGACCAATATCCCTGATGAATATAGATGTAAAAATCCTCAACAAAATACTGTCTAACCAAATGCAACAGCATATCAAAAAGATAATCCGCCATGATCAAGTGGGTTTTATACCAGGGATGCAGGGACAGTTTAACATACATAAGTCAATAAATGTGATACACCACATAAACAGAATTAAAAACAAAAATCACATGATACAACTCAATAGATGTAGAAAAAGCATTTGACAAAATTCAGTATCCTTTTATGAGTAAAACTCTCAGCAAAATCAGCATAGTAAAGACATACCTTAAGGTAATGAAAGCCATGTACAACAAACCCACAGCCAACATCATACTAAATAGCAAAAAGTTGAAAGTATTCTCCCTGAGAACTGGAAGAAGACAAGGATGCTCACTTTCGCCCCTGCTGTTCAACATATTATTGGAAGTTCTAGCCAGATAAATCAGACAAGAGAAAAAAATAAAGGGCATCTAAATTGGTAAAGAGGAAGTCATGCTGTTGCTGTTTGCTGATGACACGATTATATACCTAGAAAACCCTAAAGACACATCCAAAAAGCTCCTACAACTGGTAAATGAATTCCACAAAGTTCCATGATACAAAATTAATGTACACACATCAGGAGCTCTGCTATACACCAACAGCGACCAAGCTGAGAATCAAATCAAGAACTCAACCTTTTTCCCAATAGCTGCAAAAAAAACCCATAAAATAGTTAGGAATATACCTAAACAAGGATGTGAACGACTTTTACAAAGAAAACTACAAAACACTGCTTAGAGAAATCATAGACAACACAAACAAATGGAAACACATCCCATGCTTATAGATGGGTAGAATCAATATTGTGAAAATGACCTTACTGCTGAAAGCAATAAACAAATTCAATGCAATTCCCAACAAAATACCACCATCATTCTTCATAGAACTAGAAAAAAAATACTAAAATTTATATGGAACCAAAAAAGAGCCTGCAGAGCTGAAGTAAGACTACGCAAAAACAACAAATCTGGAGACATCACATTACCCGACTTCAAACTGTACTATAAGGCAATAGTCACCAAAACAGCATGATACGGGTATAAAAATAGGCACACAGACCAATGGACAAGAATAGAGAACCCAGAAATAAACCCAAATACTTACAAGCAACTGATTTTCAACAAAGTAGCCAAAAACATAAAGTAGGTAAAGGACACCCTATTGAACAAATGGTGCTGGGATAATTGGTAAGTTGCATGAAGAAGAATGAAACTGGATCCTCATCTCTCACTCTATACAAAAATCAACTCAAGATGGATCAAGGACTTAGATGTAAGACCTAAAACCATAAATATTCTGGAAGATAACATTAGAAAACCCCTTCTAGATATTGCTTAGGCAAAGACTTCATGACCCAAACCCCAAAGTGAATGCAATAAAACAAAGATAAATAGACGGGACTTAATTAACCTGAAAAGTTTCTGCACAGCAAAAGAAATAATCAGCAAAGTTAACTGACAACTCACACAGAGTGGGAGAAAATCTTCACAATCTATACATCTTACAAAGGACTAATATCCAGAATCTACAAAGAACTAAAACAAATCAGCAAGAACAAAACAAACAATCCTATCAAAAAATGAGCTAAGGACATGAATAGATAATTCTCAAAAGAAGATATACAAATGGACAACAAGCATATGGGGAAAAATGCTCAACATCATTAATGATCAGGGAAATGCAAATCACAACCACGATGTGATACTACTTCACTCTTGCAAAAATGGCCATAAGCAAAAAATTAAAAAAAAACAGATGTTGGCGGGGACACGGTGAAAAGGAACACTTTTACACTGGTGTTGAAAATGTAAACTAGTACAACCACTATGGAAAACAGTGTGGAGATTCCTTAAAGCACTGAACGTAGATCTATCATTTTATCCAGCAATCCCACTACTAGGTCTCTACCCAGAGGAAAAGAAGTCATTCTATGAAAAAGACACTTGCACATGCATGTTTATAGCAGCACAATTTGCAGCTGCAAAAATATGGAACCAGCCGAAATACTCATCAATCAATGAGTGGATAAAGAAAATGTGATATATATATTCCATCATATTCATTATATATATTCCAGGTATATTCCATTATATATTATATATGTATTTACATATAATATATATTATATATTTACATATAATATATATTGTATATATTCCATATATATTCCAATATATTTTCCATTATATTCATTATATATAGGCCAGATATATCCATATATATATATATATATATATAAAAAATGGAATACTCCTGAGCCATATAAAGGACTGAAATAATGGCATTCACAGCAACCTGGATGGAGACTGTTATTCTAAGTGAAGTGATGAAGGAATGGAAAACAAAACATCCTATGTTCTCATTAATATGTGGGAGCTAAGCTATGAGAATGGAAAGGTATATGAATGATACATTGGACTTTGGGGGCTCAGGGGAAAGGGTGGGGTGTGGCAAGGGTTAACAGACTATATTTTGGGTACTTGTACACTGCTTGGTTCATGGATGCACCAAAATCTCAGAAATTATCACTAAAGAACTTACTCATGTAAGCAAACACTGCCTGTTTCCCAAAAACTTATTGAAATAAAAAGTAATTTTTTTAAAAAAGAATGCATTTATCCCATAACATATAAAACCTGTTAAACCTCATTCATCTAATGTAAATTCTCAGGCAGAATATGATTTTTAACTGGGCAATGATGCTAGAATATATTCTATTAAGTGGAACAGGAGAAGTAAGTTCTAGTTACATTTTAAATAATCAATGTTGGGAAATTTGTGAAAATAAATTACATGTTTCATAGCTCTCCTCACATAATGGGCTTATTCTGGAAATACTGAAATTCCTTTAATTTCCATGCACTATACTTTGTTCCAGAATAAAAGTGACCCAGTTCTTTTGCCCACCGACTTCCCTCAAAAAAACCCCCAAAAATAACAGATGCTGGTGAAGCTGTGAAAAAAAGGGAAATCATGCTCTGTTGGTGGGAATGTAAATTAGTTCAGCCACTGTGGAAAGCAGTTTGGAGGTTTCTTTAAAAACGAAAGCTAGAACTACCATTTAACCCAGTAATCTCTTTACTGCATATATACCCAGAAGAAAATAAACTGGTCTGCCAAAAAGACAAAAGTACTCGTATGTTGGTCGCAGTGCTATTCACGATAGTGAAAACATACAATCAGCATAGAATCAACCTAGGTGCCCAGCAACAGTGGATTGGCTAAGGAATGTGGTACATATACACCATGGAATATTATGAAACTAAAAAAAAAGAACAAATTTATGTCCTTTGCAGCAACGTGGGTGCAGCTGCAGGTCATTATCCTTAAGTGAATTAACACAGAAACAGAAAACCAAATATCTTATGTTCTCACGTATAAGTGGGAGCTAAATACGGGATAAACATGGACATAAAGATGGGAACAATACACACTGGGGACTATTAAAAGGGGGAGGGGAGGGGAAGCAAGGGTTGTAAACTACCTATTGGATACTATGCTCATTACCTGAGTGACAGGTTCCTTCACACCCCAAACCTCAGCATCATACAATATACCCTTGTATACCCTTGTGACAAACCTGCACATGAACCTCCTAAATCTAAAATAAAAATAATAAAGAAAGAAAGAAAGAAGATAATCAAACATTTACTGTTTTTCATTTCTTTTTAGAAGGCCCAATTCTTTTACATATAAAGACAGAACAAATTCTGTGACATTTAAATTAGAAGAAAAGAAGCGATCTTTGCGTATTAGGCTCTGCCCTTGATTTACTATATGATATCTGGGGAAAAAAATTTCTTCTTCTGTATCTCTGACAAGAGTACTATAACATATTTCCTGCTTACAGCTACGCAAAGCTCCCCTAATGGGAATACGCCATTTAGGATTATGCAAATGGTGAACCTGTGGGCATGTTTGACAAAGCTCTCAGCATTCCATGTCAGTGTCCTAACCGGTTAACGTTAAGCACATGACTTAACAGATTTTCAAATGTGAACAGGATCTACTTCCATTGTTTATTAAAGGCAAGCCTGAACAGCCTCTTACCCTGATTGAGGAACATTGATATTGACAGAAGAAAAGCTTAATGGCCTATTTGAGAACCACAGAGTTGAGTGAAATTTCCCTTTCCACTTTTTCAAATGAAGGGCTCTCTTTAGGGTTCAATGTATATTTCCAGTGTGGTTAAAGTGAATACTTTAATACCATTTTAAAGGAAAAATCAAGAATCTTTGCTATTCTGCTTCATAAAGAATTCACAAAGGGATCAACTTAGAGAAAATAAAGATCAAATAATTGTGATTGGGGTTAATGCCAGGAAAATGGGACACTTATGAATACATACACAGTCACTCATTCAACAAATATAGAAAGCCTCTGCTATTTGTAAATTAAATTATATAGCTCCCTCAATTGCCTGCATTTTAATGGGATTGGAGAATACAAACACCTGTCATTTTATAAAATAATACAAAATGATTGTAAGAAAAATACTGAAAGGAAATGACAATATAGAGTATGATTAAAAGTACCAACTAGATGATCTTAGGGAAAGTTATGACAGAGGAAATCATGATTTAATTGGACCCTAGAAAATAACAAGAAATTGGATTAGAGGAGCAAAGGTCTTTGAATTTTCTTTTCTATTTAAGATGAGGACAAAACATACAAAAGAGCATGTGTATGAATGGCAAGTTTTAGGGGAGAATAACAAGATAATTCCGGTTGGAATAGGGTCTATAAAAAGAGAAGCATGAAGACAAAGTTGAAAGAAATTTTGGGAAAAAACCCTTTGTACAAGGTTAAGAAAGTTGTTTGGATTTTAGACAAAATCGCATAATGAAGGCAAGGTGGAGTAAGAGAAAAAGCAGAAGTTTTGAAGTAAGAGAAACTTGGATTTGGATCCCAACTCTCTATTTCTTCCTTATAAAAAGAAGATAATATTATCATATAACTTTATTATGAATATTAAGTATAATAATATATATAAAGTAGCTGAGCCATACAAACCCCGACATATGTTAGGTATCATGCCAACCTTCCCTTTTATTCTCTATGTAGTTGAGCGTTATAAAAATTTTTGAGTGGGCTAATGACTTGATAAAAACAGTGTTTTAGGAAGATAAATTTGATCAGCAGTTTGCAGGAGGTGTTGGAGGCGAGGAAGCTAACTACACATCATTTTATAGGACAGAGAGTTTGAATCCCCCTAAAACAATGTATGCATAATAAAGTTCTTCTGGGGACGGATACATAAGCTTTTGATTATTGAATGAGTCTGTGACTTCCAAAAAGGTGAAAATTCCTGTGTGTATTATAGAAGATGCTACGCTATCAAGGACTAAGGAAGAGAAGCGGGAAACAATAAAAAGATGCAATTATTGCATACCCCAATTAAAGGAGAAGTTGAAGATGATACTGAAAACTGTAATCATTTTGCCCAGAATATCATGGTATTTCCAGAGAAGAGATGGTCAGTCTGGAACATGTTGATTTTCAGGTTGTCAGAATTGCTAAGTAAAACCCCAACTAGATCGCGTTTTGTGCAGATTTAGGATGTATGTCTGGGTTGGAGAGAAATATAGTTTAAGGCAGTTTTTCTTAGATTGTACTTCTGCTCCAAGGCAGGAGGCCAGGCAGTGCATAAAGCCACAAGATAATAATCACATAGCACATTCCGAGATATGAAAAAAAATGTTTAAAAATTTTTGCAATTTAAAATCATCATGCCCTCATACAATGAAGTATTATGAAATAGAAAATAAAGTCTACACACATTTTTAAGATTAAACACAGGATGGAATAAATCTGTATTCATTCACTATTGCTGTCAGAAGTAATTCAGATAAAAATTGTGAGAAAACTGCCAAAGAAAGATTGTGAAAATAAAGCAAGCAGAGGGGCAAGGACTAGGCCTTCAATACACCCAGAGTTAGAAGATTGAAGGAAGAAGATTCAATTAAGGAGAACTTGTCAAAAAGGCAAGTAGATGTACTATAAAAACTAAGTGTCACAAAGCTGGAAAAGAGAGTTTTGAGAACAGATTGTCAACAGTGTCAAAGGCAGCAGTGGAGTCGCACAAAATGAAGAGTTAAAATCTCTTTAATGTTACAATGTTCAGCTTGTATATAAGGATGCTTGGATCATGTTCTAGAATATAAGATTTAATGCAGAAAATTTCCTACTTGTAGCAAGCCTTCCAGAGATCAATAATCAATCATAAATGTGAATCCCTTAGGCAGATCATTTATTTTAAGTGCTTTTTACTCTCCTCATCACAGCAGCATGTAGCATCCTTTACTCAAATCTTAGAATCCGACAGTCTCACCCACTTCAGACTCGATTAGAAGTTGAATATTGTGGAGAATGGAATAATTTATAATCTCAAAACTTAGCACTTTAGGAATAATGATGGGATGAATCATTTTTTTGTTGTTGTTGTTACAGGAGCAGCTCAAATACTCAGAGCTTTTTTATCCAGCCTCCTGCATTAGTCAAAATGAGAAAAAAACCACATATATGCGCACGCACACACACACACACACACACACCCCATAAACAAGAAGTCTATGATTATTGTTACTATTGCTGTTGTTGGAGAAGAAAAACAATGCATATCACTCTTATTTTTTTAAAGCTGCTACAACTTCAAATATGCAGCAAAAGCACTCTTGGAAGCCACTGCATCAGATGAAAATATTCATAATATATTCAGTCTGCCTAACCCTCATGCCATTTCTCCCAAGAAGTACAAATGGTACATGAACAAGCATTTGGTCAGTGAGGAAACAGGAGGAAAGAGCAAGCACTAAACTAGAAGTCAGTTCCTGCTTCCACTGTTCTTTGTGATTTGTGCAAGTGGCCTTCGTTTATAAATTTCAGTTGGTCTGCCTATAAAGTAGTGAGGACAATATCTCTCTAACCTAGTTTGCCACTCTAGGCCTAAGTGTGATAATTCACGATAGACAGACCTCTTTCTGTCTATCGTGTGAAGACCTCTTTCTTCACAAATGTACCATGAGGATTGTACTTGATAACATCTGTAAATGTGCTTAGCATTTGGTAAGCATTCAATGGGATGAGTTTGAGTTCTTTCCATCATTCTCTTCCTCCTTAGGGATGCTTTGAAACAATCAATTGACATAATCCACTATACTTTAAGCATTAATATACCATAAATATGAGAGACAAGGAGGGGGAAAGAGAGAGAGAGAGCATGGGTGAGAGATATTGAGTGAAAGACATTGAGAAAGAAATGCATCTTATAGGAGATTAAAGACTACAGAGAGACTTGGGTTGGAAGATAGCCTAGAGGCAGTTAATATTAACAAAATCTGGCAATTCTGCAGTTCTAGAAATGGATATGATACTAGTATTAGGGGTATGAATTTCATCTTTAAAGGGATCTCAAGGTCTTTGAGATTGAGACAGGCATCATTATAAGACCTTTTAGAGACCCTCCTTTTAAAGACCCTCCTTAAAGACCTTGAGATGCTTTCCATTGCTTATAATCCACCTAGCCTGTGGTACTTTCTCATAGCAGCCCAAGCTGACTAAGGCATAGGGCTATAATTTCCCTTTAAATAACATTGTAAAGGACATTTATGCAAGAGTACTCTGGGTTTTTTTGCTAAGCACTCTAGTATAATGGCTGTCAAATATGGGGACACTGACCCACAGGTTTAAAGAGCATAAAATAATATTTAACCTTTGTATGTGCAATGCATACTGATATTTTCCATTTTAAATGGTTTTCTCAGCCTATTAATGAGTCAATCCGCACTTGTGGAAAAAAAGAAAAAACAAAACCACAGCAAAAACCTCAAAATTTTTAGTAGTTCCTTTATATATTAATACTGAGAACAATGGTATAAGATAAGAACACTATTTTTATAAAAACTATTTATTATTCAGTGTCTATTTCAGGTGTTACTTTGATATCTGCTCTATTTAATTTATATAATTAAATATATATTTCCTACTAAAGATAGAGTGTGTCAGTTAGTATGACAGGATTTCTTGCAGCAGCTCAGATTTAACATCCTCACCAACATAGGTCATTTGCTATAAGAGTGCTTTTGCCGCATACTTGAAGTTGTAGTAGCTTAAAAATATATCAAGTAACAAAGATGGATATGTACAAAAAAATCTCCATTCAGGGAAAAATAAACAAGCAAAAACCTCCGAATGTGTACTTTGGGTTTATTATGCAAAAAGAGGGGTCATTACACGAGTCTCTGGTTTAGAGTTCCCTTAACTCCAGTGGTCTGTGTCTATTATCTGAATTAGTTTATGGTAACTAATGAAAATATTTTTGAAATGAATTAAAATTGAAGGGGTTTTGTTGTTATGAGGATTCTCAGGTAGGTTGTAAAACTCCCTCTATAGAGGATATTTTAATCTAATCTAGGGGTTCTGATACTGATAAGTGGAAGACACAAACCACTAAATATAAATGAGAAATTATTTAGTAATCCTAGTGAGTGACATTAACATAAGAAAAATAATACCACATAGCCACGTGAAATAACATACTTTACTGTGTACTTAAAAAGGAATTGGAGCTATGGGTCAAGTGATACTTTATCCCTGATTTTCCTGATCATTATAATTTAAATATTTTGTCCATTTATCAGATTATTTTCAGAGTGTGCACTCTAAGTTTTGATTGAGGAAAATTAGCTTGATATTTTTGGGTTTATAAGAGTAGAAGCATTTGCCCTTTATTTACTATTTAAGCAAACTTGTGGATTAAGTAAAGCAAAAAGTGATGTTGAATTTAAAGAAGGAGAAAGCTTGAAGTGCATGACCAGAGCTCTAATTAAAATAGTAAAGTAGGTGGATTTTGTCCTGAGACTCATTCTCCTTCCATTGTAGTGCCCCTTGCACACCTTATAGAAAAGTCTAAACCTACAGTCCTACCAGTGCAGACTCTGACATGAAAGAAACTTGTGTTAGAATTCAAAGGTGGTTGCTTAGTAGCTACTTAACTTGAATTTAGTATGGAGTTGCCAGATGCACTATGGTGGAACTAATTAAATTTGAATTTAAGAATAATGACAAAAGAAACAACAAATAATTTATTTCACATAAGTTTGTCCCAACTATTGCATGGGACATCCTTACAGTAAGCAATTATTCATTGTTTATTTGAAGTTCTAATTTAACTGAGTGCGCTGTTATTCATCTGGCAGCTCTATTTAAATTTTTAGATTAATGATGAAAAACTACATCAATTCATATAAATATAATTTTAATGATGAAAAATAAATAATTTCCTATATATATGTTCCAAGTATTGCATAGGACCTACTTATACTAAACAATGACTCATTGTTTATGAGAAATTCATATTTAACTAGGCATCCCATATTTTTATTTGGTAAATCTGACAACTGTTCACCTACCATGATCCCTGGCACATGGCAGAAGATACCAGATATCTCCAGAAGCAGAAAGTGGTAACAGCAAAGACTTTTGCAAATTGATATCGGGATGCAAATTCTGCTTTTACCAGAATTTTATTTTGGACAAAATGTTAAAAAGATCTTAGTCTGACCTTCTTGGGGGCTGTGTCCCATAATCTGAAGCTCTACTTTCTGTTCACCGTGAAAATGACTCTACTTTCAACTGGTTCTTGCCTTGGAAATTAGCACATTTACATGATAACTGAAGACCTTAAGATCCCTCCAGGTAAACTCACAGAAATGAAGTACTTTCCCAGTTTCACCTTTTTAGCAGCTTATTATCTGCTCCACCTATTATACTTTTGGAATAAGCCTAGGAGAAGAACCCTCTTCACAATACCTGCCTTTTTCTAAATGTGTGGGCAAGGGAAAATCCCCTGGGGCACTGTTGAGGATGGGCAAGAGCACAATAAACTGCCTTTAGTACTAACATGCCTACCATTTACATAATGCTGGGCATCCAGAGATCTGAAAGGCAAGGCAGTTTACATAGTAACTTTGGTTTTCATTATAATTTGCTCAATCATCTACATGGTATGTTCCACAGGTTGTCCCTCATTAACAATGCATAGATGGACAAAGTGTGCAAAATTGCAGCGAAGGCAGTGCTTTTGTTTTCACTAGTCCCTGCTCATGCATCTGTGATGCATTGCCTGGGATGAATGTGTCTCAGATTTATTCTGAAGCAACTTGTACCTTCGGCATATCCTAGAAGTGATAGAAGGGATTTAAATCTGTTAAGTGTGTAGTCCATTCCACACAGCAATAAAAGGCAATGCAGTTTTGGAATGTATTGTCCAACTAGTCCCCTAGCACTCTAGCATAATGGGGAGGTTCCCATCCTGTGGGCATCCCCAGGTGACCACTTTCTAGCTTGTCAAATACAAGCATTAAATTGATTACTTAATATGTTGGCTTTATATGGTAAATACTTATGTTTCTAGACTTTATAATGAAAATGTAGCCAATATGTATAATTAACATGCAAATGTATACTTTGTCACATACATTTATAACAATCTTACAAGATATCCTTATTATCAACATTTTGCAAATAAGAGAAACCAAAGCAGAGAGAGGTTACATAATTTATCCAGGATCTCACAGTTAAGAAGTGATGGAGCCAGTTTCAACTCAGGAAAACTGAATTTCGAATCTATATTCTTTTTTTTTTTTTTTTTTTTTTTTTGAGATAAAGTCTCACTCTGTCACCGAGGCTGGAGTGCAATGGCGCGATCTCAGCTCACTGCAACCTCTGCCTCTCGAGTTCAAGCGATTCTCCTGCCTCAGCCTCCTGAGTAGCTGGGATTACAGGTGCCCACCACCACACCCAGCTAATTTTTGTATTTTTAGTAGAGATGAGGTTTCGCCATGTTGGCCAGACTGGTCTCAAATTCCTGACCTCAGGAGATGTGCCCTCCTCAGCCTCCCAAAGTGCTGGGATTACAGGCGTGAGCCACCGTGCATGGCCCAAATCTATATTCTTAACTCCTAAGTAGTGGTTTTGGGTGACATAGTATAATACATGGCAATAATAAAACCATCTCCTTGTGTAAGTATCAATTCCATGGAATGAATCATTATATGCAGAAAGTTGTATCTTTGTAATGGGACCTAAGCCAGAGGATTTGATTTTGAGAGACACTATTTATCACCTCAGGCTAAGACTTCGCTGGATGCCTCTGCTAAATGTCAGTGATTCAATTCACATTCCAAAAGAAGTTTTACTCAGTCACTACTTTGGATTTGTTTTCAAAGCCATACTTCCCCTTGCAAGCTAAGTTTTTGTTTGTTTGCTTGGTTGACTGGTTGATTGCTTACAAAGGGAACAACAGAGAATACTTCAATGTTAAAATATTTTAGGTTTAATCTTAGAAATGTGATTTGAAAGGCTGAGATAAAACATCCAAAATAAATACACCTTATTTATAGGTCTGAACCCTCAAATTCTCACTGCGATTTGCAAAAGTTATTGAGCAAGGAGGTTTAAATAATTTTTAACTATGTTTTTTAAAAAAGTCTGTGCTACTAGAAAGAAAAAGACAACAATTGTTCTTGCTATCATACATTACATGGTTAAAGGGGCACCTCCCTTAACTGACTGGAGGAAGTTAGCTGTTGGTTTCAAAATCACTCTTTCCAGAAAAGTAGGGTGTGTGACTCAAATTTCCACCCGAAGGTGGTCCTTCAGAGAAGGTTTTAGATGTTTAGAAGAGGTTAAGTTACATTCTTTGGTATCACTTATTCTTTCCTTCAGGCAAACCACATGTCAGAGGACCTCAATCTGAAAATGACGTAAGTTACATGTGTTCTTTCCTCTTCTTTGTTTAAAGGTCTTCTTGTCTTTCTGTCTTCATGTATGCTCTTCACTGGCAGCTTTCTATAAACAAATGCACTTATGAGAATAAAGGAGTCATTTCACTTCTCTAGAGAGAGACTTTTATATCCATCTTTTGGAGAGATGAGATGAAAAGTAGTTTGAAACTGAATGTATACAAATCGATGTATAGATCTCCACATTTTAAAAGACCTTGAGTGGTCAAAATGATGAAACAAATGGGAAAGAAAAATAAGGATTAGTAGGAGGCATTTTATCTCCATGTTATTGATGAGGCAACTGAAGTGTGGAGATATGAAAATAGCTTCTACCAAATTAGGCATGTTATATAAATAGATAGACCAGTAGGGAAAATAAAAATAAGAACTCAGGATCTATGATTTCCATAATACTACTCCAGGAACATAGGCATAGCATTGAGTGCTAAAGAGTCTGAAAATGGCTGATGAAATGGAAAACCTCCAAATTCCTAGAAAATTGACATTTAAAAATCTTTATTTCTAAAAATAGTCTCAAAATTTATGTTCCAGTAAAAGTTGGCATCTATAAAAGACAAATTTAGTTAGGAAAGCATGCCACAGACCCTCAAGGAAATGTTTTTCACTAGAAGGATTTTGTGTTAGGGTTCTCTAGAGGGACAGACCTAATAGAATATATGTATATATGGAGTTTATTAAGGAGAATTGACTCACACAATCACAAGGTAAATTTCCAAGATAGGCCATCTGCACAAGGAGCAAGGCAGCCCAGTGGTGGATCAGTCCAAGTCCCCAAATCTCAAAAGCCGGAAAGCCGACTGTGCAACCTTTAAATCTGTGGTCAAAGGCCTCAGAGCCCCTGGCAAGCAACTGGTGTAAGTCCAAGAGTCCAAAAGCTGAAGAACTTGGAATCTGATATTTGAGGGCAGGAGGCATCCAGCACAGGAGAAAGATGAAGGTCGAATGACTCGGCAATCTGTTCTTCCATCTTCTCCTGTCTGCTTTATTCTGGCTGTGCTGGTAGCTGATTAGATGGTGCCCACCCATGTTGAGGGTGAGTCTGCCTCTCCCAGTCGACTGACACAAATGTTAATCCCCTTTGGCAACACCGTCACAGACACACCCAGGAACTGTTCTTTTCATCCTTCAATCTAATGAAGTTGACACTCAATATTAACCATCACAGATTTTATACATACTTAGGGTCAAGTGTTAAGCATTTTGTTTCAACTATAAGATATATGCTTGGAAATTAGTTTGGCTGACACTGGAATTTAGATATTATATTAAGCTCAGAGCCTTTTGGATTGTAACCCATTTGGCATTATATCATGTTTTATAATTATGTGGTTTTTTCTCCTCCCCAGAACCACAGTTTCCTATTAGACAAGAAGTGACAGTTTACTGTAATCCATGTAGGAGTTGCCTGTCAATATGATATTTTTTTCAATAGCATTTACTGAAAAATACAAGATTTAGGTATGCCCTAATTGTTGTGGGATTTTCAAAATGTGTCATATTCTATGGAAATCAAGCCATTTAATTCTTTAATTCATTAAATTAATATTTATTTATTAAATGCTTAACTGACCTAGAGTTGTAGAAGGCACTAAAGATATAACGGCAAACAAATGCAGTTTATTGGGGGAGATGGTAAATAATAAGCAATAATTGTAAAATTGCAATTGTTTTAAGTGCTAAAGTACATGGTGCTCTGAGGTGGCATAATAGGAAAATTAATGCATGCAGGAAGATTGGGAAAGGGGAGTGATCTGAAGTCTGTAGGATGAACAGGAGTAAATTGGGACTAAAGGGGAGGAAAGAGGGTTCTGTCCTTTGAATACCCTGGCTGGGGGATGGTGATGCTGAGGGAAGAAGCCAAGGAGAACACTGAGCTGGGGTGTGGTAAACGTGGGTAAACAAGGTCAGGCCAGGGCTGGGGATGGGGAGGAGATTGTGAGAGGTTAGGGGGAAAATTAAAGGATTTCAAAGCTGAGGGAGAACAGGGAATCAGCAAGGAGCAACAAAATCAGAATTGTGTGGAAAAGATTGCAAAGATTTTTCTAGGTGTAGTGGGGCGAATGCATAAGCAGGGATAAGGATGGATGACGGTAGATAGATCACTTATGAGCCATTTACAGCAGTCCAGTCTAGCGGTGCTGGTAGCCTGTTTCGGGTGGTAGTGAAGATGAGGTATAGATAGGAGAACAGAGTGGAGAGATGTGTCTGAATTTTTATGAACAGACATTGGTGATGAATTACATATGGAAAGATGGGAGGGGAAGAAGACTTGTTTAGGATGACTCTGGTTTCTTATTCTCTGTGTTCTTTTTTTTTTTTTTTCAAAATGATCCAAACAGTGATGAGAACAAAGGAGGTTGCTGGGTCCAGTTTTGTACATATTGGGATTAAGCTACATTACAGACATCTGAAAAATGATGTCCTATACATCAGTCCATGGTCCTTAAGCCTCATGCTGTAATCTATTTGTCTTGTAATTGTATTCGTATTTTATCAAATACATAAACATTACTAATTAACTTAGCAAAATAATTACCTTAGTCTCTGTGGCTTAAACCTTATGCTTCCCAAGTGAAGACATTGCTTCTTAAATGTTTCCCCAAAAACAATTTAACTTAAGGAAGTGAGCAAATTCTATTATTAAGAAATACAGATGACAGCTATAATGTAATGCAAGCAGATCAGAGGTCTCAAAGCCATGAAACTTGGTTATATTAATAGGAAATCAAACTGCATTTTCCCTTGTATTAGGATGTGTCTTTATTCTAATTAGGGAAAGTCATCTAAAATCCACTTATTTGTCTCCTTTATCTATTTCTCCTATACAAGCCTTTTGTGAAAAACAGCAAAAATGGCAGCACAATTCTCTAGCATTTTTACTCCTGTAGGTTTTGATTAATTGTAATTAAGTAAAGGCAATTATTCAAAGGAAAATAAATTTTGTCATTGTCAACTCTATTAAACAAGAAGTCATTTGCTGCTGAGTGTGGTGGATGTAAAGAGACTTAATTACCCCTTTTTCTTTTATCCTTTTATCCTAAAAGAATAAAAGAAGCTTCATATTATTTTCTGAGTCTTGACTCCAGTACACGTCTGCCTCCAGTGAGCTGAAGGTTCACAATTTTTTGTTGCAATCCTTTGCGTCTGGAGATACGCCTGTGAACTAGGGGTACGATAATAGCCTGGGTTTTCTACCTATGAGCCATGGTAGGCAGATCCAGAAATAGGAGTTAATGGTTTATCTGGAAATCACCTTTGGGAAATTTCAGGTAATCACAAACCACTGTGCAAAACAAAATTAATGCATATTTGGTTAGACTAATGCAGGTGTATCTAACCGCATTTAGGCAATTCTGCAGATATTAAAAGTTATTTCACTTCCCAGGAGGAAAGTAAGTGTAGGGATGGAGAATATTTGGGTTGCAAATGGAAAAATGGGATAAAATCACTTTTTATAAGAAGGTTGAGAAAAAAGAATAAATAGGCTTCTGTGCTCAGGAGGAAAGTTTGAAAAGTGGAGGACACAAAGTTTGTGTTTCTGTGAGAGACTTCCTGTCAGATACCATGTTTGAATTTCCTTGAAATCTGCAAATGTAGTCAAATCTACTACTCTTAATAATGTATACAAATATATCCGGCATTTACAAGATACATCATTAAGAATGCAGTAAATAAATGTAACACTTTCAGCCTCAAAATGGTATGGTCCATAAGGTAAGACTATAGAATTGAGTTGAAACATGAAAGATGGATAAACCTTCTAAGAATTCACCTTAACACTGGCTTCACAGTGGAGTTATCTAACTGATTAAAAAATCCAATGACTGCAAAGGGTCCCATTTCCAGAAATAATGGTTTGATTCATTCAGGATGGGACCTGAGAATCAGTATTTTTAAAAGTTCCCAGATGATTCTAATGTGTAGTCTAGCTTGAGAATCACTTATTTCAGAGATGGTTATGACTAACTATAAACTATTGGTAAAACAAATCAAACATACGTTGTATGTGTATTGAGTGCATGGCTAGAGCTTCCTGGATATAGAAGGGCTACACAGACATTTTATTCTCATGAATGAAAATGGCTAGCATGTTTGAAAATGAATTAGACAAAGAGGTTTTATTTTGTTTTAAATTTCTACTATATAGTAGCCTTAAAAATCAAACCTGTGATGTTAGTATTTGTAGTATTTCTACTTTAGAAATAAAAGGCAAAATATAGAGGATAGAGATAAGACAAAGAACCTACCTAATTTCCAGAGTTATAAACCTATAGCTTGGTGCAAAAGTAATTGTGGTCTTTGCCATTGAAAGTAATGGCAATACTGCAATTACTTTTGCACCAGTCTAATAGAAGATGGTTTGGGATTCAAAACCAGTCTCCCTGATACTTACATATAGTCCCTCAGGGTGTCCTATAGGGTTATGCTCCTGCCCTTGGCAGGTGCTCCTTGGCCTACTATCCTTGTCTCAAAATAACAGTATTTTCCTAGAGAGAAAAGAAAAAAAAGTCAAGAGAAAAATGAAAAGAGTAAAAAGCTTGGGAAGAATGTTAATACTATTATATTTGTAGGTTATATATTTCACATTTCCACAGCATATTTTCTTCATTGTCGCTAAGGGAAAGAGCAACTGCGATCTTCTGTGATGCCAGGAATAGGCTTCATAGAAGAAAAGCACGTTTATGAGAAACTTTAATATAAACTGAAGTTAAGGCCTCTTCCACGTGAGTTCTCTTACTTAACATCTTAGCTCCTCAACTTCAATAGAAGGAACATAAATTACTGATGTTCCCACACACTGACTAAAGGCTGGATAGGATTTGGGTTTGGGTATCAGAAGAATTGAGTTGCCTTCTGGCTTCCAGTCTGAATCCAGTTCATTCAAGCTATGCTTTACAAGAATAAGTTTCTTGTTCTTATAAAAATATTTGCAATGAAAATTAATTAGTTTACAACTATATTTAAAACCTTGAAAAATACTGTTTTTGCATGATATCATCATTAATGATTGTATTGCAGCACCCAGCATGATACCATGCTTATGCGGGTACTTTACAAATATTACTTGGTGGTTTGATGATTTTGTATGATTAAAAAACACACAAAAAGTTGGCTTTCATTACCTGGAATTTAGGGAAATATAACAGTTTGCAAGTAAAAGGTATATCTTCTTGCCATTTTTAATTGCTTGACTTTTATAAAACATAGTTTATTGTCTTTTTTAACCTTTTTAATACTATGCAGAATTGAGAGACAAGCTTAAATTACAGTCATATTCCATTATGAGTGGAATATACAATAGGAATACTCATAACATCGTAATTGCTAAAACTTACTGAAAACATAGTATGCTAGTCACTGTACGAATTGCATAGATTCTCTTAAATGCTACAACTACAAATGAGGTAGGTAGTAGTATCATTTATTCTTTCCCAATGCGGAAAAAGCAGCTTAAAGGCATATTTAAGGTCACACATCTAGTTAAGTAGCAGAGCTTGAACTCAAACTCAATGCTAATCTAGGGGGTTTGAATTTAAGGGAGTTATCATTAAATACATCAATACAAAAGAATTCCAATATTCTCTCTCTAAGATTGCATAACTCCTTGTGGCTTCCATAGGCTATTTGGAAACAAATATGAATATACATGGTTTCTTTTTGTCTATTCCTTGTCTAATTAGAGGTTTTAGTAGTTCTTATCTGCTTATACAAAAGGCAGACAGATACAATTACAAGGGTGGTTTGAAATAAGTCCAGAATCTTCCTACCCACTGACCATGCAGAATCCAAACCTTTAATGTGCATAATGAAGGCATTACTTCACTCTACTTTGTAATTTCTCCTAAAACACACACAAACCATTAGCTCATTCAAAATGGCTTGGATGGAAATAGCTGATTTAAATTGATGTTTAAATCTTAGAACCAAGCCAGATAACTATCTGTGTGAGAGGCTGTACTGCCTTATTACTGTTATATTTTGATTATATCAGCAAGTGAAAATCAATAGCTCAGACAGGACCTGTGAATTGGTGTTTATTCATATGCATGCTTTCCAGCTAACTGTGGTAATGTGATAAGAAATGATAGTGTCATTATGTAAGTGCTAATAGTACCTAAAATGTTTGAATGCTTACTGAGTACTAAGCACTAGTGGACATGCTCCACATGGATTATTTCAAAACAACCCTATGGGCAGGGACTGTTATTGACCCCATTTTACAGGTGAGGTTAATATCGCTTTGCACAAGGGTAGGCACCTAGCATTTGGCAGCGCCACCCAGGCATTTTTAATTCATAGTTCACTGTAAACATCTAAATAGTCTTGGCATGAAATTCTATTATTGTTGGAGGTCAAAGGGCATGACTACATTATAAGCCATACAGTGGAATTGTTTTGGAACCTGAAGTCTCAGGTTCAATTTCTAGTGCCACCATTTATCAATCGGTGTCCCTGGGCTAATTACCTCTTTTGCTAGCGGAAGATAATAGCAGTACCTACCTCATAGGTTGGTATAAGGCAGATAAATTAATTCATATAAAACATTTTAGCATAAAGACTAAAAAATAATAAGAACTCAGTTATTATGATTATTTGAGTTGCCTAACTCTGGCTCCATGAGTTGATTCAGGCTCTAAAAATAGGCAACAGATGCGTTAGGCAGCTTTGATTGCTTTCTGTAACTCTTGACTTAGCAGCTTTACGTTACTCAACAATTTAGTACAATTTAACATTTGTAGAGCTCCTTTCTCACAAAGATAATTGATCTCACCAACCATCAGCCAACTTGTGAACTGGCTCAGAATGAGAAAACCCATAAATTTCAGATGCGGAAACAGGCAAGCAGTGAAAATTCCTGCCTTAGGACATGCTTGAATTCAAGAAGATTTGAGGATTATCACCAAGTCGTGTGATCTAACGAGAGAAAACACATCTCTTCTGAAAGTTCCTGATAGCCTGAGGACTCTAGGAATGAGACACCCAATGACTCCAGAGAGAAGGAAAAGACACCTGAGAAAGAAAATTTGGCTAGTCTTAGATCCTGAAACAGACTCCTGTTTGATGCTGGATATGTTCCAACTACATTCAAGTTCTCTACACTAGACTTGCTCAGTTGTCTTGGCAAACTCTGCCATAGATGAGACATCAAGTAATCCATGCTCAGTAGAGAGAAGAAAAATAGTAACTGTAACTGAGTAGGTTTCATTAACCCAAGGGCTCTAAGAAAAAAAAAAAAAAGTTATAGAAGCCTTGCTTTTTGTGATAATCTAACAAATTTTGAAAAGAACATTTTATTAACTTATTTTTTACCAAGTGCATTATAATACGTAAGTTGAGAGCTATATTTAAATAAAAATAAATTCGTATATGCATTTTTGTGGTACATGGACTTCAGTGGCAAGATGCTTCTTTAGGCTACTAATCTTATCCATCTCACTGGGTCTAGCCTCCCTCCCACCTCCCCGAGATCTATATGCACCTCCTTCTTCACCCTCCACCAACTAAAAACACTTGTTAATATCACTTCATTGTTTCAGTGAAACAATGAGTTCAGTTTCATGAGTTAGCTGAGATAAATGTGATGGGAAAATTTTCTTTTAATGTAATTTCAAGATCACATGTATATATTCTTTGATTTATTTTGAAAGAAGTTAGAAAATAGGAGATCATCAAATATATAAACTTAATAGTTTTGTTTTCACTTAAAAAGTTAAAAAAAAAAAGAAAAAGAAAAAGGCATTTTGCAGTAATCAAGACATTTTTAGGGTAGGACCTGGGCAGAGAGAGTACAATGGTATTCTCTTATCTGTGGTTTCTCTTTCTACAGTTTCGGTTACCCATGGTTAGTTGCAGGTTTAAAAGTAGGTGAGTAGAGTACAATAAGATATTTTCAGAAACAGTGAGAGCAACCACACTCACACTACCCTTCTTGCAGTATATTAATTGTTCTATTTTATGATTAGTTATTGTAGTTAATCTCTGTGTCTAATTTATAAATGAAACTTTATCATAGATATGTATGGATAGGAAAACACATTGTATATGTAGGGTTTAGTACTAACCATGGGTTTAGACTCTCAGAGCATACTCTCCACAGATAAGGGGGACTACTGCATGCTACATGCTTGGATGGGATTTCCAATCTCATTTTCTAGTTCAACTCTAACCTTTCTGTCTCATTAGGGTGGAATGTTCTTCCCTAAAACACATGAAGTAAATGAATGCTTGGTAAAGATGTTCATGTATAATTACAAATGGAAGTCAGACCTGTCTTAGGCAACATAATAATCAAGGTAAAATTCATCTCTGCTGGCTTCCCATCTACTTCTGCTAGAGCCACTTCTTCCTTCTGACTCTCCCTTTGTCTTCCTGCCATCCTGATTCTTGTCAAGGGGATAAAATCTCAGGCAAAGCAAGCTTAAGGTTTTGCCTTTCAAAGGAGATTGCTTCAAATTTAGAAAATGAAAAGATTTTTCAGGAGGGGACCACTAAACCATGAAACTATTGTAGCTTGGGCATCAACAATTTAAGTTTTGAAATAAAACAGTGTTTAAATTTCAGTTTTGACCCTTCCAGGTTTTATAACTGTGGGCAAATGACTTCAATCTCTTGAATTCTTTGTCTGAAAAGAAATGGGAATAACAATATCAGCTATCTCTGTTGAGAATTGAGAATACAGGGAAACTAGGTATGATGTCTATTTAACTCATAACAAAACCTCAATGTCAGTAAGGCTGATAATTTGCAGAAACAGTATCTGACTTGTACCCCTTTAAACAATAACATCTGGGACTACAAAAGTCACTTGCTGGTGAGACTGCTCACCATACTAGTCACAGATATTCATAACTTCAAGGAATCTTAGAGGTCAGCCACTTCAAGTTACCTAAAAAAAGGTACCTGGTTTATCAGCCAGATGAACCAATTTTCCATGGCCACATAGGAGCTGAGATATTGAGTCATGTCTCTAACATGGGCTTCTTACTGCAGTTCTAATTCTTTTCACTTGTAGTTCTAATTCTGTTCACTTCACTGAGAATTCTTGAGTGTATAGGGAGCTGATGATGACAACTTTCATTTTGAAGTAAAGTATTCGTAATCCTTAAAATGTGTATTTTGCTTAAGATTTAATGTTAAGACTCAAATTCTCCATTTCATTTACACATTTATTGGTTTGGTGTTCACTGAGCAACATTTTTGTTAATTTCAAAATATTATCATTCATGAGAAACAAAATAAGTTTATGAAATTACTCCCTTCCTTTTCTAAGCCTAAATTTTGTTGAAGAGCAGAGATGAGGTCCAATGCTATAGACACAGATCCATACACACACCCTTCAACCCCCTACACACAATGTAACACACGAATATCCCAACTCTAGAAAGCATGCTGTTGCAAGTTGCTATTTGAGTTCAGGAAAGAAAGAAACTCATATACGTTTATGTAGTTATTGTTTTCATGTATTCTGAAGCACATTTTGAATTCCAAATAGAAGATATCTGTTGAGTGAATCCAACCTTTAGAAAATAGATTGGGAAACTTTTTCTAAAAAGGGGAAGATATAAATATTTTAGGCTTTGTATGAGTCAAGAGACAAAACTAAAAAAAATCATCTAGGTACTTACATAATTAGATAAAATAAATTTTTATTATTTGTATTGTCAAAATTTAAAATATAAGGGCATAATATTTTTGAAATACATTTTTTATTATTGAGAAAAAATTATTTTATGAAGGATAAATTTTTTTGTAACTGAGATTCAAAATTATATTTCTTATCACCAAATTGATTGTGAACACTTATCTATTAAAAACCATTCTCAGCTCACAAAAACAGCCTAGAGAAGAATGATAAAGCAATGAATCAAAGTTAGTTCACCAAGGGAAATGAATGTTATCAAGAAGATCAATGACTGACTCTGGAAAAAAATTCAGAAAATGAAATTTTTACAAAAAGAGAGAGCAAAGAAGACACAGAATTACCATATAGTAAGATAGCTTCAATAAATAATTGCACACAAGAAATTCAAGGACTAAATTGCACTAAGTCACAGATTACAACGTACTTTCTGTATCTTGCCTTCTTTTACAGTTCCTTTGTTTTTAGAATATATATCCTTTATCACATTCAATTATTTTCCTTCAATCCAGGATTAAGAGACTTCTAAACTAACCAATGCGATAAAGTTTCTGGAAGTGAATGTTGCAGAATCAAGCTGGAAAAAGAATGTCATCTTAGTTAATATTTGGGGCAGAGTGAATTATAAGAAAACATTACTATCTTTGAACTTTATGTGGAAGCTTGTGTGTGGAGAGGATGAAAATATGTAATTCTAAATTAAGCCTTTTTGGCATAAGGATTATTTTGAGCTGAAGAAAATTGAGAGAAAGCAGTTCTCTACTCTTCTTCTATTTGTCTACCAGGAAAGCATAAATTCCCATTGTGATGGTGTCCCTTCTCCTTCCCCTGACCAGAAAAAGGAAAAAAATCATTCTTACCACTGAGATTAGTCTGTGTAAACAAGCCTTACTAAATAACTCCTATATACCATTAGTTTCCCTCATGTATTTACCTTCCCATGCTTTATCACCCTTGGAAGCCTAAAACCATCTTAAAAAAAAATCTAGTCACTTCTCTACAATCATCAATCTTTGTTGAAGATGTAACTCCTCAAGTCTAATTGCTTCCTTGGGCTTTCACTTCTTTTCTCTGGAACTACGTTGCATATGAAATTTAAAATAAAATGTCTATGACTTTTCTCCTGTTAATCTGTATTTTGCCAGTTTAATTCACAAGCTCCAGTTACTAAACCTAAGAAATTACAGGGAAAACTTGTGCTCTCCTCTATGTCCTTGCAAGTAATAAAGAAAATATAGCAGATAGCAGATTCAAATATAATATCTATAGATACCTCTTTCACTATTGTAATTTGAGGACTGAGGGTAAGGAGCAATTGCTGCATGATTGAGGTCAGATCTTCAAGAGGTAACCACAGAACACCACAATTTTGCCATTTATTGAAAATTCTAGTCTCTTGGTTGTCTGCACTTCCCTTTCTTAGCTTTATTTTCTGTATACTATTTTTTTGTTAATCTGAGCAACAAACATTTTTTATTTCCCCAACACTGTAATTTTAAGAAAACGCTTTCTAACAAAAGCCTCATTAAGATAGGATGCCTCCAAACATCTACACATCATATTTTCTTTCGGTAAAAATGTGTTGTGATGTGAACAGTACCTGAATTTTATCGCCAAGTAAAGTTGGCTGTGAATCCAGGATCCATCATGAAACTGTTGAGTGACTTTCGACAGATTTTTGAACCCTCTTCCAATCTGAAAAAGAAAAGAAAATCTGATGTAAGGTCTTAATTCCCTGGGTTATTATAATTAAATAAGATAATGTACATAATAAATGACATGTACATTTGTATATAAACACACACGTATATAATAAATTTGTAAGGCAATTTTGAAGATGAGACTATGCCTTTTTAGCTTTTAAAATGTATATAATGTGATATAAATTATAATATTTTAAAATGGATACATTCAGAAATCAAATACTAAAAATGAAGTTGTCCTGATAGAGGACTATATCAGCCATTTGCCCAAGGATATTCTAAGAATATATTTGTCCATTTACTCTACTACATTAGAAATGCTACAAGTCTAAGAAGAACCTCAGCTTCAACCAGACTTTTCCTTCCTAAAGGGAAAATTGGTGATCTCAGGTGGCACGTATAAAGTTTTATATTAAAAGGAAATGTCATATATTCTCACTAGCTCTACTATTCCATTATACAATATAATTATAGAATTGCTATCTTAGTCCAATTTGGCTGCTCTAAAAATACCATAAATTGGGAAGCTTATAAGTCACAGAAATGTATTTCTCTCAGTTCTGGAGACTTGGAAGTTTAAGATCAAGGCATAGGCAGATTCAGTGTCTGATGAGGGCCCTCTTTACGGTTCACAGATGATGCCCTCTCACTATATCCTCACCTGGTAGAAGGGAGAAAGGGTCTCTCCAGGGCATCTTTTATAAGGGCACTGACGCCATTCCTGAGTGTTCTGCCCTCATGATATAATGGCCTCTCAAAGGCCCCGCCTCCTAAAACCATCACATTGATGATTCGTTTTCAACATATAAATTTTGGGACAACATAGACATTCAGACCATAGCATTTAGTGAGAAAGGGAGAACAGTCATGCAGATGGTCATTCTTTTTTTTTTTTTTTTTAATTTATTTATTATTATTATACTTTAAGTTGTAGGGTACATGTGCATAACATGCAGGTTTGTTACATATGTATACTTGTGCCATGTTAGTCTGCTGCACCCATCAAATCGTCATTTACATCAGGTATAACTCCCAATGCAATCCCTCCCCCCTCCCCCCTCCCCATGATAGGCCCCAGTGTGTGATGTTCCCCTTCCTGAGTCCAAGTGATCTCGTTGTTCAGTTCCCACCTATGAGTGAGAACATGCGGTGTTTGGTTTTCTGTTCTTGTGATAGTTTGCTAAGAATGATGGTTTCCAGCTGCATCCATGTCCCTACAAAGGACGCAAACTCATCCTTTTTTATGGCTGCATAGTATTCCATGGTGTATATGTGCCACATTTTCTTAATCCAATCTGTCACTGATGGACATTTGGGTTGATTCCAAGTCTTTGCTATTGTGAATAGTGCTGCAATAAACATACGTGTGCATGTGTCTTTATAGCAGCATAATTTATAATCCTTTGGGTATATCCCCAGTAATGGGATGGCTGGGTCATATGGTACATCTAGTTCTAGATCCTTGAGGAATCGCCATACTGTTTTCCATAATGGTCATTCTTAACATACTACCATTCTAATTTGTTATGTGGGTGCTGGTTTAAAAGGGAGTGGATATATAGGAAACTCCATAGTAAATTTGAATATGCAATCCTGGTTTCCATTTTTTTTTTTTTTTAATTTCACAGCTGATGCTGGCCTTACATAATTTTTATTGCTAAAGAATTACTTTGCAAATTGAAAATAACATTGACCACCTCCTAACGTCTTCAGAAATTTTGTGGACTATAGATATGTTGATAAAGATCAGAGATATTATACAAATTATAAGTATCAACATTATAAAAGATGACATTTTATTCTGTTTTCAACCAACTATTTTCTGCACTTTAAAAAGTAGGTATATTTACATTGCTAACTACCAAGTAAACTCCTTTCCAATTCAACATTTCTCATTTCTTAGTATTTCTTTGTTGGGTGTCTGTTCTTATTTCAATAAAGCAATTAAACAAAGTTCCATTCCCTCTAGGCACTGATAAGATTTTGCCCAATTACTGAGATATTTCTCTTTAAAACCTTAAATTCACTTATGTGGAGTGATTATTTTATGAGCTCTATTAAATCTAAAAAGACATCCTCATCCTAAGTACCTAGTAGTATTAGCAAGGGTTGGCAAACTATTCAGGAGATAATTGACTCTACAGTTTATTCTGTCACAACAAAGGTAGGTACACAACAAAGGTAGGTACACAACAAATGTGTGACAGTTTATTTTGTCATAACAATATAGGTATACATTGAAGGTGTGGGCTTGGTTGTGGTGGGAATGAGGGATCTCTGTGTATTTCCTGGTTCCTTGAAAATAACTTGAAGTCATTAAGGCAATATAAGAGGTACAACAGAGAGAAAAGTGTATTTCCTTTTTGATGCAGGGCTATGCATCTTAAAGCTCTTTTTACTTTGTGCCTTTGTTCACATTTCCCCTTCTGTCCAAAATCCTCTCAGCTCATTTCCCCTATTAGCCAAGATTGCTTGGCTACAGCAAATAAAAGAGAAATCAGGAAAAACTGTAGAAAGCTTTCTCAGTATTCTTCTACCTCCACCCCCAATTTTTTTTCTGTCCTTCATGATTCTCTATCATGACAAGTATCTCTGCAATTGCATAATGACTGCTTCATGTGAGTCCATAAAATCAGACATTCCTTTATTTAACACATTGTTATTAAGTGCCTGCTATGTGAAGTAATCAGTAAAATCTGGACTTTTCAACAATATTAACTATGTGTTTTCACAGGCACAAAAGACTACTGACCACTGTAAATGAGGCCAGCACCAAGGGTTGATGTCCAGTAGTTAGGATTGACTGACAGTGTGGGGCCATCAACAATTTTTTGCCCATCACCTCATGCATTCAGAATGGTTTGTTTCACCACAGAGAAGTATCTGTTAAACTTTTCTCCCCATTGTGCAAAACTTAGTGAGCCATGCAAATATCAGATCATCAATGCTTGATTATAGGATCTAATCAATTGATACAACTAGCCCAGATATCTTTATATACTATATATTCATCTCTCTAATAATCGGAAGCACTCATCTTCCACTTAGACTGACTTATCTCCTGTTCTCTTTTCCCTCTGCCTCCTCTCCTTATTAAATATATTTACATGAAAATAGAGTTTGGATCCCTGGTGATCTTAGCTTTGCTTTGACAGAATTTCTCCCTTATGAAACAATAATGCTCTACTAATGAGCTGATATGATGTCAAAGACATTATCTAAAGCAGTTGAAATTCAACAAATGGAAGAATACTGATTTGAGGAAATGCTTTGGAGAATTCCAGATGTTAGATTAATAAATAGTGAAGTCATTTTATCATTACCAAAAATTCAGTGCACTTGTTTTTCCATGTTATGCTATTCACACTAAGGTAGCAGCAGCAAAACTTAACAATGAAATGCTAAAATAAAAAAAGGAAGGCTGGGCGCGGTGGCTCACGCCTGTAATCCCAGCACTTTGGGAGGCCGAGGCGGGCGGATCACAAGGTCAGGAGATCGAGACCACAGTGAAACCCCGTCTCTACTAAAAAAATACAAAAAATTAGCCGGGCGCGGTGGTGGGCGCCTGTAGTCCCAGCTACTCAGGAGGCTGAGGCAGGAGAATGGCGTGAACCCGGGAGGCGGAGCTTGCAGTGAGCCGAGATCGCGCCACTGCACTCCAGCCTGGGCAACAGCGCGAGACTCTGTCTCAAAAAAAAAAAAAAAAAAAAAAAAAAAGAATTGCTTAAGCACAGATTTCAAACATTTCACAGACTTTTTTGCACTTCAGAGGCTGAGCTTAGCAAAATAATTATGGTATGCATTACATTCTGTTATCAAAATTTTACTCAGTTACTTTCATGGGGAAAAATGGGAATTACTAAAAATCTACTTGGATGCCTAATGTACAGGCTTCCCTTGAATTATCACTCTTAAGCACATGTTCTTAGAAGCACATATTCCCCAACTGTTGTAACATGAAAGGTAGACATTTAGTAGAAAAACAAAACAGGAAAAGAAATAATGCTTTATTTTATTTATCCCATCGGAACAGGGAGCCATTTAAATGTACGAATGTAAAGCATCTCTTCAGAGCCTGCTATTGGTAATTGTTTCTGTCTTTAAGTGACGGGGTATTTAAAGTGCAACAGTCATGCACTCACCAGTCTAATTTATATTGCAAGATATAAATACATTAGTCTCATAGAATACAAAATTTACAATCAAAACCCCTTGAGGTTTTAGTGGAGAAAGAGAGAGAGGGGATGGTGACAACAGTCCAAGGTGAGGGTACAAAATTACCTCCTGCAGTTGCTCTAATGGATTGAGATTCAAGGCAGTAATTATGTAAAAGAGGGTGGGAAATATGTTTGCTAATAGTGTAGTGGAAACACAGAGCCTGCACATCTACAATCTCAATTACAAGAACAGGCACAGAAGTAGACAAGGACTTGAGAAATCAGTCTGAAAGATGCCAAAATTTCCCTTTGATATAGGTACCCCAGAAATCCCTTGGCAGTGTTGGGGGGATAGCAACAACATCAAAACCGAAACTTGTAGATATTCTCAATATGGAAAAAGCAACTAGGTGGTTTTAGGTTGATGTTAGAAGCTTCTGAAACTGTAAATACTCCAAAACTATCTTTTGCTTTTTGTTTTTATAGGTTGAAATAAAGACAAACTAATAAAGAAGTAAAGACATCAACCTAATTAAGAAAAGCAGAAATAGTTGCTTTATTGCTCCTTTTTTTCTTTCTTTTGGTTTATAAGGCATAGACACTCATTTCTGTTATGTCAGGAAACACGGTTTTATGGCAAAACCCACCAAGAACTGAGGAAACATAGATCCATTAGAAGTTGGGGAGATATGGAAACTGTTCATTCTTCCCTAGCCTGTCTACCAGCAGCAACTTGGGAGTTCAGTATTTTCTGGTTTCAGGTTTGTAATGCCTCTGCTTCTCTTCTGTTTAACTTTGTGTCTTTCCACTGTTTGGCTTCTGCTCTATCATTACTGCTGTTGCATCATGATCTCTGCTGAGTCCCTCGTAGGTATCTGACTCTCTTCAATTGTCTTTATGCCATGACCAGACTCCTCTGGAGAAGATCTGATCGGGTGGGCCGGTCTCATCCCACAATAGGACATCTCTGTTCTACAGAGTTTCCCTGCCAAGAAAAGTCACTGGACGCTTTGGTTCTGGCAATAATTCCTGATCCAATCAGTTCTGACTGGGATGGCAGTATGACATGGTACAGAGCACTATTTCCTCAAAGTAAGGAAACTCTGGACTGTGGTTCACTTTGCCTCAAGAGCTCTTTCCCAGAGACACACGGCTCTCCCCCTCACTTCCTTCATGTTTTTGTTCAAATATACTCTTTTCAGTGAGCTCTTCCCTGACCACCCTGTTTAAAATTTGGCTCCCTACCTTTCTAACACTTGCTTGTGTCCAGGAAATCACTCTCTTTCCTTCCTTCTTCTACTTCATTTTTCTTCTGAATTTCTATGAACATCAGATAAAGTATATAGTCTTCTCATTTACTTTGTATAATGTCTGTTTCCCTCCTTTAGGATATAAACTCCGCAAGTATGGGGATATTTTCTTTTCCTATACTAACTCTTTTTCTACTCTTGGGTACCCAGAGCCTAGGACAGTGCCTGACATATGGCAGCCATCCGGTAAAAACTTATCGACTAAAAGAGGTCTGACTGATGAGATGCTGTAGCAAAATTAAAGATGACACTAACATGGGAAAATATTGAATACCACTCCAGTATGGTGTAGCAAACCTACAGATCAACCAGTCCAAATAAGAGGGGGAGGTAGAAGTCCACAAAAGAAAATTTCCAGAAAACAAAACTCAGTGCAATATCTGATTAAATACAAAATTTTGGGGGGGGGGGGGGAAGAAATTGAGTGTACGATAAAGACAATACAAAAAATAAAAGCAAAGAATTAGAAACTTTGGGGGAAGATTATAAAAGAAAACAGGCATAATCAAAATATATTAGTAGATATTGCAAAGAGAATAATTCTATAGATTGTAGTAGAAAGACTGCAAGATGGCTCACAATTATTCTTGCCTCCTAGTACTCATGGTTTTGTGTAATCCCCTTCCCTTGAGGCAAGAACTGTGATTTGCTTCCAACCAATAAAAAAATGGCAAAAAAGTAACAGGATGTCATTTCCATGGTTATATCACATAAGATCGTAATGTCTGTCTTGTCAGCTGACTCTATCCCATCCTGGTTTGATGAAGTAAGCTGTTGTGATGTGAAATACGAACTGCTCTCTTGAGTGGTGGGAAACTTAGGGCAGTCTTTGGCCAATACCTAGGAAGAAACTGAGACCCTCAGTCCTACAACCTGCAAAGAACCAAATTCTGCCAACAACCAAACAACCATATGAGCTTGAAAGCTGGGTGGAGGGATATCGCTGCTATTCCCAGATCAAGATTTGGTGGAAGGAGACTATGACAGATGACAAAAGGAACGGTTTCTCAAAAACAGAGGTATAAAGTAATTACGCGGAAAGAAAACAAATAATTTCCAAAGGAGTGAGACAAGTCGTGATTCTTCATTGGTACCTGACCCCTATACCCAAACAGCCTTGAACCAGCCCTTCCAGAGACTGCCCCTAGTGGCCCACTGGGCAGTGCAGGCTATGAGGAGGACCTGAAGGCAGATGGGATAGGGGCACTTATTTTGCTACAGTGGAGAAGGGGCTTGAATGAGGACAGCAGACCTGGCTAACATCTGCAGCCGTCCCCCAACTCCCCCAGATTTCTGTCACATTTACAAATACCTAAATTTTTTTTGCCTTATTTTTCAATTTTGCTGATGATACAAATAATACATGTTCACTTTAAATAATTTTTAAAAGTGTAAAAATATTGTAACTAATATATAATGTCTGAAATTCTACCACTGTGGAATAATTACCATTAGCATTTTGATGAATATTTTTTCTTGCTTCTCTTTTTGCACCCTTAAAACATACTGCCAAGGCTGGTCTCGAACTCCTGGTTTTAAGATATCTACCATTCTTATTTTTAATCTCATTTTCATAAATGGGATTATGTCATAATATCACTTTTAATATTGGATAGGATACTCTTCCACACTCTATATTCTCCATCGCTGCTTGTATATTTATTTTGCATTTCTAAGAAATTATGCATAATAATAGACAGTTGTGTGTTGATTTCTCTATTGTCTCATGATTGTGTAATTGAGGTAATGCATGCAGATAGTCGATCTAAATTTCTATTAATGAATATAAAAAATTTATTAGTGAAGCGAATTAAATAGTATATTAAAATATATCTACATATAATTCCATGTAAAGAAAATTTATGGCTAAGAAGAAATTATTCTATGCATATATGTAAATTAATACACAGGTACACTCACGTACGCACCATCTCCTTGACCTGAAAGATGGCAGTCTCAACCATCTGAAAGATCACAATCAATCAGGAGGGAGGACATTATGATTTTCATCTGTTCCAATAAATATCATAAAATTTGTGTACTTTATTTAGATCCCATTAAGTTTCATTTTATCTACATGTATTTTAGCCACAATTCTAATAAACTTGGTTATATGATTTCAAGCATATTAAAAGCAAAACCTTGAAGATGGTTATAATAGAATACTATAGACAGCATATACAACCCATCAATTAGCATAGGAATTTGACTCTAATTAATGTTAGGGCTTATACTCCTGAATGATCTTTGAAAATCTGAGAGCCCATTAAAAAGAACTGATGTTCAAATGATGATCCCATGTCATCAAGGAAAGGTTACATTACCTTCAGCTTCTTTTGCTTAAAAGGAAAATCAATGAAAAGTTTAAAATGGTTTCAGAAAAATTTGAATTCAAAGGACTGACATTTAACCAAAGTTCTTGTTGCTTTAATTTATAACCATCCTGTCATCATCATCACCAGTAAAAGCAGCAGCCCCGGCAGCATCATAATTTCTATGACCCTTTAAAAGCATCTATTTGCAAGGTATGCTGGAAGCTACTTAACATTTTAGCTGAATTAATCCTACAACAACCTTAGAAAGATATTGTTACACTTATTTTCTGATGAAAACCAGGTTTAGAAAAAAAATGATAAGAAAGAAGAAAAGAATGAAGGAAGAAAGAAAAGAGGTGACATGCCTAAGTTCTATTTTAGCTTCTGCAGTAAATTTGTTTTTTTTTTATTTTTCAATTTCTAATTTTTGTGTGTACATAGTAGGTGTACATATTTATGGGGTATATGAGAGGTTTTGATACAGGCATGCAATGTAAAATAATAACCTTATGAAAAACGGAGTATCCATCCTCCCCTCAAGCATTTATCCTTTGTGTAACGAACAATCCAATTATACTCTGTTATTTTAAAATGTACAATTACATTATTATTGATTATAGTCACTCTGTTGTGCTATCAAACACTAGGCCTTATTCATTCATTCTAACTATTTTTTGTACCCATTATCCCTCCCCAACTCCCCTTCACTACCTTTCCCAGTCATTAGTTACCATCTTTCTACTCTCTGTCTCCATAGGTTCAATTGTGTTGATTTTTAGATCCCACAAATAAATGAAAACATGTGATGTTTGTCTTTGTGCCTGGATTATTTCACTTAACATAATAAACTCCAATTTCATCTGTGTTGTTGCAAATACACGGATCTCATTCTTGTTTATGGCTGAATAATACTCCATTGTGTATAAGCACCACAGTTCCTTTATCCTGCAGTTCATTTGAAGATGTGTTTACTTTCTGAGCCAATGCTTGCTCCTCTTTTCACTATTTACTCTAAAGTAGTTTCCTTCACATCTATAGGTTCAATGAACATATCTATTCAGAGAACATACATATTTATACTTCTATTAAAGACTGCTCCTCTAAACTCTAGATTCATACGTCTGATGCCTATTGAAATCTCCTGAATGTCACTTTATGGCACCTCAAACTCAGTGTATCCCAAAGTGGACTCCATTAACTCCTGGTTCTCTCCCAGTGTCCCTTATCTCAGTGACTAGCATCACCATCTATCCTGTTACACAAAGTAGGAGACCAGGAGTCAGTCTAGACAGTCCTGACAATCCTCCATTCCTCAGATTTCTTATCCAACCCACCACCAAGTTACATCAAATAGTACCTTCTTAACATATCCTCTTCATCTTCACCACCACCACCTCCCACAGTCTAAGCTGCCATAATCAATTCCTTGCTCAACTGTAATTGCCTCTTCATGGGTATATCTTTTCCTACTCGAGTCTCCTTGAGGCTTGTGATTTTACCAGCGTGATCTTTTCTTAAAACGTTTTAAATCATGTCACATCTTAAAGCATATTTAATCATGTCATATATCTGATTAAACAAACCTCCCCACTGCTCTTAGGATAAAGGCAAAATGTGTACTCACAGCCTACAAGGCCTGAATGATGTTGGCTCTGCCTACTCCTCTAGTTTTATTTCTCACCACACTCTTTCTCTGTCTTTGTTCTCAAGCTGCCTGGCTCTTCTTGCAGTCCCTTTTCTTTATCTTGCTCTCTCTCACCACAGGATATGTTTTCCTTTAGTGTGGCAAGCATTTATCTTCTTTCTTTATCTGGTTAACATTTGTCTTTAATTTCAACACAGTGCTCTTTTTCTCATGGGAGCCTTCCTAGATCTTCCTGACTAGCTCAAATTCCCTGCACAGACTTTCATAGCACCACATACTCCTTTTTTGTGTCACTTGCCCCATTTGAAATTTTACATTTATTTGTATGATTATTTTACATATGTCACTCCTGTTAGGTTGTAAAATTTGTGAAAGAGGGACATTCTGTTGTTACCCACCATTGCAATCTATGTCTCTAATACTGCCTAACTCATCATAGAACGTGCTCAATACTAAATGTTGTTGAAAGAACCAAACTCTAAGAATGCTACGTTACTTATTTTAAAACCTTTGTTCCCTGAGTACTCCAAACTGGCAGATTCAATGAGTGCACACACCTGACGATAGGGCAGGCAATATTGATGAATTGTTAAAAGGATGGTTCATCTCAATGAGACACTAGGAAAGAAAGCTATAGAGAAGGCAAGAAAATGAGAAACTCATCTGCTAGGATCACAGCCACACCTCGGTGTCCAAAGGGTATTGGTTCCAGGACTGTCTGAGGATACTAAAATCTGCTCATATTGATGTTCTGCACTTGGCCCTGTGGAACTTGTGAACAGAAAAAGTCAGCCCTCTCTATCCACAGGCTTCACATTCCCAGAATACTGTATTTTCAATCTGCATTTTGTTGCCAAAGCAGGACTCATCGATTTGGAGAGCCAACTATATTTATTTTAAGAAATCTGTGTGTAAGTGGACCATTGCAGTTCAAACCCTATGTTGTTCAAGGATCAACTGTAGATATGTCTTCCTTTCTCTAATTCCCAGTCAATTCGTAAGCTCAGTTTCCAAATCAGCTACTTAAGAGAACATGTGCCTTTTTTTGGCTGCTGTCTCAAAACATCATGTTTCAATTGGGAAACAGAGGGGAATGAAAGGCATCTGAAGGCTCAACTTCTGGCTTTGATTAGATTATTCCTCATTGTTCTATAAATAGTTATTTAAAAGCATAGCAAGCAAGCAAATGAAAAATAAATAAAACTGAAAACTAACTCTTTAAAGGCACAGAGTTTGTACAAACGAAATTGGTTACATTAAAAAAAATAAAAAATTAACTCAACTCTCTGATATTCATGTAAAAACATGAAACTTGTTTTTGTCTGAAGACATAAACATAAGTACCTACTTTATTTCAGAATAAAGTCTATGACAAGCATGTTTTTCTTATATTTACAAATGCTATCAATTTATGAGCTGTGACTTGAGTGGATGGCAATGGAGAACATGCCAAGTGATTGGCATATATTTAATAATTTAATGCAAAGATGATTATATCGGTTTAGAATATTGAGTCAATTATTTAAGAAAATTTACAAATTGCAATCAAAGTGGTAAAAAAAAAAAAACCTAGAGGTCTGGTTAATTACTCCAATATACTAATTAGGTAACTTTTCAGTGTTCTCCAATGGCTTATGTAAACATGAATAACATTCCAATTCCTGTCTCGTGTGTGTTCCAAACAATGCAATTATTGAAGCCTCAGTTCTAAATTTTCTTTATGTGATTGTAAGTTTACAGAGTAGGCCTGAAACATTCATCATTTAAAGTTATCCATACATTCTATTTTCTCTATTTCTAGAAAGATACTGTATTGTTGTGGATGTTCCTGTGGACACAAGCTAGACAAGTGGGACCGACTTAACCTCTGGCTTGTGAACTTGGAGTATGAGGAAAAGAGGACATTTGTTACATCAAGAGAGCAGATTAAATGAGATACTAGTGGAAAAAAAATTTGTCATGTATTAAGGATTCAATAAATATTAACTTCTTTCCTTTCTTTTAAATATTAGTCTTGAGAGATGACTGTATTAAAATGTAGAGGGTCAGGCGAGGTGGCTCACACCTGTAATCTCAGCACTTTGGGAAACCAAGGTGGACTGATCACTTGAGCTCAGAAGCTTGAGACCAGCCTGGCCAACATGGTGAAACCCCATTTCTACTAAAAAAAAAATTAGCCAGTTGTGGTGGTGGGTGCCTGTAAACCCAGCTACTCAGGAGACTGAGGCAGGAGAATTGCTTGAACCCAGGAGGCAGAGGTTGTAGTCAGCCAAGACTGTGCCACTGAACTGCAGCCTGGGTGACAGAGTGAGACTCCATCTCAAAAAAAGAAAAAAAAAATGGAATAAATATTAATATTACCTTCTTTTATGCATGATTATGAGTTCAACATTAAAAGCAACACTTCACAGAGGTCAACCAAAAACTATTTTACAAATTAACACCTACAAAGTATTTTTATCACTGTAATCAATTCATTTCTATTACGTGAAGAAAAAAGCTATTTTTCATTAAAACATAATAAAGTGCAGTGGTTAGAGCAATCATCCCTCAGTCTGCATTCATTTTTCTCACAGAAAAAACACTGATTCTCCTGAAGAAGAGGAAAAAATTATATAAGTAGGCATAAAGGAAGGAAGAAAAAAAAAGTATGAGGTGTTAGGTAATTGTATTCCTAGTACATTCATTGTTTTATTTTTCTCCCAGATCTCACTTCTTAATTTTACGCCAGAGATATTCTGCTTTTCATATTTGTGAAGGGAGAAAGGAAAAATAAAATGATTTCTACAGTATCGAAATGTCCTGATACTAAAAAAAGCCATGATTACATCCTCTTTGGTGTGTATCATATTTCAAAAGCAAAGCGATCATCATTATGTTGAATCTTCTGTTATCCCCTGCTTTAAGACCTCAAATTCACTTCATATATGTGCATTTGTACCATGAAAATGCACTCTAAACTTTTCAATATAAGTCAATATCAATACTACTATTTTTTTGCTTCATGCACCTCAAAATTAATACTGAAACATAATTTTCTGTTTAGTGTCTCTGATGTTCAGTGCTTCACTTGTTAAAAAAAAAAAAAAAAAAAGCTACCAAAGACATAAAAGTAAAGAAAAAGGAAGCAGAGAAATAAATTTTGATTCAGCTATAAGGAGAATAAGAAAATCATAGAAAGAAACAAAAACTCAAGAATTTAATCAAGTGCCAAATCCACCTTGTAGGGTGATATGGTTTGCATCTGTGCCCCACCCAAATCTCATGATCAATTGTAATCTCATGTTGGAGGTGGGGCCTGGTGGAATTCATGATTGGATCTTGGAAGCAGTTTCTTGTGAATAGCTTATCATCCCCTCAGTGCTGTTCTCATGATTATGAGTGAGTGAGTTCTAATGAGATCTGGTTGTTTAAAAGTGTGTACTATCTCCCCACTATCTTCCTCCTGTTCCAGCCATGTAACATGTGCCTGCTTCCCCTACACCTTTCACCATGATTTTAAGTTTCCTCAGGCTTCCCCAGAGGCAGAAGCTGCTATGCTTCCTGTACTGCTTGCAGAATTATGAGCCAACTAAACCTCTTTTCTCTATAAATTACCCTATCTCAAGTATTTCTTTATAGCAATGCTAGAATGGACTAATACACAGTGCCATAAATTTTTAACTCCAAGTCTATAAATAAGTATAATCTTATATTTAAACATCAGTATTAAAATAGACTTTTGTTGAATTTTAGTGTAAATATGTGTTTATTTTAAATAAAATGAAATCACATATATTCTTATGTTTCTTTACCCATATACTGAAAAATCTGTGGCTTTTGTTCTGACCGTTTATTATCCATAATAATAGTATAACTCTATGATTACATTAGTGTAGGGCCCTGATTTCAGGCAACAGCTGTTATCTCAGGTTGTCTCTGGTCATATGATTTGGCTTATTGATTACTTCTCATACACCTATACTTCTTATGCATTTATAGTAGCCCAACAGTCACTATATAATGGGACCATTCTTGACACTTACTTTTTTTTCTGCCTCTGCTTCACTCTGTGTTTGGATCTACTATCCTTCCTTCTTGCTACTTCTGCTTAATCATGGCTTTACTGCCTCATAGCATCTACCTACCCTCTTCTTGGGTATTTTTCAGTTTTATGATATTCATATGCCTGTACCTGTGCCTGTACATGTACATGTGTGTATCTAATTCTAACGATATAAGAGTAGAAATGTTTTAATCTGTTAATCATCACTTTGGTAGCAATTATGCCAGCACATACAAATAGCTATTTATAGCTTAGGCATTTGTCTCTACGCCATTCAGTGGATATCATAATGATAGTATCTCTATGTAAAGAATGATCTGCTATTGCTTTTACCAGAATAAATCTGAGGTTGTGGTGAGCAATCATGGCCATGACCTGTCTAATATAGTAGCATTTATATATTTCATGAATTCTAAACATTTTACAAGTTGATAGGGGCATGGTATGTAACCTACGCAATTTATGGAAAATTCTACTTTGTCTCCTAGATATCCTTGAAGTTAGAAGCACTTAGGAAAACATTTGCTTTGAGTGCATTGTATAGGACCACATTAACTGGTGAGTAATTAGATATCTACTGATTCCATTCATTTGAGTTAACGCCGCTCTTGCTAGAAACTGAATTCCTGACTGTCAAGTCCATTGCATTTGGCATCCTAGTATATATATCCCCCTCCCTAATTTTACTAAGTATAGTTTTAATAAATTAAGATATTTTATGTTTATGGAAATGATAATAATAAATTACATTGGTGGTAATTCATTCTAACTTGGAGAGAAAAAGTAAACAAATGAATATATAAATGAAACAATTATTTTATAAAGCTTTAGAGAACCTGAGCCTGTAATTCTATATTTATTTGTGATTACAAATCTGTAAAAATGAATTAAAAGTTATAGAGAAGTCCAATAACAAATAAAACAATCTTCTGTAGGAGAAATGCTGAACAATTACAATTTGTTGCCTGAAAAGGTAAAAAAGTTAAGTTCATAAAAATGGAGAAGGGCAAACATAATGAATATAGATTATTTGCCAAATCCCACAAGTACAACTTGTTCAAATGATGTTACTCAAACAGTGGATACAGATTAGAAACATATGTAAGTTGAGACAGGTTTTTGTAATATTCTGGAAGGTAAAATAATTGAAAATGATGCAAGGATGTTTGAAATTATATATACAGTAAATTTCTGATTTTGATTTTAAAAACATTTTTCTGAGTATAAAAATAACACATCGTCATTGTAAGAAATAGAACTGTAGAAAATAACACAGAAGTAAAATTAAAATAACCTACTCTCAAGTGTAATTACTTCCAGGCATACATACACACACACAAGCATTCACACATATTATATATATGATATTAAATATATAATTTAAATTTCAACATAACACCATAATTTTTCTGTTATCAAAAAATACTCCTTATAAATATATTTTTAATCTCACCATATTTCAATAGGGTGCACTTTTTGATAAATTTCATAGTTCTTGATTATTTATGAAACTAATCTTTTTATGTTTGTTATTGATTTATATTTATTTTGTGAGAATTGTTTATTCATAAAATTATTCCCGTTTTCTACTGGGATCATCAATAATTTTTTAGAATATTGGCCAAGTGTGGTAGCTCACGCCTGCAATCCCAGCACTTTGGGAGGCCGAGGCAGGTAGATCACGAGGTCAGGAGATCGAGACCATCCTGGCTAATGTGGCAAAACCCCATCTCTACTACAAACACACAAAAAATTAGCTGGGCATGGTGGCGGGCACTTGTAGTCCCAGCTACTCAGGAGGCTGAGGCAGGAGAATGGTGTGAACCTGGGAGGTGGAGCTTGCAGTGAGCCGAGATTGTGCCACTGCACTACAACCTGGGTGACAGAGTGAGACTCCGTCTCAAAAAAACTTTTTTTAGAATATTATAGTTTCAGATCATAGAAAAAAAATTCAACCTTTCATAAATAAAATTTCGGACCACTGAAACAACTCTGCATTGAAAAGATGTGGAAGGATAAAATCTGACTGAAGGAAGTAATACAAACACACACACACACAAATACATGCTGTATTAGTCAGAGTTCTCTAGAGACTAAACAAAACCAATAGAATATACGCACACATATAGAAAGATTTATTATGAAAGATTAGCTCACTTGATCGTGGAAGCTAAGAAGGCCAATGATCTGCTGTCTGAAAGCTCGGGGCTTAGGAAAGATGGTGATATAGTTCTAGTCTAAGCAGGGAGTCATTGGTATAAGTCCCAGTTCAAACCTGAAGGCGCAAGAACAAGGAGCAAGAAGGCCTAGGGCAGAAGATAGATACCCTAGAGCAATCAGTGAGAGCAAATTATCCCTTGCTCCATCTTTTTGTTCTACTGGGGCCCTCAATAAATTAAGCGAAGCCCATCTTCATGGGTGAGAGCAGTCTTCTTTACTTAGTCTATTGATTCAAACATTATTCTAGAAACACTCTCACAAGACACATCAAGAAATAATGTTTTACTAGCTATTTGGGCAACCTTTAGCCCAGTCAAGTTGACACATGATATTAAACGTCACACACAAACACACACTCTCTCTCTCTCTCTCTCTCTCTCTCTCTCTCCTAATGAATATTTAAGGAAACAGAAAAGTCAACTTCTCTGACTCACTGTTGTAATATATTTCACATTCATCAAAGCACCCTTTAGTGTCAACTTCCTTGCAGGTAATTTTAGCAAATGCTATTGGTACCCTGTCTGTATTCCCTTATTTCTTTGAAGTTTCCGCCATCCACTATGGCTTTCTATATCTCTCTCTGTGTAAAAGTTTTGTATGTCCTTTGAGCCTGCTTGGTCTGTACAGAGGAGTCAGACCAGAAATGCCAGGGAGTTAATGCTCCATGAGTAACCTTCAGGCAATGAGAAACAAGAGCCCGTGTATAACATTCCAGTTTCCTCTCTCCTTAGCGAGAACATGCTGTTTTGTTTTATACACTGTTTCATAGGGTCCCTCCATGCAGAACTTCTCACAGACAATGGGTATCTCCATTTATTGATGCACTCTTTATTGGTCCTCTTCTCTTCTCTGCTTTACTTCTGTACCCTCTCATTGGACTTTCCTCAAATAAACTACTTGCACCCAAAATTTTGTCTAAGAGCCTGCTTTTGCAGGAACCAAATTAATATAGTCATAAATAATAAAAGATGGTGGGGTTTCTTTCTTTCTTTCTTTCTTTCTTTCTTTCTTTCTTTCTTTCTTTCTTTCTTTCTTTCTTTCTTTCTTTCTTTTTTTTTTGAGACAGAGTCTCACTGTGACACTCAGGCTGGAGTACAATGGTGCAATCTTGGCTCACTGCAACCTCCACCTCCCAGGTTCAAGTGATTCTCCTGCCTCAGCCTCCTGAGTAGCTGGGATTACAGGCACACGCCATCATGCCCGGCTAATTTTTGTTATTTTTAGTAGAGACGGGGTTTCACCATGTTGGTCAGGCTGGTCGGGAACTCCTGACCTCAGGTTATCCACCCGCTATGGCCTCCCTAAGTGCTGGGATTACAGGCCTGAGTGACCGCGCCTGGCCAAGGGGTGGGTTTTAAGAATAGGTCTTCGGGCTGGGCGCGGTGGGACATGTCTGTAATCCCAGCATTTTGGGAGGCCGAGGAGGGCGGATCATGAGGTCAGGAGATCGAGACCATCCTGGCTAACACGGTGAAACCCCGTCTCTACTAAAAATACAAAAAATTAGCCGGGCGAGGTGGCAGGCACCTGTAGCCCCAGCTACTCAGGAGGCCGAGGCAGGAGAATGGCGTGAACCCAGGAGGCGGAGCTTGCAATGAGCCGAGATCGCGCCACTGCACTCCAGCCTGGGCAACAGAGTCAGACTCTGTCTCCAAAAAAGAAAAAAAAAAAAAAAAAAAGGAAAGAAAGAAACTGGAAGTTTTAGACCATCAAATGTAATGCACGAAGAACTACCTGTGACTTTAATATCATTATTATTTTTTTCATCATTGTTTTTACCAGAACTTTTTTTTCACTGCTCATCCCTCCCCTGATGCTGATGTAATGCAGCAGCCTGGTGTTTAGGAAGGAGACTTGAAATAGGAATATATAGATGCACATTTATCCTGGCTCTATCGCCTTAATTTTCAGCCTCAGTTTCATCATCTATAAAATAGATGTAAAATACTTGCTTTTCCAGCCTTCTAAGCTTTTTCTAAGACTTAAATTAAATTCTTTTGGAAAGAGTGTTTTCTATGCAATAGTTTAGGAGATGACAAGAACTGATACCAAGTTTATGCTTGAGCTTTAATCTCCAACGCACACTTCCTTTGCTGTTAATCTGTTTATGCATTTGACAACTTTACCTAACATCCTTTAGAATACCATGTGTTGAACTTCAGGACTTGAACTTCATGAATGTTATTTATATTCGGCTATAGATGCAGAAGAGACCAACAGTTAACAATCACTGATTGTTAACTGGTGCTGAGAGAAAAGTTCAGTTTGTGTTTTCCTCATGGGCATCTTTGCAGCAGTAAGAGCTTCAACTACAGTTCTCTCACAAAGGAGCCTGTCTAAAACTTATAATACTTGATCAATCAGGAAGTTCAAAACACACAGTTCTTCCACTTAAGAGCCGCTGGGGGAAGGGCTCTGTTACCACAGCATTGTGGAGACGGAAACTCTTGCTTCCTCTAGAAGCAGCCATCTGGAATCACTATTACTAAAGCAGAGAGATCCAATTACAAGCATATATTTGTCAGGGAAACGCCTGACAGCTTTTAAAGGAAACTCTCTTCTATGGTGCCAAAGCCTGGCCAGGTTTACCTGTGGAAAATAAGTCAGCTACAAAGGCATGATCTGTGCTGCAGAAACGAAAAGGAAGGAGAAATGGAAATAAAATAGACCTCTTTTTTTATTATTCAAATTGTTTTTATATAGAATGATACATTTACCATGTTTTTAAAACCATTGTAGAATATGCTTTCTTCCATAGCAGAGAGGGAGCAATCAGGCTCAAATTACAAAGCGAGGAAAAAGATGAAAGTATAGAAACCCTTAAAACTTTGCTAACGTACAGACAGAAGCTGAGGAAGGCTGAAATACAGGAAATAATGATTACTATTTGTGTTCCCTTTCATAATTTCCACTTTGGTTAAACGAACTGGAAGGAAACAAATGATTAGGTTACTTGTGTCATCACTTACATCAGTCGTTTTATTTTTGAAAACAACAACAACAACACATCTTTACCCTTTCCCATTCAAGGAGAATGGGAATTATTGCTGTATCTTATTCTATGTCACAAGCTAAATAAGTTTGTTGCAAAGACAGGGGAATATTGAAATAAGCATAATAGTTTAATCATAGAGGTGGTTGTGAATTTTTGTTTTGGAGATCAGAGGTTATAGATCACCGTAAACAAAATATCATCTATGGAACTCAGTCTTCATTCCCAGCTTTGTTCCTCTCTGTTCCCCTGTATGAAAGCTCAGAGCATCATGAGGATCATCATCACAAATGCACAATCTTTTTATACGGAATTTTCATTTTTTTCTTTATGAATTATACTCATCCTTTCAAAGACAGCCCTGATCAAGCCCTTTTTAAAAACAAACAAAACAAAAATAGTGTTGAGTATCTGCCATGTGCTAACCATCAGGCTGGACATCATATCCATTAACTTACATTCATGTAAATTCGTGGTTAGTACTTGGTTTCCTTTTCCCTTCTATTCCCTTCCTACTTACAGTCTGCAGCACACACTTTAGCACTTAACTGTGGCATCTCTATTGTTTAATTTTTTCTAGGCTGAGTGTGGTGGCTCACGCCTGCAATTCCAGCACTTTGGGAGGTGAGGTGGGCAGATGGCTTGAGTTTAGGAGTTCCAGAGCAGCCTCAGCAACATAGTAGGACCTCATCTCTACAGTTAAATTCAAAAATTAGCCAGGTGTGGTGGCACACGCCTCTAGTCCCAGCTATTCAGGAGGCTAAGGTAGGAGGATCACTTGAGCCCAGGAGGTGGAGGTTGCAGTGAATCGAGATGGTGCACTGCACTCCAGCCTTGGTGACAGAGCAAGACCCTGTCTCAAATAACAGCAATACTAGTAATTGCTTCCAGTGGATTTATCTTCGTTCTAAACAGGGTTTTGAACTTATTTTGAAGACTGAGACATTGTGTAATATTGAGTAGAGGCTTACTAAAAGTTTCTAGGCGGTTACATCTCAGGTATATCACACTATAATGCAATGTGACTTCAGTCCATTCTCAACATTAAGGAAGCTTGATTTTCAGGGACCAGGAAATGAAAATGACATAGGCTAATACACACAAAAATCTCACCGTCAGCTGTATGACTTCAGTATGAAATATAACCTCACTGCTTTTTTGCCCAATGTTATTGGATCAGTGGAAAGGAAAAGTTGTGGCATCCAAAAGAATGAGCTCCTGCTTCATAGGCATGATTGTGCAAAGAATAAAAATCTGTAATCATTCTAAAGATATCAATGTAAGGGATAAACCAGTGTTTTTAAAGTCATCCATGTAAAGCGCTAGTTTCCCCTGCCTCTTTCCAATCCATTCTGGATTAATGCTTTTGTAAAATAATTTAAAAATAAATTACTAGAAAAATGGGAAAAAAAAACCCAGAGAAATACAAAATATAAATCCTAGTTTTTTTATTCTCAAATTCAACAAAGTTACACTGCCAAATTGCTATGACTGCTTGTTCTAAATTTATAACTGACTTTGTTTCTGACTGGTAACACATAATTTGTGGAGCAACACCATCCCGCAGACCCACACTTTAAGAAGTACTGGTGTAAATCATAATCTTATCTTGGGAACAGTTGCTTACTAAATACCAAAACAAACAGAAATCATAATCATTTTGCAGGGGAACTCTTCTGCTGGCCAGAGAAATAAACTTAAGGTAGAAAAGACTTGACTAACTGATTCTCTTTGTTTTTCTTTTATGGTAGTTTTTATCACTTTTGTTTTATATAAGTTTATTTTATTTTATTTTTTAACCATTTCACTTTCTTAATAGTATTCAAGTCTTGGGAACATAGTTCTTGTAGATAATTTTTCACATTTCCTTGTTTCTGGTATTCTTAATAAGCAATCTCTAATTAGCTCCTGTGTTTTTATTTTATTATGTGTTACAGGACTGTACATAAATCTTATTTTGTATTAAGTGCTTCCTAAGGCTTTCAAGAGTCAGTTACTTCAAAAGAGGCTTTTCTAACCACTGGTAACAATGATATTACGAAGTGGCTTTCTTTGAATAATAACCATTACTTTCTTTGATGTCAATGCCAAACTTAATTTAAAAAAGATATAAACATGTATAAATTCAACAAAGAAAAAAGGGAGAATGAAACAAATTTTATTAAAAAATACCTCGTTTGTTTAGCAATCATTTCTCCAATATAGATGCATACCTATAATAGATCAAACAATAACATTAGTCTTAACATTGCCATCTGGTGGGAATGTCAGTGCAGTGATACATACTAGAGGTAACATGATGAATTTGTAGTAGCTAAAATCATTTAAGTGAGAAACATAATTGCTTTTCACTATATAATTTCAAGTTTGATTAACTTTTCTTTCAAAAAATCTGAACTAAAGGAGAAGAAAAGTAAGAAAAATTTGCTCAATTACTTTGAGGTATTAGAGAGACTTTTATATATTTTCTCTCAAACATCATTTTATCTCTTGGAGACTGAGAGATCATTTTTCTTCATGCTTTCCCTACAGGGACACAAATCCCATATAGCTTACTTTACTTTCTTAGGTGTTAAGGAAGATGTGAACAGGGCAGAAAGACAGCCAAGAGTTATCATTGTATGTGTTTTCACTGGATATTTTATTTCTCCTTATATATATTCAAAGTTAACAATTCACTATAGCAGGGACTTTAATAGTTTCTACAAATGTTGACTGCCTAAGTGGAATGTAAGACATGCAATCTGTAACTTTAAACAATTAAAATTATAGTGGTAACTTCTTGTTTCACTATTATTAAACCATGAGAAAAAAAATGCCCATTTGACTTTTATTGCCTGCATCAACATGCAGTATTTCAATAGCCATAAAAAACCCAAATGTATTGGAATATACATATTGGGAATGTACTGTATTTGAAGAGATTTTAGTGGTCATTAAAAATGTCAAAAGCGTGTACAAGGTACAGAGGGATCAGGGGTATGGCAAAGCTGAAAACATCAATAATATCCCTGAGTTCATGTCCTTAGAAGTCTGTCAAAAGCATTCAATTTTCTTTTATCCTACTGAATATACAATTATATGAGCCTTAACGATTAAAAAAAAAAAAAAAACTCACGGCATCGAAGTAGATAGTTAGCAAGCAAAAACCAATTTTCTAGAAAAACCCATTACCTTCTATTAGGTAGAAAAACTAGAAGAATGGTGAATTGCTGTTTGTTTTCTTCTCATGCTTCGAGCATGAGCAGGAGCAAGGCCTTTCAATGACTGAGAAATGTCAATTGATCAATAGGTGATGAATAGAAAACAAGAGCATAAAAGCAAATCATAATAACATGAATTCCAGATAAGCCTTTGGTGAGGCATTTAAACATATTGCAATATGCTGGGACTTTCCAATTTGCTAATATTTTCCCTAGTTTATATATTTTCTTTTATAATACCACATCAATACTGTTTCAGTTTTGATTTATGAAGGAAGCCAAAAATAAGAGAATTTGGGGTGAGTACCACTGACGTTTATCATCCCTTGAGAGGTATGATGGGAACACTCTTGTGGCAACACTAAGTCATCTTTGTGCTCTTCACATAAAGATGAAGATTACATCAGAGAGTAGAAATTAGGTATTTTCCTTTCTACTAATGCTCTTTGCAGTCTTATACTGAAAGATTTTGGGAGGAAGCAGGCTATTGCCACTGGTACAGATCTTCATTTTAAAGACCATCTTGTCACGGTTTTAGAACACTGAACTGGTCTAGATGAACTTTAAAGGATATTTCTAACTTTGATTCTAAAAGCAAAAGTGATAAATTATTTTTTCGATTGAAGTAAACAAACAGCTACAAATCACATCCAAACACTATTTAATCCCTCAGAATGACTCAGTACAAGCATCTATTTGTTGAAGGTAAATATGAAAGTTTTGCTTGAAACTTTTGCATCATCACATATTTTGAAAACTAAAGAAGTTATTTTCACAGAAGATAAGAAACAGACATAAGCATGATATGCATGAATGGTTAATAATTATTTGGTTTTGAGTATAGTCTATTATTTTTAATGGCAAGTTTACAATTTCCTACATGACATATGACATTCTGAATAGCATCATTTAAATGTATAATTTAAGGTTATATGGAAGAATATCTTCACCTACCAAAATTGAGACTGGAGGGAAAAATTGACTATAGTTTATTTTTAGCTGCTGTTTAACATGCCAGAAACAGAACTGGTTGCCTAACACATATCACTCCACTACTTTTGGAGACAGGCAACATTGTGAAGTAGAAAGAATGCTAGGAAAAGATAATAAGAAAATCTGGGTTCCAGTTTGTCTGCAGACATGGGTGAAGTTGAATGGAGTTAGTAGACTTCAAGAAATGGTAAAGTCGTTTTATCAAGTAGGTCATCTAGGTGGAAATGGAAAGTACACAGGATGATGGATCCTTAAAAACTAGTTTATGATCTCTACTTCCAAATTGCATGATATCATGTAAGTGAGACAAATTATCAAACACGATTCATATATTTCAATAAATATAAATGAGACTCCAGGAAATTGATAAATGGTAGTCAAAAGGAAAATAGAAATGCATGCATTTTCAGTCAGTGCCATGGAAATACTTGGAAGGAAGTAATTGAGTCAAGGACTTGAAAAATAAGAATACCATGATAGGAGAGGCACTGAGATAATAACCAGACAAAATCCTGAAATAATGGAAATGTTAAAATGATTTTCAACCAGAACTGCCGAAAAGTACCTTCGCTGCAGGTGTCCAGAGAACTGTTCAATGCTTGAGGATAGCATTGGTGTAAGGTTGCTGAGGCTAGTAGAAATTTTGCTCAGGCATCATTGCAGGGGGTGTGTGGTCCTGTGCAAGTTGAGATCTGAATGGACTCTAATGTCCAATGAAAAAAGAAGCCTGTGACTGGGTTGCAAACTGCTGAAAATTGCACAGGATAGATCTTGGAAGAATCTGAGAGCTCTAGCAGTTGATGTTTTGCTCTGTTGAGATAAAAGCAATTATGGTCTCTGACAGCTTGCTTTGATTATAATAGCATTTACTGAAACTCCTACACGTAAACCACTATGTTAGTTCATTTTTTTTACGTTTTTTATTGTACCAACTTTTTACAATTGATGTTCATCTTTTTACATTTTACATGTGTCACTTCATCAATTGTTTACAATTTACATTTGTTAGTTCATCAATTTCAACAAATCTAATATTCGTATTATCTCTATTTTGAAAATGAAAAGACTTAGGCTAATAATGGTAAAATCGAGATTCTAATCTCAGTCTTTCTATTTCAAAGCCTGAAATTTATATCTCCACCTTATACTATTTGCCTAAAAATCTCTAAAAGTAAGCTATAAATTTATTTTTCTATTAAACAAACGACTACAAATCACATCCAAACACATTATTTAATCTCCCAGAATGTGAGCTCTTATTAATATTTTTGATACATATACATTTTAATTATAGTATAACTAAAACACACTCAGGGTTAATAATGCTTGATTGCAGTATTACATTTTGCCATTTATCCCAGAGAGCAGAATATTTAACCTGAGTGGAAGAAACATGTCATATACATTTCAGCAAAAACAAACAAACAAACAAACAAACAAACAAAAACTTCAGTTGTATATAGAAAAGATCTATTAAACAGTGGGCACAATGAAAAGAGGACCTTGATTTATAGGTCTTTTTAAAAATTAGAGCTAGTAAATGATAAATCCAATTATCTTTTCCTAGTTGAGGAAGGAAACTCACAGAGCTAAAACTACTAATAGAAAAGAGAATGAAGAAACAGAACCGAAGTGCGATTTCCTCACCACTCTCTCCAAGAGACAGCCATGTAAAACTCACAGAAATATCTTCTTTTGTTGAAATACCACAAGGGATTTTTTTTTTTTTTCCAATTTACAGGCCAATCAACTTTAAGTATACCTAATAGCACCTTGTAAAATCTAAGCAGTTTGAACAGCAGGCCCTGTCCTGATGTGATTGCTCTTCTGAGTCATTGCTTCTTTAGAAGACTGAATTGATCTTTTTCTATCTTGACTCTGGTTAAAAAAAAAAAAAAAAAATGAGGTTTTTTGGGTCAAATGACAAGTACTCTGCCTACTAAACTACTTTCCTTGATTTTTGAGGACAGAGTGAGTTTTCCTCTCTGTCTTTTAGGCAGAAGCTTGAAAAGTAAATTGAAATATTTTTTTCCAGAATGACTCATACCAAAACCTTTAAAGATAGCCATTAAATTTTATTGTACCGGTAGTCCTGCCATGAAATAGATTTGTATTTGATTGCTCTCTACTTTCATGTTAATACATAATATTAAGACAGAGCATTCACATAGAAAAAGAATTTCCAAAGTCAGAGACCGTCAAACTTCTTGACCAGTTTTTAACATTAATTTTTACTCATTTTTAGTGGATTTTATCTTCTTAGTCAATGAATTATAACTATTGAATAAATGGGATAGTGCCCCTGAATACAAAATATATAATGTTGGGGACTCAAAGGGAAATTATAACAGTGGTTTGTTTTTATTTTTCTCCCACTACTGAAGTAATAATCCCAGTAGAGTTCTTAGTAGTATATGGTATACCTCTCCAACTATTTCTATGTACAAAATCTTTAGTTTCTGATTTTTTTTTTTGACCAGTGAAGGAAGAAATTTCATAAAAGAAACAAGGTAATAATTACTAAACTATAAATTAAATTAGAAATCTAGTTGGAGAAGGTACCAGAGGAAGAATGAGAGGCTAATAAATGCTTTTGGATTTTAACTTATATGTAGATAAGCAATGCTATTCGTTAATGTTGTACTTGAAAGAAATATGCATGCAGAAGACTAATCTATACATCTCCCAATTGTTTGATTATATTTTTAAAAAAGAAAAAGTTATTGCTATGGCTTTTATCCCTTTTCTCTCATCTTATAACAATGGTGTATTTAGTAGCTGTCACAGAGTGGGTGAAAATGGTGACAGAACCTTTTTTAAAATTGTACTTAAAGGTGTGGTTGACATAGTAACTTTGAGGTGAGTTCTATGTGTGCCATTGTCCTCTTTTTTCTTTTTTTAATCTGACTGTGTCATTCTAGTTAAAGTATTTGCCTCATGATCACTGTGCGTAGAAAAAATTCAAAGTAGCAAATGCCAAGGATAACCAAAGTAGGGTGGGGTGTTACATGCTATTATTGCAGAAAGAGGTAGCCTTCATATTTGTCCATCCTCATCACTAGTGAAGAGGACTTTTTGTCCTCTTCATAACAAGGTTTTGCTATGAGAGGTAATCTCTTTTAGTCAAAAATAGACACTTACATGTGCTCCACACTGAAGAATGGAGCCTTCCTAGAACAGAGTGAAAATCAGATTGTTGCAGGGCTCAAAGAGGTTTAGGAATTCCACAGCACAGGATGACAGGAGCTGAAGCAGGATGAAGCCTGGGAGCTGAAAGAGAAGGAGGCAGAAAAGAAAGTGGAAAAAGAGTCAGACCAAGTAAGAAATAATTTTCAGTTTTCCATCTAAGATGATACTGAATGGACAGGAAGTGAACCCAATGAGAAAGTAAAGTAACGTGTTCTCCTATGAGTTGCTGAATTCTAAATGTGTTATCATCAGTTATGACTGCTCTTCAATACATTTTAGCAGCTGCATTGTATAACTATTATTTTATATTGGTATTATATGAAACATTCTGTATTGTTAAAATAATTAATTGAAAGGCCATCAGGCTGAGATGGCTCCAGTGGCTTGGGTTCCTACTTAAGTAAACAAAAACCGAATTCAATGTAAACAGTAAAGTGAGACTTACACTTAACCAATCAGAAATTGCTAACTTTTAACTAGGGACCGTCTTCTTTGGCCAGTCAAATACTTTCCTTGTCTTGGTTCTGTAAAGACCTTATAATGTTTCCCTCTCTCCTTCTTAGTGGAGTGCTGAATTACTTGCAGTCTGATGCTGCCAATTCATGAACTGCTGAATGTTCACATTTGTTAAACTTGTAATGTGCCTCAGTTTATCTTTTAACAGGATTAAGGACTAACATGTGATCTATTGGGAGCCAAATGTACAATGAATTCAATTAATAGCATTTTGCATTTTTAACATAAGTTTGAGTGGGACTTTGTTGTTCTATTCTTTCTCTGATAGAGCTGTGTTGAAGTTCTGTTCTGATACTCCCATTTCCATCTGCTCCAGCAGACCTTCAATGTTGGCACCCAGGTGAACTTTTCCTCTGGCCTCTACAACCTGCAGCTTAATTCTGTGGTTTGGGGCTTGTTTCTTGCCCGTGGGTGAACATTTGCTATGCTGAGCTCTTTGGTTTCTCTTCACGGAACATATCTGTGGGCTACACTCATGGTGAGAATGACTCAGAGCCTGCTGTGGCCTTGGAGAATGAGGCCCTGAGAGACAGTGTGTTCTTTGAAGCCCTGTCACTAAAAAGTTGTGAATGAGGATGGCATTTGAATGGTACTGAATGAGATACAAGAAAAAGGAGTTTAGATAAAAGCTCTAGCATTCAACTTCTTTTGTCCAGGAAGGCATAAATTTCTTTTATGCCCTGCTCTGTAAAATTCTCTTACCATTTTAAGACTATTTTAATTGTAAAGAGGGTATCATAGGTTGAGTTAAAATTTGCTCTCCAGTAAAGTCAACCCATTGACTTCTGATCCCTCAGAACCAACATGATGGAGCTGGTTCCCCAAAAGAACACAATTTCTAAACCTCTCATCTAATCAGTTGAGTTTGAGATCCAAAGCTTTCATGGGAAAGTTATTTTAAACCCTCAAAGACCAGATATTGCCAGTGTTAGTAAAACATGGAGAACAAAATAAAAGTCCCACTTATTTTTATGACTAAGAAATTGGCAGCATTCTGAATTTGGTTAAGAAATTATAGAATAAAGAAACTACAGATTAAAGATGCTTAAATGGTAAACAAAATAAACAAAATACTTTTTTATTTTTTGAGATGGAGTCTTAGTCTGTCATCCAGGCTGGAGTTCAGTGGCATGATCTCAGCTCACTGCAACCTCTACCTCTCAGGTTCAAGGGATTCTCCCGCCTCAGCCTCCCAAGTAGCTGAGATTACAGGCATGTGCCCCCACATCCAGCTATTTTTTTTGTATTTTAGTAGAGACAGGGTTCCACCATGTTGGCCAGGCTGGTCTTGAACTCCTGACCTCAAGTGATCCACCTGTCTTGGCCTCCCAAAGAACTGGGATTACAGGTGTGAGCCACTACACCCGATCAAAACTTTCAATTTTAATCCTACAGAATATTAATATACTAATACCAAATGAAATTTATTCAGGAATTTAAAGATGGATCACTACAAATATCAATTATAATAATACAAAATAATAATTTACCCAAAGAGGAAAATCATAAGATTTTGCAATAAATGAATTTGATAATATCCAATACACATTCCTGATTTTATAATCTTATTAAAATACAAGAAAAAGATTATTCTTTAACCCAACAAATGTACATTTTAAACTTACCAACATCATATTTCAGATTTGAGTACCGGAAGAATTCTCATTCAAGTAAGAAGGTTGAGAAGAGTGTAAGATATTACTACTACCAATTTTCATAGTCCGAAAACTTTGAAATAGTACAATTGATAAGAAAAGGGAAACAAGAACCATAAACATATGTTAAAAAGCCAAGTAAATTATCATTATTTACCATTAATTTGGTAGCATAGATGTAAAACCTAAAAATTTCTAGTTGGGAAGATTAGAAATAGACAATTCAGGAAAATAGTTAATTTCAAAATTTTTTAAACAGTTTTACACATGTCAAATATAAAGTAGAAAAATATAATGAAGGAGTTTCTGTTAAATATCAGGAAAACCATACAATGGCTAGAAATACACTTAAGAAGAAACATGTAACATCTACAAAAAGGAAACTCTAAAGCACTACTAAGGGAAAAACAATAAATAACATTTTAAAAACATGAACTACTTTAATGAAATAGAGCATATATCAAAAATATAAACCAAAAATTGGACTAATAATCAAGATACATTCTGATGAATTTTCATACAATAAACATATCTACATAACCTCCAAAGAAATAAATTTAATAGTTTTCTTTAGAGTTATATCGACATTATGAGACTGGTATTGTTTATTATACCTTGCGTGACATTGGAACCAAGATAGTGTATGAAGCCTTACAACCAGTTATGACATAAAGTATTTCCAGCATTCCACAAAGTTCCATCAATCCTCTTTACAAATAAATATCCTTCTTCTATTCCTAGCTCCTGGTAACCAATGATCTACTGCTATCATTAGAATTCATATAAATCAAATCAGAAAATATTCATCTTCTGTCTAGCTTATTTTATTTGGTACAATGCCTTTGAAATCTGTTAATTTGTCCCATATATCAATAATCAATTGACTTTTGCTACCTGGTAATATTGCATTGAATAGATATACCACTATTTAAAAATTCTTCCATTATATATGGATATTTAGGTTATTTACAGTTTTGGGTCATTTTATATACAGCTGCTATGAACATCCAGGTAATGTCCTATGTGAATATGTTTTTATTTTTCTTAAGTCTAATGCAATTTTGACACTAACTACCCAGAATCAGGTCAAACTTCACAGATTAAGGGCACAGTCCTTGACAAGACTGAACTCACTTTAGGAACAAATTAGAGGATTCCCCAAAAGTGTGGTTTACCTACACTTTTGACCAACTGAATACAAATTTAGGGTTTCTACTACTACCCCCTCAGGTTGAATAATTATGTAGAATGACTCACAGAACTCAAGAAGTCACTATACTTACACTTTTATTATAGCAAAAGGATATGAGTTAGAACAAGCCAAGGAAAAAACATATTAGGCAAGGTCTGGAAAGGTCCCAAACATGAACTTTCCATTGATGGTAATTTCAGGTGTCCAGGTGACATGTGAGCTTCAGGTGTTCAGAATTTTTAGTGGGGTTTCAGTAAGTAGGCGTGATTGACTGAATCCTTGGATATATAATTGAATTCAATCTTCAGGCTCCCTTCATCCCTAGAAGTTAGGATTTTGAGCTTGTATCACATAGCTCTAAACCTTGAAAGCTCTGATCACATGGTTGGTCTTTCCAGCATAAATAGCCCCTATTGTGCAACCATCTAGGGCCCACAAAAAGTCACTTCATTAGCATAATCTCAAGAAGTGTGGTCTGAGGTTCCTACCCTGAATAACAAAGATAATCCTGCCACTAGGACATTCTCAGGATTTAGAGACTCCTTCCTTGAAACTAGAGACAAAAGCTAGACAAAACTAGTAAATATATAGGAATGGAACTGTATGTTCTATTTTATATGAAACTGACTAATTCTTTTCCAAAGTGCCTGTAAAATTTTGATAATACATGAGAGTTCTAATTGTTTGTTATCTTTGCTATTATTTTGTACCGTCAGTCTTTAAAATTTAGTCATTTTATTTGGTTTACATTGGTATCACATAATGAATTTGATTTGGATTTCCCTAATGATTAATAATTTCAAAACTGTTTGATATTTTTAAAGCTCTTAGATCTCCTTTAATGAGGTGTCTCTTTAGGTTTTGCCTTTTTAAAAAAATTATACTTTAAGTCATGGGATACCTGTGCAGAATGTGCAGGTTTGTTACATAGGTATACATGTGCCATGGTGCTTTGCTGCACCCATCAGCCTATCACCTACATTAGGTATTTCTCCTATTGCTTCCCCTCCCCTTGCCTCCCAATCCCTGACAGGCCCCGGTGTGTGATGTTCCCCTTCCTGTGCCCATGTGTTCTCATTGTTCAACTCTCACTTATGAGTAAGAACATGTGGTGTTTGGTTTTCTGTTCCTGTGTTAGTTTGATGAGAATGATGGTTGCCAGCTTCATTCATGTCCCTGCAAAGGACATGAACTTATTCTTTTTTATTACTGCATAATATTCCATGGTATATATGTGCCACATTTTCTTTATCCAGTCTAACATTGATGGGCATTTGGGTAGGTTCCAAGTCTTTGCTATTGTAAATAGTGCTGCAATAAACATACGTGTGCACGTGTCTTTATAGTAGAATGATTTATAATCTTTTGGGTATATACCCAGTAATGGCATTGCTGGGTCAAATGGTATTTCTGATTCCAGATCCTTGAGGAATCTCCACACTGTCTTCCACAATGGTTGAACTAATTTACACTGCCACTGAGCACGTAAAAGCCTTCCTATTTCTCCACATCCTCTCCAGCATCTGTTGTTTCCTGACTTTTTAATGATCACTATTCTAATTGGCATGAGATGGTATCTCACTGTGGTTTTGATTTGCATTTCTGTAATGACCAGTGATGATGAGTTTTTTTTCATGTTTGTTGGCCACATGAGTGTCTTCTTTTGAGAAGTGTCTGTTCTTATCCTTCACTCACTTTCTGATGGGGTTGTTTTTTTCCTGTAAACTTGTTTAAGTTCCTTGTAGATTCTGGACATTAGACCTTTGTCAGATGGATAGATTGCAAAAATTTTCTACCTTTCTGTTGGTTGCCTGTTCACTCTCAGGATAGTTTATTTTGTTGTGCCAAAGCTCTTTCATGTAATTAGATTCCATTTGTCAATTTTGGCTTTTGTTGCAATTGCTTTTGGTGTTTTGGTCATGAAGTCTTTGCCCATCCCTATGTCCTAAATGGTACTGCCTTTGTTTTCTTCTAGGGTTTTTATGGTTTTAGGTCTTATGTTTAAATCCTTAATTCATTTTGAGCTTTTTTTTTTTTTTTGTATAAGGTATAAAGAAGTGGTCCAGTTTCAGTTTTCTGCATATGGATAGCCAATTTTTCCCAACACCATTTATTAAATAGGGAATCCTTCCCCTATTGCTTGTTTTTGTCAGGTTTGTCAAAGATCAGATGGTTGTAGATGTGTGGCATTATTTCTGAGACCTCTGTTTTGTGCATAGGTCTGTACATCTGTTTTGGTACCAGTGCCATACTGTTTTGGTTACTCTAGCCTTGTAGTGTAGTTTGAAGCCAGGTAGCGTGATGCCTCCAGCTTTGTTCTTTTTGCTTAGGATTTTCTTGGCTACACAGGCCCTTTTTTGGTTCCATATAAAATTAAAAGTAGTTTTTTCTAATCTGTGAAGAAAGTCAATGGTAGCTTACTGCAAATAGCATTGAATCTATAAATTGCTTTGGGCAGTATGGCCATTTTCACGATATTGGTTCCTCCTATCCAGAAGCATGGAATGTTTTTCCACTAGTTTGTTTCTTCTTTTATTTCTTTCAGCAGTGGTTTATAGTTCTCCTTGAAGAGGTCCTTCACATCCCTTGTAAGTTGTATTTCTTGGTATTCTATTCTTTTTGTAGTAATTGTGAATGGGAGTTTGCTTGTGATTTGACTCTCTGTTTGTCTATTATTGGTGTATAGGAATGCTTGTGATTTTTGCACATTGATTTTGTATCCTGAGACTGCTGAAGTTGCTTATCAGCTTAAGTAGTTCTTGGTATGAGAAGAGGGGATTTTCAAAATATGCAATCATGGCATCTGCAAATGGGGACAATTTGACTTCCTCTCTTCCTATTTGAATACCCTTTATTCAAATAGGAAGGGTATTCTTCCTATTTGAATAAATATACTGCCTGATTGCCCTGGCCAGAACTTCCAATACTATGTTGAATAGGAGTGGTAAGAGAGGGCATCCTTGTCTTGTGCCGGATTTCAAAGGGAATGCTTCCAGCTTTTGGCCATTCAGTATGATATTGGCTGTGGGTTTGTCATAAATAGCTCTTGTTATTTTGAGATATGTTCCTTCAATATCTAGTTTATTGAGTGTTTTTAGCATGAAGGAATGTTGAATTTTATTGAAGGCCTTTGGTCTTTGCTGCATCTATTGAAATAATCATGTGGTTTTGGTCACTGGTTCTGTTTATGTGATGGATTATGTTTACTGATTTGCATATGTTGAACCAGCCTTGCATTCCGGGGATGAAACCCACTTGATTGCAGTGAATAAGCTTTTTGATGTGCTGCTGGATTTGTTTTGCCAGTATTATATTGAGGATTTTCACATCAATGTTCATATTGGCCTGAAATTTTCTTTTTTTGTTGTATCTGCCAGGTTTTTGTATCAGGATGATGCTGTCCTCACAAAATGAGTTAGAGAGGAGTCTCTCTTTTTCTATTGTTTGGAATAGTTTCAGAATAAATGGTTACCAGCTCCTCTTTGTACCCGTGGTAGAATTCAGCTGTGAGTCTGTCATGTCCTGGGCTTTTTTTTGTTTTTTTTGTTTTTGGTTGGTAAGCTATTAATTACTGCCTCAATTTCAGAACTTGTTATTGGTCTATTCAGGGGTTTGACTTCTTCCTGGTTTAGCCTTGGGAGGGTGTATGTGTCCAGGAATTTATCCACTTCTTATAGATTTTCTAGTTTATTTGTGTAGAGGTGTTCATAGTATTCACTGATGGTAATTTGTATTTCTGTGGGATCAGTGGTGATATCCCCTTTATCATTTTTTATTGCATCTATTTGATTCTTCTCTCTTTTCTTTATTCGTTTGGATAAGGGTCTATCTATTTTCTTAATCTTTTCAAAAAACCAGGTCCTGTATTCATTGATGTGTTTGAAGGGTTTTTCATGACTCTATCTCCATCAGTTCTGCTCTGATCTTAGTTATTTATTATCTTCTGTTAGGTTTTGAATTTGTTTGCTCTTGCTTCTCTACTTCTTTTAATTGTTAGGGTGTTGATTTTAGATCTTTCTTGCTTTCTCCTGTGGGCATTTGGTGCTATTAATTTCCCTCTAAACGCTGCTTTAGATGTGTCCCAGGGATTCTGGTACGTTGTGTCTTTGTTCTCATTGATTTCAAAGAACTTATTTATTTCTGCCTTAATTTTGTTATTTACCCAGTAATCATTCAGGAGCAGGTTGTTCAGCTTCCACGTAGTTGTGTGGTTTTGAGTGAGTTTCTTAATTCTGAGTTCTAATTTGATTGTTCTGTAGTCTGAGAGACAGTTTGTTATGATTTCCATTCTTTTGCATTTGCTGAGGAATCTTTTATATCCAATTATGTGGTCAGTTTTAGAATAAGTGCAGTGCAGTGCTGAGAAGAATGTATATTCTGTTGATTTGGGGTGGAGAGTTCTGTAGATTTCTATTAGGTCCACTTGGTCCAGAGCTGAGTTCAAGTCCTGAATATCCTTGTTAATTTTCTGTCTCATTGATCTGTCTAATATTGACAGTGGTGTGTTAAAGTCTTCTGTTGTTATTGTGTGGGTGTCTAAATCTCTTTGTAAGTCTCTAAGAACTTGCTTTATGAATCTGGGTGATCCTGTATTGGGTGCATATATATTTAGGATAGTTAGCTCTTCTAGTTGCATCAATCCCTTTACCATTATGTATTGCCCATCTTTGTCTCTTGTGATCTTTGTTGGTTTAAAGTCTGTTTTATCAGAGACTAGGATTGCAACCCCTGATTTTTTTTCTTTCCATTTGCTTGGTAAATCTTCCTCCATCTTTTTATTTTGAGCCTGTGTGTGTCTTTGCAGGTGGGATGGGTATCCTGAATACAGCACACTGATGGTTCTTGACTCTATCCAATTTTTCAGTCTGTGCCTTTAATTGGGGCATTTAGCTCATTTACATTTAAGGTTAATATTGTTATGTGTGAATTTGTTCCTGTTATTATGATGCTAATTGGTTATTTTGCCCATTGGTTGATGTGGTTTCTTCATAGGGTCGACAGTATTTACATTTTGGTTTGTTTTTGCAGCGGCTGGTACTGGTTTTTCCTTTCCATATTCAGTGCTTCCTTCAGGAGCTCTTGTAAGGCAGGTCTGGTGGTGACAAAATCCCTTAGCATTTGCTTGTCTGTATTTCTTCTTCACTTATGAAACTTAGTTTGGTTGGATATGAAATTCTGGGTTGAAAATTATTTTCTTTAAGAATTTTGAATATTGGCCCCCACTGTCTTCTGTCTTGTAGGGTTTCTGGAGAGAGATCCACTATTAGTCTGATGTCCTTCCTTTTGTGGTTAACTTGACCTTTCTCTCTGGCTGCCCTTAACATTTTTTCCTTCCTTTCAACATTGGTGAATCTGATGATTATATATCTTGGGGTTGCTCTTCTCAAGGAATATCTTTGTGGTGTTCTTTGTATTTTCTGAATTTGAACATTGGCCTGTCTTGCTAGGTTGGGGAAGTTCTCATGGATAATATCCTGAAGTGTGTTTTCCAGTTTGGTTCCTTCCTCCCCATCACTTTCAGGTATAGCAATCAAACATAGGTTTGGTCTTTTCATATAGTCTCATATTTCTTGGAGGCTTTATACATTCCTTTTTATTATTTTTTCTCTAATCTTGTCTTCATGCTTTATTTCATTAGGTTGATCTTCAATCTCTGATATCCTTTCTTCCACTTGATTTATTCAGCTATTGATACTTGTGTATGCTTCACGAAGTTCTTGTGCTATGTTTTTCAGCTCTGTCTGGTCATTTATATTCTTCTCTAAACTGGTAATTCTGGGTAGCAATTCCTCTAACCTTTTGTCTAGGCTTTTAGCTTCATTGCATTGGGTTAGAACATGCTCCTTTAGCTCAGAGGAGTTTGTTATCACTCACCTTCTGAAGCCTACTTCTGTCAGTTCATCAAACTCATTCTCTGTCCTGTTTTGTTCCCTTGTTGATGGAGGAGAAGAGGCATTCTGGTTTTTGGAATTTTCAGCCTTATTGTGCTAGTCTTTCCTCATCTTCGTGGATGAGGAAAAAGAAGCTTTGGTCTTTGATGTTGGTGACCTTCGGATGGGGTTTCTGTGTGGATGTCCTTTTTGTTGGTGTTAATGCTATTCCCTTCTGTTTGTTAGTTCTCTTTCTGACAGTCAGGCTTCTCCTGTGCAGATCTGCTGGAGTTTGCTGGGGATCCACTCCAGACTCTGTTTGCCTGGGTATCACCAGTGGAGGCTACAGAATAGCAAAGATTGCTGCCTGCTCCTTCCTCTGGAAGCTTCATCCCAGAGGGGGACCAGCCAGATTCCAGCTGGAGCTGTTTTGTATAAGGTGTCTGTTGACCCCTGCTGGGAGGTGTCTCCTTGTCAGGAGGCATGGGGGTCAGGGACCCACTTGAGGAGGCAGTCTGTCCCTTAGCAGAGCTTGAGCACTGTGCTGGGAGATCTGCTAGATCTGCTGCTCTCTTCAGAGCTGGCAGGCAGGAACGTTTAATTCTGTTGAAGCTGTGCCCACAGACCAAAGTTTTGCCTTTTTAAGAATTAGTTTTCTGATAGCTTTTTAAAAGAATTGTTTTATATTTTTATTATTTACCTAACAAATGTATTGAGATATGATTTGCATACTATATAATTCACCAATTTAAAGTGTATGGTTTTAATGAAAACACATGGACACATGGAGGCAACAACACACACTGGGGCCTGTAGGGTAGTAAGGTGGGGGGATGGAGAGCATCAGGATAAATAGCTAATGCATGCTGGGCTTAATGCCTATGTGATAGGTTGATAGGTGCAGGAAACCACCATAGCACTTGTTTACCTATGTAACAAACCTGTACATCCTGCACATGTATCCTGGAACTTAAAATAAAATTAAAATTAAAAAAAGTGTATGGTTTAATGGTTTTTAAAATAATCAAAGCTGTGTAACCATCACTACTATTTGGGATTGAACTGTTTCTTCCAAAATTCAAATGGTGAAGCCTTAACCTCCAGTGTCTCAAATGTGACCTTATTTGAAAATAAAGTCTTTACAAAGATAATCAAGTTAAACTGAGGTAATTAGAGTTGGCCCTAATCCAATATAACTGGTGTTCTTACAAAAAGGGAAAATTTGAATACAGATGAATTCATAGATGGAAGAAGATGTGAAGGGACCAAAGGAAAGAATGGACCTCTACAAGCCAAGGATAGAGGCCTAGAACAGATTTTTCCATCAGAGAACCTCAGAAGGAACTAGCCCTACTGACACATTGATCTAAGAGTTCTGGTCTTCAGAACTGTCAGACAATAATTTTCTGTTATTTAAGCTATCCAGTATGTGGTACATTTCTACAGCAGCCCTAAGAAACTCATACATCTACAATTATTTTATAACATTTGTATGCCCCTCCCCAAAATACCATATACCCATTAGCTGTCACTGCAGATTTTCCCCCAAACCCTCTTACCCTGAGACATAGACAACAACTTTCCATCTACTTTCTGTCTCTGTAGATTTGCCTATTCTGAAAATGTTCATGTTGAAATTATTGAGAACTGCCCAAATGTTCACCACATTGGCTGTACCATTTGATATTTCTAACAACTATGTGTGATGGTTCTAATTTTTTCACATCCTCACCAATGGTTGTTATGTCCATCTCTTTGATTATAGTCATCCTAGTGGGTGTGAAGTAGGATCTCATTGTGACTTGCATTTCCCTGAGGGTTAACAATGATGAGTATCTTCTCATGTGCTTTTTGATCATATTTATATTGTTTTTGAAGACATGTCTACTGTACATTAAATTGCCTTTTCATCTCTGCTGAGAAGCAATTTACCACATGTGTATGGGATTATTACTGAACTCATTCTTCTGTTCCATTCATCTATTTGTGTATTTCAATGTAATGACTGCATGGCCTTTACCTATTTGTTGATTTGATGCCAATACAACACTTACTTGATCAGGGCCAAGATTAGGTTGAGGTAATAGGCTGCCCAGGGCACAAAATTTAAGGCAGTATTCACTTTCAGGTTTGAGCAGGTGCTAGCTTATGAATGAACCCTCCTTTAAATGTTGTGCCATAGGCAGCTTGCCTGCTTCTCCTAACCCTGGCCCTGGCTTGACTGCTGTAGATTCTAAAACCTTGAAGTCCTCCAACTTTGTTCTTCTTTTTCAAATTTGTTTTGGTTTCTCTGTGTCCTTTAAATTTCAACATTCAGAAAAAGCTTGTCAATTTTTAAAACAAAATACCTTCTGGGATTTTGAATGGGATTATACTGACTCTACAGATTAATTTGGGGAAAACGGACATTTTAACAATATCCCATCATCTGATTTATGAATTTAGGTCTTCTTACTTTAGATATACAAGTGTACAGATGTTGATTTTTAATATATTAATCTTAATTCTACAACCTGAATGAATGCATTTATTACTTATAGTACATTTATTGAGGATTTTTGTGGTGAATTCAATAGGACTTTCTACACTGACAACAGTGTCATGAAAAAAGGTTTTTAAAAACCGTTTTACCTCCTCTTTTCAAACCTGAATGCCATTTATTTATTTATTTTCTGTATTGCACTAACTGGAGCTACCTGTACCCTGTTGAATAGAAATAGTGAAAGCAGAAATATTTATCTTGTTTCTAATCTTCAGGGGAGAATATTTAATTTTTCACTATTAATTATGATTTTAGCTGTAGTTTTTCCATAGCTGTACTTTATTTAGTTCAGGGAGAAGTATCTCTAAGTCCTAGTCTGCTGAATGCTTTTATCAAGAATGAAGGTTGGATAATGTTCATAGATTTTTTTTTTTATATATCTTGAGATACCATATAGTTTCCTTTTTTAAAAACAATGCTAACAGTATAAATTAGTTTACTTTATTTTTGAAAGTTAAACACCATTTGTATTCCTTGGCTAATTGCCTTGGTCAAGATGTATTATTATTATTATTATTATTATTATTATTATTATTTTTGAGATGGAGTCTCGCTCTGTCGCCCAGGCTGGAGTGCAGTGGCACGATCTTGGCTCACTGCAAGCTCCACCTCCCGGGTTCATGCCATTCTCCTGCCTCAGCCTCCCGAGTAGGGGGACTACAGTTGCCTGCCACCACACCCGGCTAATTTTTTGTATTTTTTAGTAGAGATGGGGTTTCACCGTGTTAGCCAGGATGGGCTCGATCTTCTGACCTCGTGATCTGCCCATCTCGGCCTCCCAAAGTGCTGGGATTACAGGCTTGAGCCACTGCGCCTGGCCTAAGATGTATTATCTTTCAAAATACTTTTTGATAAAACCAAAAAGAATCCAAGAGCTAAAGGAATCCTAAATAAGAAGAACAAAGCTTGAGGCATCACATTACCTGGCTTCAAACGATACTATAAGGCTACAATAACCAAAACAGCATGGTACTGGTACAAAAACAGACACACAGACCAGTGGAACAGAATAGAGAACCCAGAAGTAATCTGAAACCAATCTAGTCTTTGACAAAGTCAGCAAAAACAGTCAAAGGAGAAAAGACTTTCTGTTTAATAAACAGTACTGGGATAACTGGCAAACCATATGTAGAAGAATGAAACTGGGCCCCTAATTTTCATCATGTACAAAAATTAACTCAAGATGGATTAAACAATTAAATAAAAGATCTCAAATTGTAAAAGTTCTAGAAGAAAAACTACGAAATACCCTTCTGGACATTGACCTTGGCAAAAAAATTATGACTAAGTCCTCAAAAAAATAGCAACAAAACCAAAAATTACTAAGTGGGACTTACTTAAACTAAAGAGCTTCTGCACAGCAAAAGAAACTACCAACAGAGTAAACAGACAACTCAAAGAATGAGAGAAAATCTTTGAAAACTTTGTATCTGACAAAGGTCTCGTATCCAGAATCTACAAGGAACTTAATTCAATAGGTAAAAAACAAATGACCCCATTAAAAAGTGAGCACAGGACATTAATAAACACTTCTCAAAAGATGACATACAAGTAATCAACAAACATGAAAAAATGCTCAACATCACTAGTCATCAAAAATGCAGATCAAAACCACAGTGAAATACCATCTCACACCAGTCAGAATGACTATTATTAAAAAAAAAAAAAAAATAGCAGATGCTGGCAAGAATATGGAGAAAAGGGAATGCTTATATACTGTTGGTGGGAATGTAAATAAGAGTTGCTGGCAATGCTGTGGAGAAAAGGAAATGCTTATATACTATTGGTGGGAATGTACTGTTGGCTGGAATGTAAAGTTCAGCCACTGTGCAGAGCAGTTTAGAGATTTATTAAAGAACTAAAAACAGAAATATTATTCAACCTAACAGTACTATTACTGTGTATATACCCAAAGGAAAATAAATCTTTCTACAAAATACATAATGCACTCACATATTCATCACAGCACTATTCACAATAGCAAAGACAGAAAATCAGCCCAGATGCCCATCAATGGGGGATTGAATAATGAAAATGTGATAATTATACACCATGAAATACTACACAGCCATAAAAAGCACAAAATCATGTCCTTTGCAGCCGCAATGTGAATGCAGCAGGAGGCCATCATCGTATGCAAATTAACATAGGAACAGAAAACCAAATACCATGTTATCACTTATAAGTGGAAACTAAACATTAGGTACATATGGATATAAAGACGAGAACAATAGACCCTGAGAACTATTGGTGGGTGGGGGAGGAGGGTAAGGGCTAAAAAACTACCTATTGGGTACTATGTTCGCTACCTGAAGGATAGGATAATTTGTATAACAAACCTACACGTGTACTCCCTGAATCTAAAACAAAAGTTGAAATTATTAGAAATTTAAAAAAATAAATGAATACAATATTTTCTGAACATGATTTAAGTTTGCAACGTTAAATTTGTATCTGTGTTTATGACAGATAATTTGTTTGTAGTTTTATTTTCTTATTATAATAATGCTGGCCCATAATATAAATTGGCGTGTATCTATTTTTTATGTAATAGAAAAATTTTAGTAGAGTTTATATTATTATTTTTTCCTTAAATGTTTGACAGCATTATAAACAAAGCCATCTGGTCCTAGAACTTTCTATGGCTCACAGTTTTGCATTCAGCTGAATATTCTAGGAGCTCTCCCTCTGAAAATCACCAGAGTTCTCTTTATATGTAGTTCTCTTTTCCCAAGAACTCTTCTCTAGAATGCTGCCCCCCAAATTCCAGCTGCCTGGACTTCTCTGATTCCTGGAACCCTCAGTTCCATTCGGAGAATCACCAGGTTCTGCCTGAGTTCCTCTTCCTTGTTCTGTGGCTTTGAACTTTTCTCCACCCAGGAAAATAGTCAGTCACAGGGCTCGCATGTTTGTTTCCTATCTCTCATGGATCACTGTCTCTTCTTGACTGATACCAATATCACAACTGTTGTTTCATATATGTTGTCTGGTTTTTAGTTGTTTTACAAATGAGGGTTTCTTTGGTCCACGTTTTTTTTTATCTTGGCTAGAAATAGAAATATAAAATATGGTATTAAGTTAAAAAAGCAGCATCTAAACTATGTATCTAGTATATGTATACAATACAGATATATCCATATGGAGAAAAAAGCTTCAAAGATCAGCACCAAAATGTTTGTGATGTTTGTTTTCAAGTATCAAGTTTGCATATTTTTGCTTTTTTACTATTTTCCGATGTTTTTTATGGAGACCATGTATTGATTCCATAAGAAAAATAAGCCATCAATGTTACAGTAATAGAAAAATAGAATTAAATTAGGCACCTAGAAATGAACACAATTTCAAATATGGAATTTTCAGTGAAGGATAATGTAGGACAATTATTTTTCCCATTTATTCATATTTCTATGAATGGAAGCCTGAGATTGTATCTAATTTTTTTATGGCAACAATATTTCGTTATTGACTTATTTGGAGCTCACAGTCAACAAAAACTCCCATATCTTTTCCAAGGAATTACTTTCCAGCCCCCCTCACTTTTTTTTTTTTTTTTTTTTTTTTTGCTCTCATTCCTTTTTATTATTCGAGAAAATTTTAAGCGTCTTCTATACAATTACTACATTACAATTATTTGATAAAAATAAAATCCAATTAAAATGAAACAACATATGCCTGCACATAAAGAGCCAGATAATTACAAAATTAATTAACCTTGCTCTATGTACTTCTCTATAGTGACAACTACTTTCATACATTTTAGCCGATTCCTTAGGTATTGCCTCCATATTAAAACACCCACACGATTATATTGCTTTTTGATTTTATAGTTTTAGCGATTACTTACTATGGGAAGCAGAATTCCTATATGGCATTCATGATTCCTGCCCCCTACAGTCCACACCCTTGTGTGTCCCCTTTCCTTTTGAGTTGGGAGGGGTGTGGAACTTGCTTCTAACCAACAGAATTTGGCAAGGTTTATGGAACATCACTGCTGTGAATTTGTTACATTATATGGCAAAAGTGAGGGGATTTTGCAGATGTAATTAAAGCTCCTATTGAGTGGTCCTTGTTATCCAAAAGGAAGATTGTCCTAGGTGGGCCTGGACTTATCAGAAAAGTCTTTTAAAGGAAAGTCCAGAAGCAAGTGACTGGAGCACTTCTCTCTCTCTCTCTCTCCCCGTGTGTGTGTGTGTGTGTGTGTGTGTGTGTGTGTGTGTGTGTGTGTATCATGTGCATGCTTGCTGGATTTGGTTGTCTTGAATGCTGTAGCTGCAAGAACATGAATTCTGTCAACAACTTGAGGGATCTTAGAAGTGGATCCTTCCATTCTCATTCTTCAGATGAGAATTCATCACAGTCGGTATCTTGTTTGCAGCTTTGTAAGACTCTGAGCAGCGGTACCAGCTTGGTTTCTAACTTCTGACAGAAACTACACAATAATAAATGGGTGTGATGGTATTCTTGTTGAGAAATTTGGTAAGTTATGCAAAAATGGCAGGTGTGTGGTAATTTCAAATACAATAGAAAACTACTTCCTGTTAGGAAATAGCTATCTTTCGCCCTTCATTACCACTTCCACCACTCTGCTCCCACCAGCACGTAGAAACACTCCTAATCCTCCTATCCTTTGAAGATAGATGTGTGTTAATTTGGGAGTAGATCACTATTAGTGTTTATATAATATTGATTATGAAATATAATTTATAACTAAGCCATGGAACACAATATGTTCTTTAATACTTGTCATAGTTTTGCTTCGTTAGTTTTTAATGTAGTAGTCGCTAATTCAGCCTGAAACTCTCCTCCAATTTGTTTAAATATTCTCTCGAAATAGTTACAAGCATTAGGTATTTTAATGGTTTCTTCTGTTTGAAGAAATATCTTCCAGATTCCTGTGACTGCTTTAACCTGGACTAAGTGACTTTTGTTTGCCTGATGCTATCTTCTGTGGATCATTTCACCTGATTTCTTGAATTAAATGTCTTCCTTTTTTGTTTGTTTATGCCCTAGTTTTGATATAGCAGATCTGCCACTAACTTCCTGAGAAAAAATAGCTGGAAAGTTTTTTTGTTTGTCTTTTTTAAAAAGCTTATATGTCAGAAAATATTTTATCTACCCTTAACTGATGATTTGACTGAGATTAGAATTCTAAGCTGAGAATCATTTTCTCCTTAAAATTTTGAAGTAATCGTAGCAATATCTTCTAACTTCTGGTATTACCGTTGTGAACTTACTTTTGTTCAAATTGTCACATTTTTATATAAATTTGTTTTGGTTCCCAGTGTAAAAGCTTTTTAAATCTTCTCTTTGTCATTGGTGTTCATTCATTGTATAGGAACTTGCTGTATGCTTTCAATCAGACCATATGCTAAACAGTTCTGGGAAAATTTCCTGATGTCTTCTTTTGATAATTTTCTCTTTTTTGTTTGATTCTGTCTTCTCTGGAACTCTTATTTGGATGTTAAGATGTGATAAATTATTTTTTTACTTTTCCTATCTTCTTTTACTTCTTGTACTCTTACCCTTCCTTCTGGCAACTTTTCTTCACCATTATTTTCCAAACGTGGGCTTTGTGATTCATTTACCAAATGTTTAATTCTTAGAATCTCCTTCCATGTTCTCTGAATTCTTTTTTTAGAGCATCCTGTTCTTGTGTTGTGGTCTTCATTACTTTCGATATATATATTTTTAAATATATGTTCATAGGTTGATTTTGCTGAAGTTCCAGAATACTAACCACTCATCTCAGAAAGACTGGTATTATCATATGCCATCCATTCTCTCCCTTTGGGATTAGAACTGTACCATATATCACATTAGGGGCATTCTCCTAAAATGATGATAACCAGTAAGCCAACCTGCTTTTAGAGGAGACTACAGCTTAATCTTTTATTTCATGACTTACTCACAAGATAGATGACCTGGTACAAACTGTTTTCAAGGTAGCAAAAACTGTTCTGCCCAGGGTAACCTACGTTACTTTTTCCTCATAGTCTAACCCCTTCCAGGTTAGTGAGTTGGTTTCCAGATTTAACCCTCTTCATTGGACCATATTGCTGGCCGTACCAGCAAGGCACGTACCTGAATCTGGCCTTGTTAAGACTAATGAAGAAGTTGAATCTCTGTAGAACAGCTAGAAGCTTTCCTTTAAAAACAGACTAATTATTTTATCAACATTTTTTGGAAATGAATATGCTTGTTAGTTGACTTAAAATCTTAATAATTATAAAGAATTCTAAAATTAAAATAAAATAGCAGTGAACTCAGGTGCAGGTAACTTTTCTTTTTAAAAATTTTTATTTTAGTGGTACATGTACAGGTTTGTTACATAGGTAAACTCACGTCATGGGGGTTTGTTGAACAGATTATTTCTTCACCCAGGTACTAAGCCTAGTACCCAACAGTTATTTTTTTCTGATTCTCCCTCCTCCCATCTTTACCCTTAGGTAGACCCCAATTTCTCTTGTTCCCATCTTTGTGTCCATGAGTTCTCATCATTTAGTTTCCATTTATAAGTGAAAACATGTGCTATTTGGTTTGCTGTTCGTGCATTAGTTTGCTAAGTATAATGGCCTCCAGGTCCATCCATGTTCCTGAAAAAGACATGATCATATTTTTTATGGATGCATAGTATTCTATGGTGTAAATGTACCACATTTTCTTTATGCAGTCTAACATTGATGGGCATTTAGGTTTATTCCATGTCTTTGCTATTGTAAATAGTGCTGCAATGAACATATGTGTGCTTGTGTCTTTATGATAGAATGATTTATATTCCTTTGTGGATATACCCAGCAATGGGATTGATCTTTGAGGAATCACCACACTGCTTTTCACAATGGTTGAACTAATTTACACTCCCACCAACAGCATATAAGCATTCCTTTTTCTCAGCAACCTTGCCAGCATCTATTATTTTTTGACTTTTTAACAATAGCCAACCTGGTGTGAGATGATATCTTATTGTGGTTTCCATTTGCATTTCTCTAATGATCAGTAATATTGAGGTTTTTTTCATATGCTTGTTATTGGCCTCATATATGTCTTCTTTTGAAAAGTGTCTGTTCATATCCTTAGCCTGCTTTTTTATGGGGTTGTTTGTTTTCTTTTTGTAAATTTGTTTAACTTCATTATAGATGCTGGATATTAGACCTTTGTCAGATGCATACTTTGTAAAAATTTTCTCCCATTCTGTAGGTTGTCTGTTTACTCTGTTGATAGTTTCTTTTGCTGTGCAGAAGCTCTTAAGTTTCATTAGATCCCACTTGTCAATTTTTGTTGGTGTTGGGATTGGCTTTGGTGTCTTCATCATGAAATCTGTCTGTTCTTATGTTCAAAATGATATTGCCTAGGTCTTTCATGGTTTTTATAGTTTTAGGTTTAACTTGTCTTTAATCCGTCTTGGGTTGATTTTTGCATTTGGTGTAAGAAAGGGGTCCCATTTAAATCTTCTGTATATTTCTAGCCAGTTATCCCAGCACCATTTATTGAATCAGGAGTCCTTTCCCCATTGCTTGATTTTGTCAGTTTTGTTAAAGATCAGTTGGTTATAGGTGTGTAGCCTTGTTTCTGGGCTCTCTATTCTGTTCCATTGGTCTATGTGTCTGTTTTTGTACCAGTACCATGCTGTTTTGGTTACTGTAGCCTTGTAGTATAGTTTGAAGTTGGTTGTGTGATGCTTCCAGGTTTGTTCTTTTTGCTTACAACTCTTTTCAGGCTCTTTTGTTGATTCTACATGAATTTTTAAATGTTTTTACTAGTTCTATGAAGAATGTCATTGGTAGTTTGATAGGAATAGCATTGAGTCTGTTAATTGTTTTGAGCAGTATGACCATTTTAATGATATTGATTCTTCCTATCCGTGAGCATGGAATATTTTTCCATTTGTTTGTGTCATCTCTGATTTTTCTGAGCAGTTAGTTTGCAGTTAGTTCTCCTTGTAGAGATCTTTCACCTCCCTGGTTAGCTGTATTCCAAGGTATTTTATTCTTTTCATGCCAATTGTGAATGGGACTGCATTTCTGATTTGACTCTTGGCTGGACTGTTGTTGATGTATAGGATTGCTAATGATTTTTGTACATTGATTTTGTATCCTGAAACTTTGCTGAAGTTGCTTATCAGCCAAAGGAACTTTTAGTATATTTCCTCTTTCATTCTCTGGGAAGAGGCTTCTTAAAGCAGAATGCCTTGAAGGAGCACCAATTTGCATTTCCTTTGCTCCTTTACTCTAGTTAGTTGAGTTAGAGTGCCTACTTAAAATAAACACACCCACACACATCCCACACACATACACCCAGTGCTTGGATATCTTTTGTGAAGAAAGTATAAAAAGTAAAATGAATTAAAAAATATATATAAATTAAGGAGGTTTGAGATTTGGAATGGAGTGCTAAGATGTCAAAATGTATTAGTCTATGTTTAAGATTAGATAGTAAAGATTACAAAGATGAGATAGGTACAGAGTTCATGTAGTTAAGAAAATTGTGATTGAATTTATGTTAGTATAGTGGGAGGGGAATGGAACAGGTGGAAAAGGGATTCAGATATTTTTTGTTTCATGATCTTAAATCATCTTTGTGAAAGCTTTTTTCTGAGCGAGGCTTGGCCTGAGGTGTGCCAATATCTGAGTCGCTAACCTAATGAGTTAGTTTATTACTCCAGAATCCACAAATGCAAAGTAAGGCTGGTATCAGTATATGCTTAAGTATAATAATAAAAAAACAAAGAGTAGCAAAGTAGAAAATCCTACTCAAATATAATAGTAAATTTTAAGCATCTTATACTTTATCTTTCTTTTATTATACTTTCTTTCTTTTATTACTTTTCTTCTAATTTTATCCAGTTAAACATGAAAGGTATCAGAACATGCCACCTCATAATATGTCACTTAGGAATGTTGATAATTTTGAGCTAAAGACAATTTAGAAACAGTAGTTGCAAAACAGTCCTCTGACCTTTCCACTTCTACCTAAAGGCAGGGCATAAAATTACTCATGAGGAAAGTGTCCTCAGGTATGAGAAAGAAGAAAAAATATTATAACTTTAAACCTTATTTAGTAGGTTTGATATGGAAAAATCTACTAAAATAACCCTTATGATTTGTTAGCTTTCCCCATATATTTGCTAGTCACTTTCCTACAATTGCCACCTCTCATCCAAACTCATTTTTACTTTGTCCTGTCATGTCTCCACAATTTGTCATTCTCTATTAAAAGCTTGTAGAAGCTCTCAGGCCTATCTCCTTCTTTGGATCTTCTTTTCTTATATAGGCTTCAGTACATATGTAAAAATACTACCATCAAAAAACATTTGTATGCTTTTCTCCTGTTAATCTATTTTTTTTTTTCAGTTTAATTATCAGGCCTAACCATGGGATATAAGTAGGTCCAAGAAAAATCTTTCCTTCCCTACAAATACAAGAAAGTGGTCTTTTGCTAATGGGTTTAAATCATTCATATTATCAGTAAAGAGAGATCCAGTCATTACAAAATTATTTAACTATTATTAATACTTTAATCAAATTTTCTATTGCCATAGCATGAGTTTTCAGTATAGTGATAAAACTTCATTATAAATATATATGGTAACAATGGATAACAACAGTGCTAATATAAATATGACTACTGCTCTTACTATTATTATATCTGGCTAACACTTATTGAGTGGTTTTTGTGTGCTATTTATTATTCTAGGTATTTTACAAATTATCTCATTTAATCTTCTCAGTAAGCCTCTCAGTTATCCATTAGCTACACCATTTTGCAGGAAAAAAGCTAACAGATGTAGCTTAACTTCATTGAGTAAATGGTGGAGCTGAGATTTTTGACTCAGTTTTGATTGTGCTGTTTCTACTTCCATACCAGGAGATATGAGATCTTTCTAGCTTTCATTCCAGATTCATGCTGTCTCACAAGCTGAAGGAGTTCTATGGAAAGTAAAATTTTTGACAGGCCTGAGACTGAGAGCTCAAGTATAGATGGATTTCATGCTATAGGACTGAGTCCTGGGGGGAAGTTTCCCAATGACAGAGAAACAAGATTAGAGATCACTTCTAACTGAGATGGGAATGGGGCATCTGTTTGCCTATGTGCATACATTGTCATAAATAAATATGGTAGCAAGGCTAATGTATGCAGCAGGGGGAAGGCATTAGCAAATTAATGAAATGAAGTTTGGTGTTTATTCTGTTGTGAAGCACAATCATTTATTATCTACTTTCATGGATCAAGGTCACCCACTTCTGTGCCCTCCTTTTTCTTACCACCCCAGATCCCATTTCCTCTCATAGGAACTATACCTCGTTGTCTGCATTAAAATTCCAGTGAATGTCTCTGTCCTAAAATTTCTCATTCAAGGCATTCTTCACACTGTCACCAGAATTATTTTTCTAGGACTCAGATTTGAAACCAATCTCCTGCTTGGAAACTATCAAAGTTAGTTAATAGACTAAACCTAATATTTCAGAAGGATACTCAGCTTCCTTTAGAGACCTCCTGACTCTCTTCTTATCTTTTTTTATAATTAAAAATCCTTGACTTCCTCCAACACCATACCTATATTTTCAGGGCTCAGAGGGGCAACTGTGGTGATTATAAACTCTTCGATTCCAGTGGCCTGTCTACAGACCTAGGAATCCTCTTCATATAGTGATTTACTGAGCTAGCTCTGGGTCTGTTCATTTCAGGGGCTCTAACCATGAATTTAGATTTCAGCAACACTGAGAATGGCCTCCATAACAGAATGATGAGAGGTTTTATTAATGGGCAGATACAAAGCAATAAAGAACCTAATCATACAGAAAATATACAACCCTTTTAGATTGAAGAAAAGACTGAATTTTTCAGTAAGTTAATTATGAACTCAAAGATTAAGAAAGTAATTTAAAGAATCAAAGCATATCATTTAGAAATTGTGCTGGTTCAGAAAATACAGGAGATACTAGATTTTTTACACACTCTAAATGCTCTAAAGTATTAATACTTTAGCATTACAGTACTTTTAAAACAGAAGGAATAGAAAAAAATTATAAAAAAAAAGAGAGAGAGAGAAATAAAGACCTACTGTCACAGCTAGAGGAAGAAATACATTGAAGAGAACGCTTAATGTATTAGAGAATTGGCTAGCAGGAAAGTTATGAAAGGGAAAAAGAGATGTACCCAACTCTGTCTACTGATTCTTTTTCCCTTCATATCCTCCCCATCCTCTATCTCTTCTTTTTAATATTTTAAAGTATCTATTTCTTTTAAATATTTTAATTTTTTACTTTATTTATAAATAATTTTATACCTATAAAAAGGTTGAAAATCTAGGACAACAATTTTCATCAGATTTCTTAAATAATTCTAAAAGAATAATAGTAATGTGGTATCTGACCACATTAATTTTCTGCATCTCTGAACCATTTGAGAGTAAGTTGCTAAAATGATACTTTTTAATTATAAACATTTTGGCATGTATTTTTTTTAAAAAAAAAAAAACACTTTTTCCACGCCACAGTACAATCATAAAAATAAGCTGACATCAATAAAATTACTATCATCTAATCTAAAGATCTTACTCAAATTTCACCCATTGTCCCACTGACAATCTGTTTAGCAAAAGAAAACAGAAATGTTTTTCTGGTCCAGCATCACCTTTTGCATTTACTTATCTTCCTCTTTTAATTTTCTTTAATCCAAATCTGCCTTTCATGATCTTACATTTTTGAAGAGGACAGATCAACTATCCTATAGAATATCCACATTCCCTCTTAAACCCATCCTAACAGCTTTTGCCTCCAACACTCCACCTAAACAGCTCTTCTCAGGGTCCGTTTTTAACTCCCATATTGCTGTATTCTGTGGTCCGTTTCTAATTTCATGTAACCTAACTATAACATTAGACATAGTAGATCACTCACTCACCCCGAAACTTTCTTCTCTTGGCTTCCATAACATTCCACATTTTCCTAGATTTCCTTCTCTCTTATTGATCATTTCTTCTCAGCCTTTTTTTCCTGGTTTCCTTCCTGATCTCTGAACTATTTACCTTGGAATGCTCCTGACTCAATCCTCAGACCTCTTTTTTTCTCTACCTATGTCTCCTTCCTTGGCTTCGAATACCATCTATATCATCTACGCTTTACAACATCCAACTAGTTATGTTTTACTTGGACCTCTCATCTGAACCCCAGAACTGTATCTTAACTGCTTACTTAACATCCTCACTTTGCTGTCCAGTTGGCATTTAAGACTTAACATATTAAAATACATATCTGTTAGGGTCTCTATCTCAGTCATAAACCTGCTTTTTCTTCAGCCTTTCCAATCAGTAAATGAAACTTTATTTTTCCAAATATAGACCGAAAACTTGAGTCATTTTTTTTCCAATTAATCCAACAAAAAACCTGAGTCACAAATTGACTCCTCCCTTCCTCTCGCACTCCATGGGAAACTATGAGAATGTCTTGTTTGTCTGACCATCAAAATATAACCGGAATCTCATTACTGCTATCCTTGGTTCCAATGACAATCATTTCTCCTCCAGATCAATGTAGTACCTTTTGAACTGGTCTCCCTGATTCTGCTTTGTCCTCTGTAATCTATTTTCGATAAGCAAAATAGTGCTCTTTTAAGGGGCAAACCAGACCATTTTACTTATTCTCACATCCCTCTTCCCTTCTCTTTGAGAGGAAAATCTTTCCTTCTCTTTGAGAAGAAAAATCAAAGAACTTATAAGTGATCTATTAAACTTACTATGATCTCAACCCACTCCCCTGCCAAACTTTCATCTCTGCCCTCACCTCCTATGAATAAGGTATACTGCCTGTGGTCAGCAGTTTGATAATTCACTGAAAGCAATGATAACAGTAGATATATTAGAGGCTGCTATATAACAAATGCTTTTTTTATAAGATATATTTGCTTATCTACAAACATAAATATAAAACATATTTAATAAATTGACAAGATATATGTTATATATATACATACACATCCTATCTCTTGCCCCAGTCTCTATCAATTTATTAAATGCTTTTTTATTCTTCAATTTCTTCAGTCCAAAACCTTAGAAATATTTTTTGACTCCTTTCTTTATATTTTATCTGAATGCATGGATACATATGGAGTCTTGTAGAAGCTTATTTTAAACTACAGCCAGAACATACCTACTTCTCATGCCTCCACTGATACCACCATGGGAACCCACCATCATCTGTTGACGGGCTTTTTACATGAGCTTCGTGCATTTCTCCTTTACCTCCTGGTCTTCTGGCTTCTTCTTTCATCAAAAACAGTGAAATCTTTGCTTTGTAGCCAGTATGGTGATTTAAAAATTTTTTAAATTGAGACCTGGGCTGGGTGCTGCGGCTCACACCTATAAGCTCAGCACTTTTGGAGGCTGAGGCTGGCAGATCATCTGAGCTCAGGAGTTCAACATCAGCCTGGGTAAAGCAAAGCCTCAACTTTACTAAGAATACAAAATGTAGCCAGGCATGGTGGCACACATCCCTATAGTCCCAGCTATTTGGGGGGCTGAGGCATGAGAATCACTTGAGCCAGGGAGGCGGAGGTTGCAGTGAGCCAAGATCACACCCCTGCACTCCAGCCTGGGCTACAGAGCAAGACTCTCTCTAAAACAAAAATTGGAGATCTGATTATTTTAAAAACAATTATAATCATTTCATTTTCTTCTCAAAATTTTCCCTTTGCTTCTAGTGAGAGTAAAATTAAAAGTTATCAAGGCCTAGAAGGCCCAACTGATAGAGACAGGAGACAGCCAAATGCCACCCAGGTCATTGTGAACAAAGGGCTTGCCTAAGCATGCCCGTGCTGAAAAATTCCATCCCTAACACATGCACAGTAAGGGAAATAAATCAATGTGGAGTGGCTCAGACTAAGGGCCCATCTGCATACTGGGAGAATAGGGTGGAGCCACAGGGAATTCTCACTTCATGCAGGTGTGGAGGAGCCTGGCCTCTTCCACTCCTGTGGTGGGAACCTGCTGGGAGGATACCCACTTTTTTTTCTTTTTTTTTTTCTCAGAGCTTTTTTGAAAAGAAATTCCACTCCCCTCACTTTTCAATGTGTCTGTGTGCCTAATTTTTCCTGATCGTGAGACAAGAACCTGGACTTGAGCTGTACTAAGGAGCAAAACATCCTGCATCACAACTGGATGTGTTCTCTCATTCTACCATTCCCTGCCTACTCATACTGTTCCTGGAGCACACTAAGCTTTTGCACCACTCTCCATCAAAAACGAACAACAAAGGGCTTCCCAATTCCTATATCCTACAGTTACTTGAATCCATCTTACTCTGCTTTTATTTTTTTATCACCACTAGCTCTATCTATCCATCTATCCATCTATGTATCTAGTCTCTAGTTATACATCTAGCAACCATTTATTTTCTGTCTTCTGCTATATGAAACGTAAACTCTATGAACACAGGAATTTTTTTGTTTATTTTCTTTAACTTGTCTACCCCAGCAGCTAGGAGAGTGTCAGGAACATAGCAGAGACTCTATTCAATCTATGTGCTATGTGATTGAATCTGGATAAATGCACAAAAATTGATAGCTATTTTGTTGTCAAAATTTCCCATGACTAGATTGGTGACATACTGCAATCATAGAACTTCTCATGTTATATTGTAAAATCACAGAGAGAATTTCATAGATTGTAAATTCTCTGTAGACAGGGCCTGTCTTATATTAATAGTTATCTCCAAACCACCTATTATGTTCCTGATACGTAGTACGTGAGCAAAAACATTGAATGAATGCATTAATTGAATTTGCATAAAGATAGAGAAAATATTAAATATCGACTCTATCTTTTGAAGTGAAATTCCTATGACCCTGATTGTCTGTACCATTAATTTGCTAATTAATGACAAACTCAAAGTCTTTGATATTTTAAAATGTTTTGAATTATTATTCTTATATCATTATTCAACTTTTAAGTAATTATATTTTATCTCCACATCTTAATTCTAAATATTTTGAAATCAAGAATGATGCCTGATTTTGCTCAACATCATTGATTTTGATTAACAAGTTGACTAATAGATAACTGAAATATGTTTCTAAAATGCAGAAAAGGATATGCAAATGCAAGGCAAGCAATCACTTAAAAAGGTTACATGAGTTCATCACCTGTTTGCATTTTTTTAATCCAAATTTTAATCTATAAAAATGAAAGCCCACAGAACCCAGATATGCTCTGGCCACAGCTGACTCGATGACTTTGAACTTCTTACTTTATCTTGATTGCTACATCTGAGAAAACGGGAATAGTAATGCTGAACTTTATGGCTATTGCAAAGGTTAAATAAAATATTATATGTCATATAGCATCTTGTTACCTGAAATTTATTAGGAGATTAAATTTTTAAATAAATAAAAGAGGAAATAAGAAAAGATGGAAACTCTCAGCTTTCCATCCCCATCCACATCTCTGGAATCCTCAGAACCCCTAGGATCCCAAGAAGGACTTATTCTGACTTATAGATCCTGAAGCCATGAGACTATTCTCTTCAAGAAAACTTAGACCAGTAAAGCTATAATGCCTAACTGCCTATAATTTTTTTTAACTTTTCTGTAAAATTTGTGTATTTCATGGTGGCAAAGATCTGGTACATGTGTGTGCATATGTATGGGTGACCTGCATAATATCAGGAAACAACAAGTAAAAATACCAAAAGAAATATAGGTGACCTTGAGCATAGATATAACCCTGTATTTTATGTTCCTTTGTTCCTTAAATTGAATGTGCCAATAGCTCATAATCCTGTAAAGCATTTTGTTTAAGTATAGTGGTTGCATATATCTTAGTAAAATGAGATAAGTGAAAAATGTGGAGGCTTGAATTCTCAAGAGAGATAATATGTAGGTTTTTTTTTCTTTTAAGAAAAATGAATATAGATTTTTGCAGTGGAGAAGTGAATAGTGGGTGAATAAAGTGGATGAAAAGGTACCTTTTATGCTTTTTTAATTGATTCTAATAAAATCTTTAAATAAATAGCTACAGAAATGGGTATTGACTCTTGCTTGCTGGTTAAGGCCAAAGGCATTCATCAAAGAGACAGATAGAAGACTAATTTTTATTGTTATATAAACACAGAGAATTAGGAGTTAGAAGGCTTATTTCTAGTTCTTGGTGTTTGCCTATGTGTTTTGGATTAAGAAAGTAAAAAAAAAAGTTCCTTTCATATAAAATATTAAACCTTGCACATGGAAAACAGTTTTCTCATTATGAAGGACTTTCATTCATAAACACACAACATGCATACACACACAGACCTACATACAGACATAATTATATGTGGGCAAATATGTGGGGATGGATAGATAGGTAAATACTGTGTTTATGTACATATATTTACTAATAGAAAAACGTAGGAAAGAATTACTGGAATATTTCTTAGCTGCTCCTCTGGGTTAGATATTGCTCTATCATTCTCTTCTATTTGAGTACTATTTTTTGTTTGTTTTAATTATGTTGCTTACATTACTGGGGTTCTAGATAGAATAAATTAGAATAGTTTTTAAAACTCTTGCTTTACATCTTTCTTAACAAGCCAGCCTTGTGTGTTTCCTCCAAGTTACCACTGTCCTGGGGGCTGAGATCTCTTGTGTACCTGCCTGTTTCCCTGGCATTGCCAAGTCAAGGCTGTGACAGAGGTTAAAAAACAAAAAAGGATAGGAATAAACTGCAGACTGCTAGCTGCAAAATTATATGCCTGCTGATTCCAGAAATTGGCCCAAGAATTAGCAACCATTCTACAATACACACTAAATACCCCGAAAGGATGCTTTTGCATTAAGCCATTCATCTTAGAAAGATGTCACACACTCTTCCAAGACTTCCTCATTAAAGAAGCAGCACGAAAGGTACAGGTCACAGCAGGGAATCACTTAACAAGAAGATTTCACACTAAGAAAGGTGTTTAAATTCACAGCACTTGCACTCTATTTGTGCTGCACTTAAATCTCAATTTTCCAATCATATCACAATTTCTATTTCTTACTTATTCAAGCTATTTAGAGTAGTGAAGACCCTTTTCTTTTAGGATTTAAGGAATCTACATCCATCTCACACTTCTCTGATCATGTGTGCCCTTCTCCACCCCTCTGACCCTTTGGATCCTACAATAAAGTACTTTGCAATGATTATCATAACATCGTGGTCCTACATAAAGAAATCATAGACATATGAATACAGAGAGGATATCCTGTAATCTTCATGTCTTTCATAGTTACTGTGATAATATGACACGTAGATTACTCTTATGAGAAAAACTTTTCCTATGATATAATCATGACCTCAACTAGGCCTCTCCCAAATACATGAGGGAAGGAAGAATTGGCAAAGGTAAAAATTCTTTTTTATATAAAAAAGAATATTCTTTATTCTATCATAAAAGTATTACATATTTAGTATAGGAAAAGAAAAAAGCATATAAAATAAACCACTGTTGCATCTAGTATTTTTGGATGCCTCAAATTTAGTAATTTAAAAAATTATATTACTATTTTTCACCAACTTTATATCATAATTTTTTTTCCTGTAATGATGGACTCTTTATAAGCAATTTGAGTCACTGACATTGAATGGATGTACTACTCGTGTTAAACATTTAAATTATTTTCAATGTCCAGTTCTGACAAATATTGTCAGATGTAAACATTTTAAAGATTCATAATATACCTATTGTTTATTCTGCCCAGAATCATATTTACCTTTTTTAGGAAGTTGTCTGCCTGCTTTAATTACTGGAATCAAATAGACAAATCGAGAGAGACATCTTTTAATCCTCCTCACTCTCTGTTCATAGTGATTGTTTGAGGTTGGAAACCTACACCAAAGAGGCCACAGTCTCCCCCGGCCATAGTAGACTGGTCCGGGACGGAGGGCACTGGAGTAAAGCTGGGCTATTGAGTACTCTTCTTTAGGATTTTTATAGTGTATCAAAGAGAGCAATTCAGTTCCTCTCTGGTAGTGGAAATGTGAGGTCTTTAGGTAGCTGCTAGCAAGGTTCCCCACTTCAGGGAAGAATATGCTCAGCAGAAAAGGAAGACAAACAGCAATGAGACCAAGTTGCTGCTTGCAGTGTATCGGTTTTGGTTCTTGTTTTCAGTGCAGCCCAGCCCCAGTTATGTGTATCTTCTAAAGAATGCTGCTTTTAGTCTAAGTTTGCTTAAATGGAATTTTTGTTTCTTGCAACCAAAAAAAGGCTGATGAAATGCAATATATACAGCTTCTAATTTATTCAGGAAGTAAAAAGCTTTTATTTTAAATGTCCCCATCAGCATTTGATATTTTCATTAAAATTTCATTTTGTATTTTCAACATTTGATTACTTTCTTCTACAACTGAACTTTTTTTGTATTATTTGGTGTATAACTCTACCGTAGTTTGATTCTTTAGCATTATAAAGTACCCTTATTAGTATTTTTCACATAACACCTTTTTGCCTAAATTCAACCTTGCTGGAAATTCAAATCTTAACTCCTGTTTCTTTTTTTATTGATAAAATTGTGTCTCTCTTTTGTGTGTGGACATTGAGTCAGTTTATTTGGAGTTTCTTGCATAATATATAAAGTTGGATTTTACTTTGAGATCAAATTTGAAAGTAATTATTTTAATTAACAGTTTAGTTTATCTACTGTTATTGATATGGTGGACATGTTTGATCTTAGTTCTATTATGTTATTTTATCATGACTTCTCTTTTTATGTCTACAAAGAATCTTTTGTGGTCTGTTTGCCTGGCTTCATATACATATTCATGCATAAGTGTGCATGCATGTTATACACTCACGGTGCATTTCTGATAAAGAAGATGATTTGAGCTTTTGTTGTAGTGTTTATTTTTTAAGGATACCTTTAATCTCCTCTTTCTTGGGGCTGTATCTGTTAAGTTCCTTCTGTGAACAATAACATTAGCATATTTCTCATTTTTCTCTTTTCCCTACTCTTTCCTCTACCATTTAGTTTCAGCCAATGCATCATTTTTCTTAAAGTTTGCTTATCTTTGTGTACTTAAACATACCTGTATGTCTGCTAATTTATTTTTATTTCTAAATAATAGGTCTGATCACTCCTGCCACTCTTAAAATTGGGAAAATCAGCAATTTAGTTTACCTCCATTCCCCATCCCTTTTCCCTGCCACATTCCATTACAGTATTTTTATTAGTTATACTATCAGAGCATATAACATTGTTTATTATGCTGTGGGCTTTGGTTTTTGTATTTCAAATCTTAGTTCCAAGATAAATACAATCAATACTCACCACCAGTTATTTTATTATAATTTATTCAGTTTTCTCTTGGTTGGCTGATATTTGTCTTCTAGTAGGATACTAAAGAGGGTTTATGGGAAAAATATACTGGAGTTCTGCATGTTCACAAATATGTGTGTGTTGCCTGTATATATAATGATGGATAGGCTGAATATAAAATTCTTAGGTCACTCTTTCCTTGAACATTTTGTAGGTTTCATTCCACAGCATTTATATGAGTTGAAGGTTTCTGTGGAGAAGCCAGAAGCAAGACGATTTTTTTCTGTTATAAGGCATTTGATTTGGGGTCTGGCTGCTCCTCAAATACTTTACTGATCTTTCAAGTATTATAATTTTCGTGTGATATGTCTTTGTGTTGCTATTTCTTGTGAGTTTTATCTGGGCTGTAATGCAGCTTTTTAAAAATATGTTGCTTAAGCTTCTTTAATTTGGGGTAAATTTCTTGAGATGTAAACCTTTACCATGTATTTCACTCATCAGTTTGCTTCTTTAGCCCACTAAAATCTAAAATCTACTAAAATTTTACATGAAAATGTAGATTTTTCATATATTGACTTTTTTGGCTTGTCTTCTATTTCATTTGTTTTCTTTATAGTTGTTTTGAGACTTTTTGATTAACTGTTCTCATTTTTACCTCCATTTCTCATATTAAGTTTTCCCCAACAGTGTCTTTTCTCCTTGTGCTGCTGCTTTTTTCTTGTTTTGAAGATGGTCTCAATTTCTTCTCTTCATCCCATCCCCCAAGATCCACCTATTGAAACTCAAGTGAAAAATATTAATACTAGATACCCAAAGTTCTGTAAGTATATAATCTCAAATTCCATAGTTTGTCATCTATATTTTTATTTTGTTCTTGCTTCATATAGGATAATGTATAGTCAGCCATTTGACCATGATTTTCATCTACTGTGAAAAAAACAGATTTCTGGTATTTGCATTATTTCACTTTTTCTTTATTCCTTTTCTCCTTTACTGCTTTTTGTTTGTATTTTTTTTCTAGATTGCATGTTGATTCCTTTAATTTACTTACATAGTATTTGTAATTGAAGGATTGAGTAGTTTCTATATCTAGTTATAGGAGAGTCAGACTGGGTGAAGAATGCAAAACATAATTATAAAAAATTTAAGGTACTGTCCTCTTTAGAGCCAGCTTACTCTGGGTCTTTGGCAGCAAAGATCAGTGGATGAGTATTGGATCCCCATACTTTAGAATTGTATATAGATAAGATAACTTTGTCCTAAGGAAGAGTGGTTGTGCATTTAATGTTCTAGTATTCAATGCAAGGAACAAGCAGGCTTGAGAACATCAGTTTCACTATCACCTAAGTTTAAACTTGATGAATTTTAGGGAAACTTGAAGAATAATATGTCTCTATGGCTTTGAGTGATCTTCTCATGGCCATTGCACAGGGAGAACGCCTATGCAATTCCTGCATAAGTAAGCTCACCTCAAAATCATCTCCTGCCCCCAAGCTGCTCCTGGTGAGAGACAATCTGCATTTTAATATTACCCATACCAGGGGAAGTGGAAATTAAATATTGATAGGTCAAGTTATAATTTCAAGTGGGGTAATAAGACCTTATATTTACACTGCAGTTTACATTTTATAAAGTAATATCTCATGCTCATTTCACTTTACTTTCAAACTCTCCTGGGAAGTAGGCATTATTTTTCACGTTTTATAGTTATAGAAGTCTAAATTCATTGATATTACGTCTCCATGCTTCACCTTAACTGAGTGTAAGAGCTCAAATCTGGATTCGAGACTTCTTATCTTTTCCTTGATCGCATAGATGATTAAAAGTACCAAAGAAGAGTTCAAGAGAATACGGGAGAGTAATAAGGTGAGAGTAATTTTTTAAAATCATCTTTTACTAGAATCAGCTTATGTCCAGTTTTTAATGTTATCTCTGTGAAATTATAAAATTATAGCTTTTAATCTTGGAGGTAACTTTAAGACATTGTATTTTTTTTTTTATTTTTATTTTATTGAGATGAAGTTACCTCTGTTGCCCAGGCTGGAGTGCAGTGGTACAATCTCAGCTCACTGCAACCTCAGCCTCCTGGGTTCAAGCGATTTCCCTGCCTCAGCCTCCCGAGTAGCTGGAATTACAGTTGCCCACCACCACACCCAGCTAATTTTTGTATTTTTAAGTAGAGATGGGGCTTCACCATGTTGACCAGGCTGGTCTGAAACTCCTGACCTCAGGTGATCCACCCACCTCAGCCTCCCAAAGTGCTGGGATTACAGGTGTGAGCCACTGCGCCCAGCCTAAAACATTTTAAAAGACATTTTTAAGTCAAGCCCCATTTCTTCAAAAAAATAAGGACTATTATCGGAAATTAAGCCACTTAAACTAAGGCTCAAAGGAGTTAAGTGATCTGCCCACAAGTAAGTAAGTAAATTGAGTCTAGAAACTTGGGCATTTTATTTCAAAATGAATCAAGATAAAATATGTTGTACCTTTGGATCAAACTATAAAGATATATTCTTATATTCAGACAGCTTTTTGGTTATCTTTGGTTACTTTAGGTCTGGGGAAGTATTTGGAAAAAAGTGTGTGAGATTTTGCTAACAATATAATTCAAACTCACAGACTAGATGATTTCACCAAAAATCAATCTACTGATGTTTAAATCCAGTTTTCTCTTAAGATGAAGAGGGGAAAAACAAACAAACAAAAATTAACAACAGAAGATGCTTTTCTTAAAAATTATCTAAGATTAAATAGAAATAAATCAGAAGCATATCAACAAATATGTCCCTATAGTAGCTGAAAATACTAATAAGAATTATTCGAAGCAAAACAATTGTCTTGGATCTCCAAGTCATGAAGAATGAGTCTAAATTTTTAAGGAAACCCTAAATAGAATCTCTTAATACATTTTTAATTTTATTTTCTCCAAAAAAGAGACGGAAGCAGCATCCCTATTGTCACAAACTCTAAATGAGATAATTTGAGTAAAGCACCTGGTACAATTCTAGGCACATAGTAAGCATTTGATAAATGTTAATTGTTGTTTCTTTCTTTTACTTCATAAAAATGCAGAATAATTGTGCCTTATAGAAAGGACTGACCCTGGAGGGAATGGCAGCATTTCTGTCCTGCTCAGTAAGCACATGTGACAAGCTGCTTCCCAGACATTGTAGTCTTCAGTCAAAGCCTCATGGTAAACAGATGTCCTCATGTTCAACTGTTGGCCATTTTTCACTCTTCATATCTCTCTGAGTATTCATCAAACGTTTCTTTATTATTTGTGTCCCATTTCCAAAAGATTTCTCAGTATAATTATCACATCTGTAGTAGGATAATAAAGACTAGGCTTGGTTTGGACCATAACTCTTGATATCAAACACATAGATATAATTACACAATCTTTTGGAAACAATGTCTCATGCAGTTCTCTAACCCTGTGGCTTAGCAAAGATACATTGGGCAGTTGGGATGAAAGCAGGAGTTGGAGTGAACCATCTACAAATAGGTTCAAGTACGATGGGCTTTTGCACTACTATCCTCAATTTGATTTGTTTTATCCATTACAGTTGACATCATATTACTACCTTAACTTAAAGTGGTAAATCAAATATTAGACTTTAAGCATGATAGAAAAGCTGCTTTTCATAGAGCTGAGAATATTAGGGTCCCTTAAAATAAAATACATTAGGTACCATATACTCTTCCTACCTTTAGAACTATTTCCTATAGTTGGTGCTTGTAATAGTTATTCTAGATCACTGAGACCACATTTATCTTCTGGACCTCTCAGCTTTGTAGGTCCTGTGAGACCCTCTGACATTTAACACTTCTAGCAACAGTTAATCAATATATTAAATTCTTCACATTAAAAGTTTGACTATGCAGCAGTCCAAAAGGTATCAATATGCTGACATAACATTTTTAACCTATTATCTCTGTAATTCTTTCTCGTGTATCTATATGTGTAATAGATACACATAAAGATTATGAAATTATCCATGAACTTTCCATAATTTAATAAGACAAAGTATCATGGTGAGTATAAAATGTGCTTCTCATAAAAGAGAAACATATCTTTTGTTGCAGATAATGGTATTGTCATCCTAAATTTATAGCTAGATTTTAGCTAAAGTTGGAATTATAAAAAGATGACTTAGTTAAACATTCTAACCATGATTGGTACTCATATGGCCTCAGACTGTTTTTAATAACAAGTCCTTTTTGAATATATAATGTCATGAAGCTGAATAGTAAGGGTTTGTGGAGGGAAGTGGCATTTCTACAAAGCTGTTTCAAATGACATTGCCTTTGGTGTAGATGCCAAAAGAGACAGTTATGAAACACTTCAAGCAGTGAGCGCATTCTCTAATCATTAGCAGCCTGTTCAGTCATTTCCATCTCAACTTACCTCAATTCCAGATCAAGGAGATTTTTGTGTGCCTATGATGTAAAATGTACCAGCATTGTTAACTTCACACCTTAAAAAAGGCAACATGTAAAAATGAAGCATAAGTCATTATTCAAAATAGAGTATTATATACATATGATTGGCATATCAAATCAAAACTCAAGATAAGATAATAATTCTTTTCAGTTTTTTGAAACATATGGTTGCTGTATACAGGATTATTGTTAAGAGTTTGGTAGGTATATTTACAAATCTGAATGGTAATATTATTCAGGTTTCTATGCCTGATGACTCTCATCCTTCTTACTAAACCTTATGATACAAAGATTCTGAGAATAATTTAAAAGTATTTTAGAAGAACAAAAAGAAAAGGAAAGGCAAAACACAGAAAAAAAATTAATAAAAAGATAATTTTATATTTTTAAAATTTGCTACAAATTTGATAAATTTCTAATATAACATATAAAGGTTTGATCTCAAATTATTAAATAATATGTACATATCCTTGTGGGTGTTGAGGGTACACACACATACAGTGAACTCACCTTGTCTATAAATTGAATGAGTTACCATAATTGAAACTCTGGGGAAGTGGGAGTTTGTGATTTCCATCAATAGGCATGGATATAACTAACCAATAACTATGGGGGATGTGGTTCTACAAAGTTACAGATTTTTCCTAGCATCTACTAGAAGCACATCTGTTATGTCATATGTTATTGGCTCACTATGACTAACAATCCAATACACTTTAAAATATTTGCATAAGATTTGACTTCTCTGTTTACACACTTCCATCATCATTTCCCTCCCTTGTCTTTAAAGTATTTCCCTTGTTCTAATTTATCCAGTTCTGTATATCACTTTATCTTCACACACATATACTATTCCTTATTATAATATGTACCAAACCAAGCACAATAAAAAATCACAGCTGGCATGCATATAGATAATATCTTCTGTTTTATTGAACATCATTATTTACTAATAATAAAACCCCAGGATAGATTTTGCAGACTTAGGAATCCCTCAAATTTACAAGGATTCACATGCACATACAAAACTTTTTTCTGAACATGATCAGTCATTACTTACAGCTGACATCTCTGTATCTATCATTTATATAACATTATCCCTGAACAAAAGCTCTCATTAGAGGTCTACTTTTCTGCATTTTTATTATATAGGACTCTGAGTGATGCAAGTAGGCTGCTTCCTCTCCCTCCCCACCTCCTTTCCCAGATCCTAAATGTACTAGTACTATTACTACTACTACTGCCACTGCTACTGCTGCTACTGCAACTACTGTTACTACGTCTGCTACTACTAAGCTGGAGAAAGTTAGAAAGTCAACTCTGCCCTTTACTAATTCAATACACATTTACTAAGGGCCTACAGTGTGCAAATCTCTGTGCTAGATGTTTTGAACACATAAAGAATATATTCTTATCCCTGCCTCAGAAAAAATTGTTGAGATCACTGAAAACAGAGATATCATACAGAGTGCTCCACATAGACAAAATAAAAGTGAATAAATAGCTGACTACATTCTGTTGGAAACTCTGGTGTGCTTGAATTTATGTCCAGTACAATTGCTCTCCTGTCTACTTTGGTTGAAAGACATCAATGTACATGTATAGATACTTGATTAAATAAAATGACTTCCAACAAGTAAATGTATGTTCTCTCTCTCTCTGTCTCTCTCACTCTCTCTCTTTCTCTTTCTATCTGTCTCTCTCTTTTAGAGTAAGGGTTTTGCACTGTTACCCAAGCTGGTGTTCAGTGGTATCATCATAGCTCACTACAGCCTTGAACTCCTGAGCTCAAGTAATTCTCCTGCCTCAGTCCCCTGAATAGCGGGCACACACCACCACACTCAACTACTTTTTAAATTTTTTAAACTTTTTTAGAGACATGGTCTTGCTTTGTTGTCTAGTCTGTTTGTCTGGTCTTACTCTTGACTTCAAGTGATCCTCTTGCCTTACCCTCTCAAAGTGCTGGGATTATAGGAATGAACCACCATGGCTGGCCTTTTGTTTTTTTCTTGTTGAAACACATCAGCTTTAAAATAATAAACATTTACCATTATTTTTATCAGAGGCCTCGCTTAATTCAAATTATTCCCCCAAAACCACTATCAATCTTTAGTAGTAGATGTCATGTATAGGCATGTTGATACTACATGAATGGCCTGCCATTTGTCTATAAGCTGAAGATAACTTTTAAAAAGTAAAGAGATGCTGTACACAACAACAAAAAATAATAATAAGAGAAATATTGAAAAAATAATAGAAAAAATGTTCAAGAACGGAACATTTATTTGTGTCTCTTGGTTGCATTCTATGTGGATATTTTTCCTAAAAACTTTTAAAATTTAAACTCTTTAAACTATTACTCCATGTCCTGGCAGATCTCCAGGTATTCTGAGCACCTGCTCACCTTGATTGGCAACCTCAGGTGCCACACCCTTCCTGTGCAGAGATCTGGGTGCAGGGGAGGCCCTGTTTGCTTCATGCGGAGGCAGATCTCCAGGCTTTTAGAGCACTCACTCTCCTGAACTAGTAGCCTAAGTCATCCCAGTCCTCCTGTGCAGAGACCATGGTGAAGCAGGGCCCTCTTTGCCCAATCACCGGGCAGATATCCAGACATCTGGAACACCTGCTTGTTTGGATTAGTAGCCTGAGCCACCACACCCTTGCTGTGAAGAGACTGTGGTGCAGTGGGACCTTCTCCACTTCATGCCCAGACAGATCTCCATACACCTGGAGTATCCACTCTCTTGGATTAGGAGTTTAGGCTACCCCCATTCCCCATGCTGAGAACTTGGGGCTAGGAAGGCTTTCCAGTTCCATTTCTAGACAAACCTCTGGGCACATGGTGGCTGCCCACTGCATTCTTCCTTGGTGCTGGTGCTGATGCTTGTCACTGGGGGACCTGTAGTTGGGCCTACCCAGTCCAGCCTACCCATCCTGTCCCATACTAGAGCTGAGTAGGGAGCTCAAACCATTGTGTCCTCCATGTATTAGCTCATTGCATAGGCAGCAAAGAGCTTCTCCTAGTGAATAAGGGTCAAGTAAATAACCAGTTGCATTGGCTGCAGCCAGCTCTTACCTGTAAGCCATCTTACAGGTCTTACCTGTAAGCCACCATCTACTGGCTTATGGGTCGAATCACATGGCCCAATATAAAACCTACTGACAAAAGTTAATAGGGCTATAGAAGCAAAGCCAAAGACCCTACCCAACATTCCATAGTCACATTGCCTAAGGAAGAGGGAAAAAAAACCCAAAATACCCCAATAATGTAAGAAAATAAATATGGAAGAAAGAAAGAAAGAAAGAAAGAAAGAAAGAAAGAAAGAAAGAAAGAGATTCTATCAACATGAAAATAATTATAGAAATAAGAAATGCAGCCAGGTGTGGTGGCTTGTGCTTGTAATCCCAGCACTTTGGGAGGCCAAGGTAGATGGATTACTTGAGGTCAGGAGTTAGAGACCAGTCTGGCCAACATGGTGAAACCCCATCTCTACTAAAAATGCAAAAATTAACTGGGCATGGTGGTGGTGCCTGTAATCCCAGCTACTAAGGAGGCTGAGGCAGGATAATCATTTGAACCCAGGAAGTGGAGGTTGCAGTGAGCCATGTAGCAGCACTGCTCTTTAGCCTGGATGACACAGTGAGACTCCATCTCAAAACAAAAAAAAAAGCCAGTGTCTCTAGATGTGAAGGAACCAGTACAAGAATTATGGCACTATAAAAAATCTGAATGCAGTAACAGCACTACACAATTACACTAGCTCTGCAGCAATGGTCCCCAATCAAAATGGAAACTCAGAAATGAAAAGGGGTAAAGAAAGGGAACGCTTGGCAGGGTGAGGTGGCTCACGCCTGTAATCCCAGCACTTTGGGAGGCTGAGGCGGGTGGATCACAAGGTCAGGAGATTGAGACCATCCTGGCTATCATGGTGCAACCCTGTCTCTACTAAAAATACAAAAAATTAGCCGGGCGTGGTGGCGGGCACCTGTATTCCCAGCTACTCGGGAAGATGAGGCAGGAGAATGTCGTGAACCTGAGAAGTGGAGCTTGCAGTGAGCCTAGATCACACCACTGCACTCCAGCCTGGGCGACAGATGGAGACTACGTCTCAAAAAAAAGAAAGGGAATGCTTATGCCTACTGCTGGGAATGTAAATTAGTCTTAGCCATTGTGGAAAGCAGTGTGGCAATTCCTCAAAGAACTTAAAACAGAATTACTATTCAACTCAGCAATATCATTAAGGAGTACATACCCAAAGGAATATAAATCATTCCATCATAAAGATAGAATGCACCTGTATGTTCATCACTGTACTATTCACAGTAGCAAACACATGGAATCAACCTAAATGTCCCTCAACAGTAGACTAGATAAAGGAAATGTGGTACATATATACCATGGACTGCTATGCAGCCATAAAAAAGAATAAAATAATGTCCTTTGCAGCAACGTGGATGGAACCGGAGGTCATTATCCTAAGTGAACTAACACAGAAACAGAAAACCAAATACTGCATGTTTTCACTTCTAAGTGGGAGCTAAGCATTGAGTATCTGTGGACACAAAGAAGGGAACAACAGACACTGAGGCCTACCTGGGGGTAAAGGGTGTGAGGAGGGTGAGGACTAAAAAACTACCTATCAGATACTATGCTTACTACCTGGGTGACAAAATAATTGGTACACCAAACTCCCATGAAATGCAATTTACCTGTACAACAAACCTGAATATGTACTGCTGAGTCTAAAAGTTAAAAAAAATAAATTCAAAGCATGGATCGCAAGGTGGCTCAAGAAGATCCAAGACAAGTTTGAAAAGCAACACAAAGGAACATCTAAAGCAATCCAGGAAATGAAAGAAGAAATAAACATATTAAAAAGAAGTCAATCAGAGGTTCTGGAATTAAATAACTCAAGGAATTTGAAAGTAAAACTAAATGATTTATTAATCGACAAGAACAAGCAAAAGAAGGAATTTCAGAGCTCAAAGAGCAGTCTTTTCAACTAACCTACTCAGACAAAAATCTTAAAAAGAATTAAAAAAATAAACAAAGTCTTCTATAAATATGGGATTATGTAAAGTGACTAAACCTATAAATTGTTGGCATTTCTGAGACAGAAGGAGAGAAAACTAAACAACCTGCTACATGTATTTAAGGTAATAATTCGAGAAAATTTCTCTCATCTTGCTAGAGAGGTAGATATCCAGATATAAGAAATCTAGAGAACACCTGTGAGACACTATACAAAAGGAACATCACCAAGGCGTAGGGCCGCTAAACTCTCAAAGGTCAATACTAAGACAAAAATCTTAAAGAAAGCTAGAGAAAAGGGTCAGATCCCATGCATAGGGAGCCCTGTAATGCTAACAGTACACTTTTCAGCAAAAACCTTACAAGCCAGGAGAGATTTGGGACTACACTCAGCATTCCTAAAAAAAATAAATTCCAGCCAAGAATTTTATATCCTGCTAACCTAAGCTTCATAACTGAAGGAGAAAAAAAATCTTTTCTGGACAAGAAAGCACTAAGGGAATTTGTTACTACTAGGCCCACTATGTAAGATATTCTTAAGGGAGTTCTAAACATTGAAATAAAGAACAATACCAGCTACCCTCCAAACACACTTAAATACATAGCTATGAAGCAACTACACAATGGAAACTAAACTACAATCAGGTAACAACTTCATGATAGAATCAAAACCTCATGTATCAATATTAGCCTTGAATGAAAACAGCATAAACACCCCACTTAAAAGGCACCAAGTGGCAAGTTGGGTAAAAACACAAGACCCATACCTCTCCTATCTTCAAGAGATCCATATCACATGTAACAACATCCACAGGCTCAAAGAAAAGGGTTAGAGAAAAATTTATCAGTCAAACAATAAACAAAAATGAGGCCAGGCACTGTGGCTCACACCTGTAATCCCAGCACTTTGGGAGGCTGAGGCGGGCAAGTCACGAAGTCAGGAGATCAAGACAATCCTGGCTAACACAGTGAAACTCTGTCTCTACTAAAAATATAAAAAAATTAGCCAGGCGTGGTGGTGGGCACCTGTAGTCCCAGCTGCTCGGGAGGCTAAGGCAGAAGAATGGCGTGAACCCAGGAGGTGGAGCTTGCAGTGAGCCAAGAATGCGCCACTGCACTCCAGCCTGGCAAGACTCCGTCTCAAAAAAAAAAAAAAAAAAAAAAAATGAGCAGGGATTACTATTCTTATATCAGATAAAATATACTTTAAACCAGTAACAGTAAAAAAGGACAAAAAGGACAAAATAGGTCATTATATAATGATAAAGGGTTCAATTCAACAAGAAGACTTAACTACCTTAAATATATATCCACCCAACATTGGGGCACCAGAGTCATGTAACAAGTATTTCTATACATATGAAAAGATGTAGAAAACTACCCAATAATAGTGGGGGACTTCAACCCACCACTGACAGCATTAGACAGATCCTTGAGGCAGAAAAGTAACAAACACGTTTTGGACACTTAACCAGTTGGACCTAACAAACATCTGCAGAACACTCCACCCATCAAACACAGAATATATATTATTCTCATCTGCACATGAAACATACTCAAAGATCAACCACATGCTTGACCATAAAATAAGTCTCAATAAGTTTTTACAAATTCAAAATTACATCAACCATACTCTGAGACCACAGGTGAATAAAAATAGAAATCATCACCAAGATCTCTGAAAATCACACAATGACATAGAAATTAAGTAACTTGATCCTAAATGGCTTTTAGGTAAAGAATGAAATTAAGGCAGAAATCAAAACATTCTTTGAAGTAAATAAAAACACAGATACAGCATACTAAAATCTCTGGGATGCAGCAAAAGCAGTGTTAAGAGGAAATTTTATATTGCTAAATGTCTACATCAACAAATTAGAAAGATCTCAAAATAACAATCAAACATCACATGTAGAACTAGTAAAAACAAGAACTAATAAAAACCAAACTTAGCAGAAGAAAAGAAATAACTAAAATGAGAACAGAACTGAATGGAATTTAGACCAAAAATTCATACAAAGAATCAATGACACCAAACGTTGGTTGTTTGGAAGGATAGACAAGATTGATAGAATGTTAACTATATTAACAAAGAAAGAGAGAAAATCCAAATAAGCACAATCAGAAAAGGCACAGGTCACGTTACAACTGATCCTACAGAAATAAAAAGGATCCTCAGATACTATTATAAACACGTCCATGCAGAGAAGCTAGAAAATCTAGAGGAAATTGATAAATTCCTGGAAACACACAACTTCTCAAGTTTGAATCAGGAAGAAATTTAAACAGACCAGTATTGAGTTCCAAAATTGGATCAGTAATTTAAAAACATACCAACCAAAAAAAAAAAAAAAAAAAAAAAAAAAAGAAAAGAAAAGAAAAACGGAAAAAAAGAAAAGAAAAAGGAAGAGAACAAACCTTGGACCAGATGGATTTCTGCCAAATTCTACAAGATATACAAAGAATTGGTACTAATTCTACTGAAACTATTTCAAAAAATTGAGGAAGAGGTATTCCTCCCTATCATTCTACAAAGTCATTATTGTACTGATACCAAAAGGTGGCAAAGACACAATAACAACAAAAGAAACCTACAAGCCAATCTTTTTGATGAACGTAGATGCAAAAATCCTCTACAAAATATTTGTAAACCAAATCAAGCAGCACATCACAGAGTTAATTCAGCACAATCAAGTGGGATTTAATCCTGGGATGCAAGGTTGGTTGAACATATAAAAATCAATGAACGTTATTCAACATATCAAAATCAATGAATGCTATTCACCACATAAACAGAATTAAAATTAAAACCATATGATCATTTCAATAGACACAGAAAAAGCTTTCAGTAAAATTCAACATCCTGTCATAATAAAGAACCTCAAGAAACTAGGTACTGGGAGAAGACACCTCAACATAATACAAGTCATGTATGACAAACTCGTAGATAACATCATACAGAACAGGGAAGATGTAAGTGAGACAGCCAGGTGGGAGGGGGCCCCTAGAGGAATTCTAAGCAGCCTGACCGCTGGAGTGGAGCCTCAGGAAGTTTGCACCCTTTGCAATGGGGAGGAGCCCGGCCCCTCCTCTTCCTGTGTGGAACCCAAGATTCAAACAGCCAGCTGGGAAGCACTCTAGCAGGGGACTCTGGCCTTGTGGAGGATCCCTGTTTCACCCCTTTTTCCCTTTTCACCCAAAAAACCCTGCTTTACTCACCCTTTAAATTGTCTGTGAGCCTACATTTTCATGGCTGTTGGACAGACAAGAGCCCCCACATCTTTACCTGAACTAAAGAAAAATTATGCCACGTTTTTGGCGCAAATGTGGGGCTCCGTAAGTGGTGAGTGAAATGGGAACTCAAAATCTCTCACTGTGATTTCTAAGCCTTTTCAACCTCAGACGCCTGAGCTTACAAGAAACCACACCCCCAACTCCTTGTCGCTCCTGGGGTTTGAACCCCTACCCCTGGCCACTCTTGGGGGTTGGGGGCCTTTTCCTGGCCTTTTCCATCCTTTCTTAGGAGGCACCAAGGGGCCTCTCCTACCTCCATGCTGGGGCTGGGACGCATTGCCCAAGGATCCCACACAGCCAGCAGGTTGGTTCCCAGCCACGCTGTGGCAGCTATCCCCTTCCCCAGCCAAAGGGTTTCAACTCCACCGGACAGTAATTAAACTTTTCTCCCCAGTGGAGTAACCACTTACAGAAACCGCTTACGTAAAAATGAGAGGTTGTTTCCCAGATATTTTTAAACTGTTTCTTTTCTTTCCCCTACTCTACCCCATCAACAAATTAATCTTTAAAGTTTTTTTTGGCTTTGTTTAGCAACCCTGCCTTAGGGAACGTTTCTTTCTGGTTTGATATCTGCATGTGGCCCAGTCTCTTAAAGGGCCCCATCCAGCGACTGGCTTTTTTCTGCCTGTCTGTGTGTGTTCTCTGTATGATGTCTGTAAAAAGAGCTCCCTGAGGCGGGTGGATCACGAGGTCAGGAGATCGAGATCATCCTGGCTAACATGGTGAAACCCCGTCTCTACTAAAAATACAAAAAACTAGCCGGGCGTGGTGGCGGGCGCCTGTAGTCCCAGCTACTCGGAGGCTGAGGCAGGAGAATGGCGTGAACCTGGGAGGCGGAGCTTGCAGTGAGCCGAGATCGCGCCACTGCACTCCACCGCGACTCTGCCAAAGAAAAAAAAAAAAAAAAAAAAAAAAGAGCTCCCTGGCCAGCATGGTGAAACCCCGTCTCTACTAAAAATACAAAAAATTAGCTAGGCGTGGTGGCGTGCACCTGTAATCTCAGCTACTCTGGAGGCTGAGGCGGGAGAATTGCTTGAACCGGAGAGGTAGAGGTTGCAGTGAGCTGAGATCACGTCACTGCACTTCAGTTTCAGCAACAGAGAAAGACTCTTGTCTCAAAAATAAATAAATAAATAAATAAATAAAGCTCTAATTAATTTGGCCTAAAGAAAGACAAGTGCTTGGATCTAGTAATTTTAAGGTGAAATAAAATCTATGATACCTTCCAGTTATGTGACTCTAATCTTTGAGAAATAAAAACAACACTAAGGACTACTGGTAAAATTCTGGTCAGATGCAACTTTTGCTAAGTGTTTTGAGGTTACGAACTGCTTTTTGGGTTTTGAGAACTGTCTGTCTTGCCTGCTTCACAATTAGTAAGGCCTGAGGACATATGAAACTAACCATGCCCTTAACTAAGAAGGCAAACCTTGGCTGTAGTTAGCACACAATTAAAGCTAAGGTACCAGGTTTTACCTTAAAGTTAAAAATTGCTAGGAGTTACCATTGTAACATGTAATTGAGACTACTGAAAGCGGATTTACATGCAAGGTGTGTAAGAACAGTAAAATGTGTGTGTGTGTGTGTGTGTGTGTTTTGTAAAAGGTTATAAGAAGGCATGGAAATGTAAACTTTGGCCTAGGGTTAAAGGATTGTTTTGAGTTAAATTAGGAAAAAGCTGAAGGTTCAAAGAAGTGATGGAAGAATTTTGGAAATCAATCTTGCAGAAGAGGTTCTCTGTGTGAACATATTGACTAAATTAAAAAAAAAAAAAAACTATTATATGTTTCTTCCGTAAATTGAGCATTGAAATAAAAGCATAACAAGGTTTTCCTAAAGTACTAATGTCTTTGGCAAAATTTGTAGAGGGATATAAAAGGTTTTTGCTTCTTTAAAATTTCTGAGTCATCATTTTGGCAAAATCGATAACTTATGGTAATTTGGAATTCGATTGCATAACATCAAGTGTTTTAAACCTTGAACATTTAACAGCATTTCCCCAAATCAAATTTCAGTTTCATAATTGTCTTCCCTGGCACCTGGCTTTTCAAATACTTCAGAGGGCCCCTGAAATGTCTAGAAAAGAGAGGTAAGCAGGGTTATTTGACAAGTTTAAGTACATGGGATTGCCAAAACGATGCTCAATCTTCTTTAGGTTATATATTTGCGAATAATGCTAATATATGTCCCCAAATTTTGTATGGGATTTTTAAAATGTTAATGTCTAAGTATATGCTATCAATCATAATTAAGGTTGTTATGTTATTGTAAACCATGGAGATAACCAAACTTCGTTGTCAATTATGTTTCTGACTGTAATTGCCCTGGACATTTTGCTATTTACAGACAATCATTTGTTTTAATCCTTTTCAAAAGATGGTTTATAAAAGACTGTAAGACTTTAGCACGTGCTGTCAAATACAGACTTCTGATAACTTTGGCCATTGTAACATTTTAATAAAGGAAAATGAACAGGTGTTGTGAAGAGGTGAAATGTTTACAAATATTAAGCCAAACAATAGGAATTAAATGGACTGAACTCAGGAACCTGAAGCAACCTCTATGACTTTTGCTTGGAATATTGCTGATCCTTGTTTTGCAGAGTCAGTGAAACTCATTTTGAACTATTTACAGCCTTTAATAATTAAGTAAGGTATACACTCCTGTAATCAAGATTTGGAGCATGTTTGTTTCTTTCTGCCAGGTTCCTCTAGAATTTGGAAACTGTGAGTATTCTTATGGCAATGTAGTTGTTTGCATTAGTGCAATAAGAATCCAGTTTTCTTTTCCAACAGAACATAATTGGAGAAAGTGGTTGTTTTACCTAGGCTTTGACTGGAAGGGTATACTTCCCTTTAAGGAGTCAGTCTCGACTTGCAGAGCCAATAAAAGCCCAGTGGGAAAACTGGCCTCATACCCTCGCCTACACAGTTCCTATACAGGTTCCTATACTGGTGGTCAGTAAAGAATGTTACTTTCTAACAGGTCCAAGAGCCCCAAGTTTATTTTGAGACTTCAAGATGAAAGAATTACCAAACTCACAGGTATTTAAGGATGAAATCCATGGCTGGGCTCAGCTTTCAATGGTCTTATCTGAAATTCCATGTGGAACAAACTTTCATCAAAGCCAATCCAAAAGGCCTATGTAGAAATGATTATTCTTTTTGTACTTTATGCAAATAATCAGATCAAGTATAAGAATAAAGTCTATTTTGCAAACCATTTAGTCCTATGATGATTTTCTTTAAAAAAAAACTGAGGACTGGAGAGAGAAATCATGTTTCAAAACGTACACATGTGTCATTAAATTCTAAATTCATTAGATATTTTTAAGGTTTTGCCTACATTTTAGACTAACCCTGCTTGCTCCTGTGAACCAACCAGCAATTCCTGGCTGCAGCTCAGAAAGAACAAGAGGGATGGGTAATGTAGAAATCTGGATCAATATCTTAGTTCTGAACAATTATCCTGAAAATCCTACCAGGTGATTGGAATAAATAGGTGCCCATCACTCAGAGGTTTCTTTTTGGAAAAGTAAGACCAAGGGAAGTAACCAAAGCCAAGCACCATGCACCCAAATCTTAGCAAGCATAACTATAGCCACCAGTTATCTGAGTGCATCACAAGACTTCCTCTTCTTTCCCTTGGAGAGAAGACTCAATTCCACAGTTTCACGTTAGCATTTGGCTTATGATAAGGAGTCCATGCAATGCCCTCTGAGACACATTTTTGTCCCGGACTCAATTCCAAGCTTTCGGTCAAAGTCCTAGGAGGGAAAACTGGATCTGAGGGATCCAGAGGCAGACAATAATGAAAGCTGAAATGCACAGTGCAGGTAAGTGTGGCTGATTCCTGTTGATTAAGCCAACCACAAGCTTCCTGTTTCATGGATAAAGGCCACATTAATATCCATGGCATAAATGAGATCTAGGGAACTCCAAGACAGTAGGTGGGAAAGAGACATAGGTGAGAGCAGATAATTCCTGTTCTCCAGGCCCCCTGCTTCATGGGGGCAAGCTGCTTTGCTACTTATGGTGGCACCTGCCAAGGTCACCGGAACTTGGGGATGCAAGGACAGAAGACCGAAAGAGGATGCTATTTCTTCTCTTCCTCACATACCTCAGGTATCTGCTAGGAAAAGAAGGGGACCAGGAATGCCTGCTTCTCTCTTTCTAGATGGGTAGCCATTCATCTTCAGTCTGTACCCCATTCAAATGCATCTGGAACCTCTGGGACTCCTTTAAAAGGCATCTTTTTTCCTTTTTTCTCCTTGGATTTCTCTTCACTAATAGGTAATTGTGTCTCTGTACTATGAGGCACTCTCTGCAGATGCATCCTCCAAACTAGAAAGAGTTAATTTCCCAAACCTTAAACTGGTTGGCTTAGGATTGGGTTAAGAGAAAGCAATAAAAAATAAAATATCTAGGATTACAATACATCTAACCAAGTAGGTGAAAGATTTCTACAAGGAAATCTACAAAACATCACTGAAAGATATCATACATAATACAAGTGGAAAAACATTCCATGCTAATGGATTGGAAGAATTAATATTCTTAAAATGGCCATATTGCTCAGAGCAATCTACAGATTCAACACTGTTCCTATCAAACCACCAATGTCAGTTTTCACAGAATTGGAAAATAACTATTCTAAAATTCACATGGAACCAGAAAAGAGCCCAAATTACCAAAGCAATCCAAAGCAAAAGGTAAAGCTGGAGGTATCACATTACCCGACTTCAAACTGTGCTGTAAGGCTATAGTAACCAAAATAGCATGATACTGGTACAAAAACAGACACACTAATGCAACAGACTAGAAAATTCAGAAATAAAGCTGCACAGCTACAGTCATATTATCTTCTACAAAGGCAACAAAAATTAACAATGGGGAAAGGTCCTCCTATTCAATAAATGGCACTGGGATAGCAGGCTAGTCATATGCAGAATAAAACTGGATACCACTTTTCACCACAGATATTAATTAACTCATGATGGATTAAAGATTTAAATTTAAGATCTCAAACTATAATAATTATATTAAAAACCTAGGAAATACCCTTCTGATATTGGCCTTGTCAAAGAATTGATGACTAAGTCCTCAAAAACAATTGCAACCAAACCAAAAATTGACAAGCAGGACCTAATTAAACTAAAGAGTTTTTGCACTGCAAAAGGTACTTCCAACAGAGCACAGACAACCCACAGAATGTGAGAAAGTATTTGCAAACTATGCATCTGTCAAAGGTCTAATATTCAGAATCTACAAGGAACTTAATTCAAAAAGCAAAAATCATTCCATTAAAAGGTGAGCAAAGAGCATGAACAGACGCTTCTTAAAAGATGACATGTACGTGATCAACAAACATGAAAAAATTCTCAACATCCCTAATCATCAGAGAAATGCAAATCAAAACCACAATTGAGATACAATCTCACAACAGTCATCATGGCTATTACTAAAAAGTCAAAAAATAATAGATGCTAATGAGGCTGCAGGGAAAAGGGAATGTTTATACACTGTTGGCAGGAACATAAATTAGTTCAACCACTGTGGAAAGCAGTTTGAAGATTTCTTAAAGAACTAAAAACAGAACTACCATTTGACCTAGGAATGCTGTTACTGGGTAAATACCCAAAGGAAAATAAATCATTCTACCAAAGAGACACATGCTCTCATATATTCATCGCAGCACTCTTCACAACAGCAAAGACATGGACTAAATCTACATGTCCATCAATGGTGGATTGATGAAAATGTGGTACATATATAGCATGGAATACTGCACAACCATAAAAAAAGAAATCATGTCCTTTGCAGCAACACAGATGAAGCTGGAGGCCATTAACTTAAGTGAATTAACAGGAACAAAAAATCAAAGACTGCATGTTCTCACTTATAAGTGGGAGCTAAGCCTTGGGTACACATGGTTATAAAGATGGAAAGAATATTAAGCACTGGAGACTACTAGAGAGGAGCAAGATGAAGGCTGTAAGAGTTGAAAAACTACCTATTGGGTACTATGCTCATTACCTGGGTAGTGGAATCATCCATACCACAAACCTCAGCTCACACAATATACTCATGTAATGAACCTGCACATGTACCCCCTGAATCTAAAATCAATTTTGAAATTACTAAAGGAGAGAAACAACAGGAGGAAATCTTATGGGAGTTAAAGACACTGTGGGTCCTGGTGCTGCCCCAGCCCAGTAAGGTGAACTGACAGATCAATCACAGTGAGTATGAGTTGCCATACTGCTATTGCTCTTCAGAATTGAACGCATGTGACTGCTTCTGCACTTCTGTCTTCTCATGGAAAATATCTTCTGTGGCCAGTGCTACTGAGAACCACATGGGAAATATAGTTCCAGGCTGGCTTAATTGACACATAGAGAGGTATAACAGTTTGCATAACTAGTCTATATATATATATATATATATATATATGCTATTGCAGCATTCTTGTCTTTCCTCCCGATGAACTTTGGGTGACGTTTTCAGAGTGTAACAAATCATATCATTCATCAGTTTAAAACACATAAGGGAATTCCGTTTACTCTAAGTTCAAAGACAACCCCCTCCTTTGAACTACAGCCACAGTGCAGTTTTTTCATTCCTTCAAAGTTACCATATTCCTACAGAGTCTCTGCATGTGATACTCTCTCTGCCTGAACTGTTCTTTTGGTGTTTCATCAGATCAGTTCCTGCTGTACTTTAGCTTTGACCTTAATTTTAAATTATTTAAGGAGTCTTCTGTTATTGCTCCTATTAAGTCAAATGTCTTTATTATGTGCTTCCATAGTGCCACATATGTCACATTTCTGGCCCTTATCAAAGCTTCACTTTTAATTTATTTGTAGTTATTTAACTAATATCTGTCTCCTCTTAATGCTGTGTGCTCTAGGGCAAGAGTCAGCATTTTTTTTTTTCTTCAGAAGGTAAGAAGTCAGTACTTTAGACTCTGTTGTAACTACTCAACCTTGTTGTTGTAGTCCAAAAGCAGCCATACACAAAATGTAAATGAATGAGTGTGGTTGTGTTTTATCAAAACTTTATTTGTAAAAATAGGTAGTAGGCTGTATTTAGCCCACAGCTTTGAAGTTTGCCAACCTCTAATCTGGAATATCAGGCACTGTTTATTTTGCTTACCATTATGTCTTCAGTTCCTAGCACATTGCTTTGTATGTGAATAAATGAATAAATGAGTACCAATGAATGAATGAGTACCAACATACAGTTGCTGAATGAATGAATAAATTCTATTTATTTCCATACAAACAGACTTTGGCCATTCTGTCTTCCACAGTATTCAAACCATTTACACTACCAGGAATACCTTCTCCCAATCCAAATTGTATGTCACTTCTCAATACTCTTCTTGTTTACCACTTTTCTCATAAAACTGAGAGGTGAGAATGTGCTAGCAGTCCTTACTCTCAGCGTCCACTCTGGCGGCACTTGAGGAGCCCTTCAGCCCGCCACTGCACTGTGGGAGCCCCTCTCTGGGCTGGCCTAGGCCGGAGCTGGCTCCCTCTGCTTGTGGGGAGGTGTGGAGGGAGAGGGGCAGGCGGGAACCGGTGCTGCCTGTGGTGCTCACAGGCCAGCGCTAGTTCCAGCGGGTGCAGGCTCGGTGGGCCCGCACTCAGAGTGGCCTGTCAATGCCACTGGCCCAGGGCAGTGAGGTACTTAGCACCTGGGCCAACAGCTGCCAAGGTTGTACCAGTTCCCCAGCACTGCCTGCTGGCATGTACCAGGCTTGAATTCTCAGGGGGCCTCAGCCGCCTCTCTGTGGGGCAGGGCTGAGGACGTGCAGCCCACCATGTCAGAGCCCCCCCCCTCCATGGTGGGCTCCCACACAGTCCGAGCCTCCCCTACCGGCACGCCCCGGCTCCATGGCACCCAGTCCCATCCACCAATGGAGGGCTGAGGAGTGCAAGCCAGCTCGGTACTGGTGGGCAGCTTGGCACTGGTGGGCAGCTCCGCCTGCAGCCCTGGGGAGGGATCCACTAGGTTAAGCCACGTGGGCTCCTGAGTGTAGTGGGGACTTGGAGAACTTTTATGTCTAGCCAAGAGAGCGTAAACACACCAACCAGCACTCTGTGTCTAGCTCAGGGTTTGTAAATACACCAATCATTATTCTGTATCTAGCTAACCTACTGGGAACTTGGAGAACCTTTCTGTCCAGCACTCTGTGTCTAGCTCAGGGATTGTAAACGCACCAATCAGCACCCTGTCAAAACAGTCCAATCAGCTCTCTGTAAAATGAACCAATCAGCTCTCTGTAAAATGGACCAATCAGCACGATGTGGGTGGGACGGGGGGCAGATAAGGGAATAAAAGCAGGCTGTGGGAGCCAGCTAGCAGCAGCAGCACGCTGGGATCCCCTTGTGCAGTGGTGGAAAATTTGTTCTTTCCTCTTTGCAATAAATATTGCTACTGCTCACTCTTTGGGTCCATCCCACCTTTAAGAGCTGTAACACTCACCGCGAAGGTGTGCAGCTTCATTCCTGACAGCGAGACCACGAACCCACCAGAAGTAAGAAGCTCCAGACACATCTGAACGTCTGAAGGAACAAACTCCGGACACACCATATTTAATAACTGTAACTCTCACCGTGAGGGTCCTTGGTTTCATTCTTGAAGTCAGCGAGACCAAGAGCCCACCAATTCCAGACACAAAGTCATCTGTGGTTACCCAAGTTTCCACTATTGGGGTATTCCAAACTCTAACAGAAGTTATTTTCTGTACCAGTAATTTGACTGAATACACTTATAATATGACTGTACAGTTAAACAAGGCACTTTCCCAAAGTTTGGCATTTTGGACGAAAATGCCGTAAGTCCTGCTTATCTCTAGGTAGTGAGAGAGGAGAAAATAATGAGACTCAAACAAAAAAAAGTTGACAAATTATTCTGTTGCATATATGTCAACAAAAATGCCCTACCCTGCAACAGGTACTAGGGCTTGGGTAAGATGTGGTCCTCCAAATGCAGAGTTCAAGACAGGCTTCACTGAGGTGATGACATTTGAGGTAAATCTAAAGAAGTCAACAAATTACTCATATTTGGTGTAATATAATATGAGAACTTATGTTGTCTGCCCCTGCCCCAAACTTTCATTACAAAAGTTTTAAAACATAAAGAAAAGTTGAAAAAAATTAATTCGATGAACACCTGAGGAGTAACCAGAGTCAACAATTTTTAACATTTTTCTATATTTGCTTTATCTTCCCTCTATACTTTTTTCTGATCCATAAGTTACAGACATCAACCATTCTGTCTTAAACAATTCATGTGCATTTACCAAAAGTAAGAACATTCTCTCACATAACCATAATATCAGCAGTACTTCCCTATTTCATCTAAAATCCAGGCCATACTCAAATTACCCACTTATTACACAAACTGTCTTTTATAGCTCCATTTAAAAAAAAAAAAAAAACAAAACAAAACTCATGATCCAATCTGCTTGATTATTGAGTCTGACTCTTGAAAGAAAACATGGGAAGTTTGGAATATGAAAAAGATAAAAAGTTCAGAATAAAGAATAGCAGGTGAAAATTATGGGAGTTCTCTTGAGGGAATAGCAGAACAATATTTTGTGATCCAATAGCCAACGGAATTGGTGGGAAATGCCTTTGTAGGAGAATGACAAGCCAAATCATGAATGATGAATATTAAACAAAGGAGCTTTGAACTCATTTCTGTTGAAGTGAGTTTTACCATCCCATAATTTTTGGCAATGTTGCGATTGAATACTATACTGTAGAACAATCTCACTAGCATGATTCATTAGCTCTAGTCTCTTTTTACCTAACCCCTTTCACTGAAGCATCTTAGATTATCAGATTTTTAAAGCAGTGCTTTCCAACTCTTAGTCTACAGCTGACCACATGCAGATCTTTTTTCAAAGGGTAGAAAGTTTAGCTTATAAGTAAAGGGACATCTCGGCATACTCTTCCAGCAAGGGACTGATTTACCTCCTCAAAGATTACCCTGGCAGTTCTACACAGCTGATGGCCACAGGGGAACTTGAGCCCTTTCTCTGCCTTCTGGAAGCCAGTCACAGGGACTTTATCACAGCTCTCTAGGGCCAGAACCTATGCTGTGCTGGTTATTAATAAGAATAACCATTTGCCTTTTCTGATGTGAAAGTGGAAATTCTTGGAACCAGTTACAATTAGGTTGCTGTTGATAAGAAAACTACAGTTTAATTCAGTATTTTTTTCAGCATTTTCTCCCTTTATTTATATTGATGGAGACTCAAAGGCCAATAGAAGTTAACTTACTTCCATGGGGGTCACAGTCCTAGGCAGCATTGAATAACTGCCCTTCAATGGGCATGGCTACGTGGCAGTCACTGAGCTCCACACTTTATTATAGAGTGTCTCTCTGGAGGGGTTATCTTATGAACACTAATGGCATCAGATATGCAGGAAATTGGTAGAAGCTTTATTTCTCTATACGTGCTTTGACTTTTCTGATAGTCTCTCAACACCTTAGACAGCTGTGACAATGTACACTTGCCCTTTGTTCTTTCAATTGCGGCACTATTCACAATAGCAAAGACTTGGAATCAACCCAAATGTCCATCAGTGACAGACTGGATTAAGAAAATGTGGCACATATACACCATGGAATACTATGCAGCCATAAAAAAGGATGAGTTTGTGTCCTTTGTAGGGACATGGATGCAGCTGGAAACCATCATTCTCAGCAAACTATCGCAAGAACAGAAAACCAAACACAGCATGTTCTCACTCATAGGTGGGAACTGAACAATGAGGTCACTTGGACTTGGGAAGGGGAACATCACACACCAGGGTCTACCATGGGAAGGGGGGAGGGGGGAGGGATTGCATTGGGAGTTATACCTGATGTAAATGATGAGTTGATGGGTGCAGCACACCAACATGGCACAAGTATACATATGTAACAAACCTGAACGTTATGTACATGTACCCTAGAACTTAAAGTATAATAATAATTTTTTAAAAAAACAATATGGAACTAGAAAAAAAAATATATTTTCCAGTTCTAGTCATCTCTTTTCAGTTTAATCATTCAGTATATTCATAAAACAACTTCTGATTACAATTCCTTAGAGTAAAGCTTAACCTCTTTGACTTTCTCTTTTCCTCTTCTCTCAAAGATGGCTTTTGGAGGTATTGGGGAATGGAAGAGTAAAGTAAAAAAAAAATCCAACTTAATCCTCAGTGTCTTAAGTTGAATTTCCCAGAAGCAGACCGCGAGATGAGGATTCTTTAAAGAAATGCTCCCAAGGAGGCTCTGGGAGAGCGTACACAGGGGACTTCTGGGGCACTGGTAATAGAAAAGTCCTGTAGCTTAACCTAGTTTTTTGTTATACTGGTGCATTCATTGTGTGAAAATTCATCAAGCTGTTCACATCATCTGTAGATTTTTATGTATGCGTATTGTGCTTTTAAATACTTTTTCTCTCCACCTATACATTTATTTTCTGGCTACTTCTTTCTTCAAATTACATGAATATAGAGCAACCCATTTTTTAAATAAAATTTTTAAATACAATGTACTTAAGACACATTAAAAAATATCCAGATGGTTATTTATTCACTTATTTTTCAATGTAGAAAATCAGTCATAGAATCAGATTATTTAACTATGAAGAATCAGTATATGAGAATTAAGTTGCAAAGAAAGTATAGATGTATGTTTAGATCCTTAAATTGATTAAGTAACTATATTCAAAAATCTATTCAATTTAGAGAACTGAATTGAAATACTGTATTTTTAGATACAACACTGTTGGTGTACTTTCATTTGTAAAAAAACCTAATTATCACATACCAAAAGATTCCCTAATAACAAAGTAAGTTATTTGAATGCTTATTTATTTTTAATGTTATAAATATTTTTACTTCTTAAATTCCATATCGTCCTGAAAACCAGTATAGTTTTATCGAGTCAAATATATTTAGACAAGTATATTTTCCTTCTGGAATGAAGTTAAGAACTGGTTAGGAAAGTAAGAAGTAAACGGTGTTATTTTATATATATTCAGTTAAATTTTTGCTATGCAAATATGACTGACAATACATTTATAATGTTTTGATGAAAAACTATGCTCAAATAATAATCATCAGTAGCTCAATGTAAGTTCTATTTTATTGCAGTCAATAATAAAACTGAAAACATGGAAGAGAGGATAAAAAAATTCTTGTTAAATTAATGAAAAAGCATGTTGCTCATGATGTTGATCTTGAAAGGTTTTTATCTACTGTGACATATTTATATATTATTTATCTATTATGGAAATTAAAATAAAGAAATAAATGCTTAAATAAACACATTAAGCAGTCAAGCAGGCTCATATTGCTTAGACTTTATTAACTGAGGAAATACGTGTTTAGGAAAAACTCTTAAGAAGAGTAGACGGGCCTGTTTTGGATAAATATTTTCCATTAAGTAGTGCAAAGACTGAATAAAGGATAATTCCAGCAAATCCTGTCTCCCCTATCAGGTAGAAAATCAAGTATGAAAAGACTTATGCTGTAAAACTCCTCAGGACATAAGAGATTTAGTATCGTTAGTTAGGATGGTACAATATTCTTTATGTTTTTTTTCTGACGAGAGTGAACTCATTTTTAGTTCAGATTCAATATAAAAGTCAATATTTCAATGAAACAAAACATCAGTTGTGGCAGGATACTTTTTGAAATGTTGTTTTATGCTGCATTTTATTTTTGTTTTCCGTATCTCATTTAAAGAAGCAAACTAGAACCTATTTTGTCTCTTTACTCGGATATTGTTTACAGACAGTAAGCAGAAACTGCTTGAGAAAAGGTAGACACTTTCTACATTTTAGAAAAGTGAAAGCCTACGTGAACTGAAGAGGAGACAAAGAATAAATCGGAGGATAGGGGAAGTATGTGCCAGAGGATAAGGAGATTCCTGTACACTGGAAAACAGTTGAATTCCTTGGGATTTTGGCTGATGGTACTCTGTAGCAATATCCCAGGAAGGTAACAAGATCTCTGAGAAAATTGCTGTGTGAAATGCATAGAGGTACCTCATTGCGATAGTTAATTTTATGTACCAACTTGATTGTTTTGAGATGCACAGAGAGCTGGTTACACATTATTTCTGAGTGTGTTTGTAAAGGAACATCAGGAAGACTAGCATTTGCATTGATAAAGTGACTCATGAAGATTGCCCTCATCAATTTTGGTAGCATCACCTACACAGTTGAAGACTCAAATAGAACAAAAAGGCAGAGGAAGGGCTAGTAGACGCTCAACTTGAGCTGAGACATCCATCTTCTGCCTTTGGACATGGTACTCCTGGTTCTTGGACTTTCAGGCTTAGATTGAACTGTGTTACTGGTTTTCCTGGCCCTCCAGCTTGCAGACAGAAGATCAGGGGACTTTTCAACCTCATGTGGGCCAATCCTTTACAGTAAATCTCTTTCTAAATCTCTTTTTAATAAAATTTTAAATAAATCTCTTTCTGAATATATTCGACTGTTTTTCTTTCTCTGGAGAATCTTAACTCATGAGTTCATGCTGAGGAATTCCTGCCTCAACAAAGATCCATGTCCAAAGAGAAGTTGGACTGGAAGAAATCCCTGTGCAATTGGACAATTAGCATAACAATGTCAGTATTGGTAGATGAAAATTGGAATTCACATTCTGGTCTTTTTCAGGGGATGGAGGAGGAGATAAAGAAGAGAGCAGAAGGGAAAAGGGTATAACATGTAAATCTCAAACCACCAGGGAGAGGAAGATCTCTTTTAGGACTGAAATTAAATGCCCTCTAAGTTCAGTGAGATGGAAGCTGAAAGTTGAATTTGAATATACTAAATGCAAATAAAGTATTTTTAGATTATTTCTTGCAGGACTGAGTTTGAGGACTGAGACTCTCTTCAATTTTAATATTAATTTATTGAACTAGCTACAGTGGGGCAGATCACATACTAAAGAACAGAATGAGATAGCTAGATCCATGCAGGAAGGAAAAGATTGGGGAAGTCACTGAATGGAAGCAAACTGTTTAAATATCATTTATACAGGGCCTGTCCTTAATGTAAAATTTATTAATGGGGTGAAAATTAGTAATCACAGAGCGAAAAATTTTTGTGACTACACTAGAGACAGTTACAAAAATATGGCCATCACTCTATTAAAAGTAAAAGATTAATAATAACATGAAATGCATGAGAGAGGATCAGATGAACCTGGTATTTCAAGAATAAAGTTGTTGGCCGGGCGTGGTGGCTGATGCCTGTAATCCCAGCACTTTGGGAGGCTGAGGCGGGTGGAGAGCCAGACTCAGTCTAAAAAAAAAAAAAAAAAGAAAAAAAAGAAAAGAAAGAAAAGAAAGAATAAAGTTGTTGCAGGTCATACCATACTATACACAAAATTTCTCTTACCATGTGTATTTGAGGAATTCCTCATTGATTTCTTAATGAGGTCAAATTGGAAATAAATTTCACACTTTATTATATAAAAATTAATATAAATAATATTTTCCTACCTGCATTATGGATTTAGTGATCCTTCTTATTATTATTAAACAACTAAGAACATGAAAACTGTGAAACAGTACAGATGAATAGAAATAATATTGCTTGTGATAGAATATTTTAAAGATAGTCCCTTCTCTTCTGTCTCACTGGCCATTCTTTCCCAGACTTCCTTACTTGTCTCTAACATGCCAGCATTCGCTCATCTTAGGGGTTTTGCGATGTCTTTTCCTATAACAGGAGTGTCTCCACCCACATATTCATGTAGTGCTAATGCTTTCAGGTCCTTGGAGTCCTAGTTTCAATTTCACCTCAATGAAATTGACTACGTTATTTTAAATTGAAATCCCTTCTGTTGCTTTTTCAATTTACTTGCCTCTTCTGTTTTTGTTCCATAATACTAATTATCATCTAGCTTACTATAAATTTATCTATTTTTTATGTTCCCTTTCTCATTTCTGCCTCCTTCTATTAGAATGTAAGCTTCATGAGGACAGAATCCAGCGCTTTGCATCCTTTCCCGGCTCCTGTTGGTGCAGATAAGCTGAGTTCTGTAGCTCATTGGGAGTTGTGGTTTCTTCCCTCCAAAATCAGACTTTATTTGTCAGGATCCTCCAGAGAAACAAAACCGATGGAGATATATTATAAGGAATTGATTAATATGATTATGACGGCTGAGAAGTCCCACAATCTGCTGTCTGCAAGCTGGAAATCCACAAATGCCAGTGACCAATGGCGTAGTTCCAATCCTAGTCCTAAGGTCTGAGGACCAGAAAAAGAAATAGCATAGCTTTATGTCCAGGTCCAAAGACCTGAGAACCGGTGAACCAATGGTGTAATTCCAGTCTGAGTCCAAAGGCCTGAGAGTCAGGAGTACTGATTCATCATTTCCAATGTGAGGGCAGGAGAAGACCAATGTCCCAGCAGAAGCAATCAGGCACAGAGAGAGCAAATTATCTCTTCCTCCACATTTTTATCCTATTCAGGTCCTCAGTGTATTGGATGATGCCATCACACTGGGGAGAGCAATCTGCTTTACTCAGTCTGCCTACTCAAATACTAATCTCATCCAAAACACCTGCACAGACACACCCAGAAATAACGTTTAGCCAAATATCTGGGCACTCAGTAATCCAGTCAAACTGACAGATGGCAGCCTGTTTATATTGGCCTAGGGGGCAGAGACTTGAGAAAGATTCTATGGAGGCTGGAGGAGTGTTTTGTTGTCTTTCAAGGGAATCTGGGGTTTACCAGATTTTCGGGTTCAGTAGCCCAGATAAATCCATCCCGTGTATCAAGTTCCCTTTTTTTTTTTTTTTTTTTTTGAGACAGAGTCTTGCTCTGTCACCCAGGCTGGAGTGCAGTGGCGCGATCTCGGCTCACTGCAAGCTCCGCCTCCTGGGTTCACACCATTCTCCTGCCTCAGCCTCCCGAGTAGCTGGGACTACAGGCACCCGCCACCAGGCCCGGCTAATTTTTTTGTATTTTTAGTAGAGACGGGGTTTCACCGTGTTAGCCAGGATGATCTCGATCTCCTGACCTCGTGATCTACCCGCCTCAGCCTCCCAAAGTGCTGGGATTACAGGCGTGAGCCACCACGCTCGGCCTTCAAGTTCCCTTCTTTTACAACCATTACCACAGGCCAGCCTAGCTCACAAGTTTGACAGTTTTTGAGTTCTGCTATTTTTATGTTTAAGTTTTGGGTCTCATCCTCAGTTTTCTCTACCCACCAATTATAGGAGATGAGAGCTTCTTTATATGCTGCAAAGAAAGAATTGTAGCTTTCACACATTTAGTCCTTTGTTATATTTTCCAAAGGTTAATTAAGCTTGACAATGGACATCCAATTTGACAATCTTTATGATAATATTTACCCTGTCTTTGATCAAATACTTGACAAATTACACAAGTTAGTGAATTTGTGTCCACTGGTTTACCATCTCAGTTTATCCCTGATGAAAATTTTAATAATCATATGGCTGTCTTGTCGACCTGTGCCAAGGACTATCTGAGCTTCACCTACTATACTGATGGGATTCTCACTGCTAGTAGGGTGGTACATAATTCAGCTTCAAAATTCCACCATTATTTCTGTTTTCTTTAACCACGTCCAGTGTCAACTGTTATAGGATGAGGGTTGGAGAGACCCTTGCAACCAGGTGGAGATGAAAATTAGCATGCTGTTTTATTAGCAAGTGCATTCAGAGTCACAGGGGAAGGGAGAGAAGAGAAAGAAAGGGAAGGGAAGAGGAAGGCAAGGGAAGGGAAGGAAGTAGTATCAGACGGAGGGAGAAATTAGGCTGCATGCAGTCTCAAAACTGTAGTCAATCTCAGAGTTTTAAATTTAGAATAACACTTGTGAATATCACAAGTTGGGTGAGGGAGCCAGGAATTTATACCCCTTTGTTAGTCACTCATTAGAAATGGGTTATTCAAAGAAGGGGACATGATCTCAGGTTATTTTTTTTTTTTTTTTTTTTTTTTTTGAGATGGAGTCTTGCTCTGTCCCCCAGGCTTGAGTGCAGTGGCACGATCTCGGCTCACGCAAGCTCCGCCTCCCAGGTTCACGCCATTCTCCTGCCTCAGCCTCCCAAGTAGCTGGGCCTACAGGTACCCACCACCATGACCGACTAATTTTTTTTTTTTTGTATTTTTAGTAGAGACGGGGTTTCACCGTGTTAGCCAGGATGGTCTCGATCTCCCGACCTTGTATCCGCCTGCCTCGGCCTCCCAAAGTGCTGGGATTACAGGCGTGAACCACCACACCTGGCCAGCCTTAGGTGACTCTTTAGCCAAGACAATTGTAAATAAGACTGGCTGCAGGGAGCTGTTTGTTGACTGCACTCCAAGCAATGAAGGAATGAATCCTTATGAATCCTTGAGTCTTGAAAAGAAATCTAAATGGCACATCTGAGTGTCCACTGCAAACACCTTCCATGTAAGTTGCTATGAAATAGATAGGATGAACAGATATTGTTCAAACAATACTGGCTGATATCACTGTCATATTTTATTTGCTCAATGACTTGCTGTTGAATAAGTGAATAACTCATATATATGCTTTTAGGAATTCAATATTTGGTTATATCCAGTCAGCATGCTGGTCCAAGACAGATCAATACATCCAATATAAAAATGAAAACTTGCAACTAGTGCATAGCTTGAGGATAGCATCTATGTATAGAAACACAATGTGTTCAATTTGGCCAAAGCAAATTTCTAAGATTTTGAGAGATTGCACACTTACTGTGTCCAAAAAACCCCTGAAAGACTGAACTGTAGAATTAGTATCTATTTTGTGGCAATAAGGTATACTATTCTCAGATAATAGGAATCAGTTCAGTTAAATCGAATTTGAGTTTTTCTAGCACCTAGAAACTTCTTCATAATTCTATTATCACTAAGTGCAGCAAATAGCAGCGTGTAGAGGTTGCCTAAAATTTAATTGGAGAGCTCTATTAAGAGATAAAGAAGACATAAGCCAGGAAACGGACATTGATTATAGTCCAGAAAATTGAGCCCAAGAGGGGGTTAAGTAAATTAGAATGATAAGCTTAATACGTTCTACTAGTTCTATGATATGTCAATTGTACTATGAGAAAAGTGTTCTGTAGTCAGGAAAATTTACACGTCACTGAGTTAAGTAAAATTAATTATTGCCATTAACTATAAGGACAAATTTAAATTTCAAGACTGAAGGATTCACTCTTATAGTTAAGTAAAATTATTACTATGAAGTAAATAACTATTGCTACTTACTTAGTACTTAATAGCAATATTTAATTTTACTTAACTATAAGGACAGATTTTCTTAACTATAAGTACTTGTCAGATTCAAATATTTTAACATTCTCTGTTGGCACAAGGCTTTTAAGAAGCAGATATCAAGATGGGATTAGATGTACAAGAGATAATTTTTGTATTAAGAAAAAAAAAACATGAAGGCTCAATGGGATGGTAGCAGGAAAATGCAGGAAGTGCCTTTCTATCATGATGGAGTTATGACACCCATGAAATGTAAGGTGGAAGGAAGGAGGATTGGGTGGAAGAGCTTCAGAGGAAGTCTCATCCAGACAATGTGGAGACCCTGGAACAAAGTTGTCAGTCAGAGGAGTCCTGCATGGGGGGCAATAGTCTGGCTCTAGTACTCTTGCTGTGTCCAGTCACTGGCTGAGCATAGCCCTGGAGGAAGTGTGGCTTTGGTATCAAGACCTTGATGGATCTGAAGTTGTAGTAGCTGGAGTCTGTCTACTGCCTTGGTTGTCACAGTTTCTCTTAAAAGGAGATCTGACTGGCCACAGTTTCATGACCATTACATATGGTAATATGTTAATACGTTATGAATTTAAAGGAGAGGGATACAGAAAGCTCTTTCCAAAATTATTTTTGGCAACATAGCCCTAATAAATGAGTGCTCTGTGACTTGGACATCTGGTGTGGAGAAGATAAAGTTGTTTTATTTCTATTTAGAGTAACATATAACAAAATTTACTAGTCAGATTTTTTACTAGCAACAGAATAAAATAAAACTAGATGATGTCACCAAAGTAAAAATGTATATTATGGATTAGCAATATCATCTGACATACTGTGTGTTCAAAGGGTAAAAAAAATTACTTATCAAATACACTTCAGAATTTCAAATCCCATATTAGATGAATACATCTTTCTCCAAAAAACTCTTTCTCTCCCTACATTTTCAAATGTGTCACTTTCTCTTGGATCTCCTCTTATGTTTCTCACTTAAAAAAATAGCAGATGGCTCACTTTTATCACTACCCAGTTTATGCTTACAATTAAACAGTTTATGCATTTCAGTTCTTAAGAGAGCCTTATGTATAGAAAATCTTTAGAAAAAACAATAGTGGGGTATACCTTTACAGATGGACTTTTGGAAAAGATCTAAGTACTTGTACTACAAATCTTTCATTCCCTAGTATGTCACTGTGGCTGTTCATATTTCGCACTGTGAGGTATATAGTTAGCTGACAGCCTCAGCCTCGTTTGGCAGACTGCCTTGTACTCTCACCCTAACCCCCAATTTTGTACTGAATGCAACCCATTCTTCTAGCAAGATGCTTTGTGTCAGGGAATTCCTATCCATTTGGCCAAAAGTTTCTTAAAACAGAGCTCTAGTCTGAAACTTTCTGCTCAATCCTGCTTTTCCCCTTTCTCTTCCAAAGGCATTTCCCCTAACAAATGTCTTGTATGTTGAATCCCAAATTGTTGTCTGCTTCTCAAGAGGCTCCAATATAATAGTCACTTAAATGTTCATATTCTCAGCATTTTATATTCCATTATCTTCTTTTCTCATTCTATTCTTTTGTTACTTTACCATTATTTCATTAGAAAAAAAAATCCCAAACCTACCGCATAAGATCTTTGGGAGCAAATTCTGTCTCTGTCTTCACCTGTTAACTAGGTTTAAGAAGAACCTGCGGTAATACTTCAGTAGCTCGGGGGAGCTCTCTGAATTGTGCCTCTATTCTGGATCCCACAGCATTGACACAGCATCCTTGTACCTGGATTCATCCTCTCTGTTGTGCCCTTTTGGAATGATGTCTAGGTTGGACTACATGCTTAGATTTTGGGTTTTTTTCCTGTTTTTTGTTTTGTTTTTGTTTTGTTTTGTTTTTGTTTGTTTGTTTTTAAATTTCTAGGCATAGTCTCTTCAATAGCTCTCAGTTCTCTAGTCTCAAGTTGGTGGTCCAGACTTGTTTTTCATTTCCAGTCAATTATCATTTGTCAATATCTGTATATTCATTATTTGATTTTCTCTTATCTGTTCCCACAACTACTGCCTTCGGTTCAGCCTTCATCATGACTCACCTGCACCACTGTAAAAGCCTCCTTGTTTGTCAAAAGGCCTGCATTCATTTCCCTCCATCTGTTCTTCACATTTCTGCAAGACTATTTCTTTTCTAAACAAACCTAATCATTTACTCCCGGGCTTAAAATCGTCTGCTGGCTCTCCTTTACCTAGTGACATGATCCAAACCCTTTGTTGTGGTATCTGAACTTTTTGACCAATCCTTCATCATTTTTTCCGCTTTATTATTTACGAGTCTTCCACTCACTTTATGCTTTAATATAACTCTATGTCCAGCTCCTAGAACATGACATGCTCCATCATGCCATTGCATTTTTGTGCATGCTGTTCCTTAAGTTTAGAATTCTTTTTTTCCCTCTTAGGTTCCCCCCAAACTATTCAGAATTCAGGGGTCAATTAAACATCATCACCATTTTGAAACATTTTTGTACTCTCTCTCCTAGTCATAAACTTTCCAACCACCTTTCTCTCTCTTGGACCAGCCTTTCTTTCTCCTATTCATAAACTTTGTAACCACTTTCCTCTCTCTAGGCAGCCATAGTTAGACATTTGTGCAGTATCCTGTTCTTGCCTCTACTGGAGCCTCTATATAAAGCCCACTATAATTTACATTCATTTACTTGTCTGCTTCCTTTACTAATCTGTGAGTTTCTTGAGGGTACGGTCAAGACTTATTCATTTTGGTCCCCAAAATGGCAAGGACTTTACAAATAGAAGATGGCTAAAAGTGCTGAGTAAACTATACCTTTTGTAATAGTCCATTCTCATGTAGCTATGAAGAAATACCTGAGACTGGGTAAGTTATAAACAAAAGAGGTTTAATTGACTCATAGTTCCACATGGCTGGCGAGGCCTAGGGAAATTACAATCATGGCCGAAGCCACCTCTTCACAGGGCGGAAGGAAAGAGAATGAGTGCCAGCAAGACAATTGTCAGGCAGTTATACAACCGTCAGATCTTCTGAGAACTCTCCCTCTACCACGAGAACAGCATGGGGAAAACCACCCCCATGATTTAATTACCTCTACATTGTCCTGCCCTTGATACATGGGGATTATTACAATTCAAGGTGAGATTTGGGTGGCTACACAGCCAAACTATATCACCTTCTCTTGTATGGTTATGCCAAGGAAGACAATGATTTCCACTCAAGGAAGTTGAGGGCCCAAGATGAGAAAAAGAGCACAATGCTTACTGATGAGTCTTAATTTATAAAAAGGGAAAATCTAACAAAAGAATAAATAGTTATGAAAAAAGAAAATTATAGACATTGCCTTTTTATGAATGCTTCAATCAAATTACAGAAGGCTCCTGTGGAATAATGCATATAAGGTTTTTAACCTCATTTTCCATAAAGTAGTCAAAGGATTCCAGTTTATTCTTAAATAATCAGAAACATAAAAGACGTGGCTTGTTTTGAAGCATGAACATTTGCATGCTTTTGTCAAGAGGTCTAGGTTTGGCAGGCTAACCTCCATAATAAATTTTCCATAAGCAGTTATGGGTCTGCTCTTAGTAAGCCAAAGAATAACTATTGGGGAAGGACTAGATTTACAGTGGACCTTAAGAGGGGAAAGTGAGCACATCCATTGTACTCTGAAGATTCATTGAATACAAATAGAAGAAAGATATATTAGAAAATCAACTTTAGTGACATTTCAGAATTTGCAAGTCAAAAACTAAGATTCCTTAGTTGATAGAATAAAGGAAGGGGAACACAGATACATATAGTAGTGTCAGCGTTAAAGGATTATAGGACTATGGTCTCTATTATGGGGAGCCCGCGGGTGCTCCAGAGAGTTAGGGTTGATGCAAGCATTGCCTTTCATTTTTTTTTCATGGCCAGGAAGAGACTCCAGATTCTACTCATAATAAAAATTCTTTCTTAGTTTATGTTTTCCTTAATTGAAATGAAACTCACATAATATAAAATTACCCATTTTAAAGTGAACAATCCAGTGTTATTTAGTACATTCACAATGTTCCATAAGCCTTACTTAAAGCCAAAATATTTGTATTACCCAGAAAAGGAAACTGCACGCCCTTTAGGAAGTTCCTCTAGGCTTTCCTTCCTTGAGTCCTTGGCAACCACTGATTTCTGTTCCATCTCTATACATTTACATATTCTGGATATTTCTGATAAATAGAATCATACAATATGTTGACCTTTGTGTCTGGCATTTTTTTTTTTTTCACTCAGCATAATGTTTTTGAAGTTCATCTGTGTTGTAGCCTGTATGAGTATTTTATTACTTTTTATGGCTGAATACTATTCTATTGCAAGCATATACCACAATTTGTTTGTCTATTCATCTGTTGATGAACAGTTGGGCTGTTTCCACTTTTTGGTTATCCTGAAGCATGCTGCTTTGAACATGCATTTTCATGTCCTTTTTAGGTTCTTAATCACTATTGCTCATTCATTCACTCACACAATACATACTTATAAGACTAATTATGAGTTGAATTCTATTTTACACCCAAAGAATAAGATGAAGAATAAGACATGCTTTCTGTGGTTTAGAAACTCACTGTCTAGTGGTGGGAATGGCCATGAAAGTCAACACATTTCAATACCATTTGCTACTCCCATAACAGGAAAATAAATGATGCTCACAGAGCCATAGAATACAGAAGGGACGTTTTCAGCTTACTGCCTTTGTACTTCTCCATTTTGATTCCTTCCTGCTTTTATTGCCACTTTCATAGAAATGTCATCAGGTTTTTAATTTCTGAAATATAGACAATCATCTTTCATTTTTGATGAGCATGTTCTATTAGTATATTAGTGTTTGCTTTCTATTCTAAGTACTAGAAGCTAATGTATTTGTTTTGTGAGAATAATAAAGAAGTTTATGGCAATAAGGGTCTCGTGGACTAGTTTTAGTCAGAATGTCAACAGGAAACGGAAGGTACCCTTGAAGATAATTTAATAAAATGACAGTTTACAGAGGTGTGGGCAGGATTAAGGAAAACAAAAAGAGATATGAAGTACTCAGGAACTAACAAAACAGAAGGAAACTATTATCACCCGAGGAGGAAAGGTGAAGAAAATAATTTACCAGGACGTACTGAGAGTCAGAGCCATGGGAGATAAGCATCCTACGAGGAATTACAGTGTTAAAGCATTGTAGCTTCAGGCAGAACCAAAGAGCTGAGGCAGAGGAATCAGAGAAAAACGTTTTTCAACCTCTCACTTACTGAACTTTCGAGGACGTTTACCAATCTCTTATGAGTGCCTCCTATTGGTCAACTCTAGTCAGAATCCAGAAGTCATGAGGGCCTGGATAATGTGAAGGGTATAGCAGTATGCCAGTGGGGGATGAGGGGAGGGTTGCAAAAATGGATGGAAGCAGGAGTGGAAGAACAATCATCATAAAAACACACTAGCAAGAAGCAGCGGAAGCTGGTCCCTTACTGCTCAAATCCTTCGGTGGTCTTGCTGCCAAAACAAAGACATATGGCTCTAAGAGACTAGCCAAATTAGTTACTGAGGAAAAGACAATAAATGTAGGCCTGAGGGGTAAAGTGAGGGCATAATTACATAAACAATAGCAACAGCAGTGGCAGGAAATTTAAGCAACATTGGAGCAATTGCAAAGGATAGGAGGATCCAGTAATTAAGGACCTAGCCAGAAATTAGGAGCATATGTGTCATAGCCTGTTGTATTCTGTAGAAGTTGGGAAGACATTACAATAAATGCCAGGAAGGTCAGGAGATCAAGAACTTTGACAAATATTTACGACATCACTAGATAAATTCTTAAACAGGTTAAAGGATATTGCTTTGTTTGGAAGCCAGTAATCTTCCCCTATGCAAAATTACCGTAACTGGGAAGGATCATGTGAAGCTTCCTGTTTATGTTCTCTAGGTGGAGAATAGAGGGAGGAAAATAATCATGGGGGAGGTCATCTATCAGATTGACCTGATAGAATTGATTTTCTTGAAAAGGCTATAGAGGAGTTCAGAGCAGAGCTAGGGCTATTTAATATTTTCAATATGTTTATATGTATGAGTACTCTCTTATGAAAAATAAAGTATAATTACCTTAATTTCAATATGTATTTGTTAGATATTTCAACTCAAATTTCTGTCTACTCTATGATTAATTCTAAAAACAAACAAAAATATCATAGAACCTAAGGTTACTAAAGACTTAAAAAAAGAAAAAATCAATTTTTCTCCCTTCGAGCAGATCTTTGTCTACTTTGTTGTTTGTTTTAAAGCATCCAGTAGTTAGAGAACGCATCCCCTGCTTGGAAACTGAATAGATGAGCCTTAAGCGATTTAGAAAAAGAGGTGAGCTGTTCCCTGACACTATGTTTCAATAGGTTGTCTTGCTTTCTCCAATCAACTTGCTGTTCCCAGAGATATTTACATATATTTATAGTTCCTCATTCAGACAAACCAACCATCAATATTTGGAACCTAATATATCTTCATTAAATGTAAAGGTTTTGAATCATTTAGGCAAAGATTAAAACATTATCAGAATAGGGATAAAATAACACTATCCAAAAAGAATTTTCTAATTATATTTATTGGTTTTACTTAATTTGACAAGAATATTTGCCAACAATAGGTTAACACTAACAGTGATGATACATTTATAAACAGCCTGGCAAATAAAAAAAGAACAAAGTCCTGTCATTCATGGCAACATGGATGGAATTGAAGGACATTACATTTAAGTGAAATAAGCAAGAAATAGAAAGTTTGAACACCACATGTTCTCACTCATATGTGAAAGCTAAAAAAATTGATCTCATGGAAGGTCTAGTGTTCTACAGCAATCTAGAATGACTACAGTTAACAATAATATAGGCTATAGTTTCAAATTGCTTAAAGAATATTAAATGTCCTCAGCACAAAGAAATGATAAATGTTTGAGAAGATGGATATACTAATTAACCTGATCTGATAATTATATGTTATATGTATCAAAACTATGTATCCCATACATGTATACAATTACTACACATATTAATTTAAAAATTTTCAAAAATAAAATTAATAAAATAAATTTCTTACATCTTGGAACACTTAGCACTTCATAAACATTTGCTCAATACTGAATGAATGAATTTCCGATTAGATTTTAAAATAACTAATTAACTAAATAAATAGCATGGCAAAGTATTTTCAAAGTTTTTCATACTTTGTCCTCCCTCTCTCTTCTCTTTTCACTCTAATTGAGCAAACTTATTCAAAGACATCTCTATTTATGAGTTATCCTAATAGTATATTTTAAATAGAACAACTGAGTATTCATGACATTTGAACAATATACATAGACCTTAATAGTTTTCAAAATGTTTCAATAACCACAGAAAATTATATTATACAATTTTGTTGATTTAATTTTAATTCACATATTCAATAACTTACAGAGATTTTGAGGTAAAGTTTTCTGTATAGTTATTTGCTTGAATATTGCATAAAAATATACATGCATGAATCTATGTTATATCTTTTAAAAAATGTGTAGAAGCTGATTGCCAACATTTGAAATATTTGCTTCCTAGAGTTGTATATTATAATTGCCAAACTTATTCCATCAATGAAATACAAATACCGACTAAAATGAAAAGAAAAGTTCTTGGCTATTTATTTAAATTCTTTAGCCTAAGATTTAAGATTGACAAAATTAGGTTTGGTGAGATGAGCTCTAACATCTTGAAATCTGACATTCTATATCTTCTGATTCACAATAAAGAACATGAACCTTGAGTATTTTAAGTAAGGTTCTTCATCTGAGACTGAAAACTTTTGAACAGTTATGAAACCAGAGTTCATTGTATTTTCCCTTCACATCAGTTAGCACAGTTATTATTACAGTCATAAGGGCAAATAATATACTTGTATTACTTATTAGTTTCCACAGTACAAAAACCATGCTTGTCACAAAGCAAGTACCCAAAAAGTATTCATATGAAATGAATGAATCAACAAATCAATGATTGGAAAAAACCTTCTTCCTCCTGTAGAGAGAAGAACTCTTGGATTTAGAAGAGGCAGCCTGGGTCCTAAATACCCTGCCCACATCCCTGGAGTGCACATAGAGTCATCCCCAGAGTCTTCTGTTAGCTTGATCCAGATCTGTTGGTGTCAATTTTGGCTCCTGGAAGGGTCCCAAGGAGACTGCCTATATCATTTAAGGCTTGTCATAGTAGAGTAATGAAATTTGCATCTATTCACAGAATAGAGTTGTCATGTATTAATATCTGCTTATTAGTAACAGTACTAAACTGACTGCCATTTCAAATGGCTCCTCCCAATCTTTTGAACCATTTATTTTTTCCCCAACAATCATTGGATTTATAATGGCAGTCTCTGAAGTTGCCAGCCTGGCTGTAAGCTCTTTTGATCTAAGTTTCCTGATTTATCTACCAGGCTCTGGGAGAAAGTTTTGCTATCCTGGCAATCATCATGAACAAATAACTCTAAACTTAATCCTCTTAAAATAAAGTTCCTTCTTATCTGCAGCTATAAGCTAAGATCTTCTATAAAGACTTGGCTGAAAATAACCAACCCTGTGCATATGGCTTGAATGTTGACTCTCTGAATACCTGAACTCTCTGTGACCCTCTCAAGTAACTTCAGTATGGTTTGGCTTCTGCCATAGACACCAGATGGTCAGGAAGCCCATCTCTTTTATAAATGGATACTTAATAAATGCACATATATTTTATTATTACTTTAGCTGCCATAAAATTTTTCTTGGACAGAAAGTTTTCAGAAACATCCTATGCAATATTTTCATATTCAAGCTCTACAGAAAAAAATATCATATCTTGAATTAGATTCTTTGAATGAAAGGCAAGTGTAAAAAGCAACAAACATATATTGAACACATATTCTCTGGTGAGAATGGGCACCATGGAAGACATTTCACACGCTTTGTAGCAAGAAAATCTTACTATTTAGACAATAACTTATCAATTCATTATATTTTAGCCATATTAATTCAAATGAACTATTTCCCTTGTATATAGCCCATAATTCTAGAGATATTTTAAAAATTGGTAATATTGTTGTTACTGATGGATTTAACTCTTCCTTGAAGAGAACAACTAATGAATCACATTGTGTTATCTCTCATATATAAGACTATCTCTCATATATAAGACTAACCCCAAAGGGTTAACCCATTTGGATCTGTTTATTCAATATCATCATTGATGTTTGGTGGTCTTCTACTTGGTTCACATTTTCTTATTCCTTGTGATGTATTTTCAATACAAACATTATTACTATTTGGTCATATTACTCCTTTCTGAAATTCAGTTTAATAGTCTGCCAGATGAAAGCATTACCAGTATCACTATATTGAGAATTTTGAAGACAAATATGAATTCATCATTAAAAAAATTTTTGGACTGATTCAGTGTTTTGTCACTTAAATAAGATTGGGGAGTCATGTCATGTATGCTAGGTACCTACAATCTAGGTGAGAGACAACTGTAGAAAATCAATTTTGGGCTATTTTAAGATTTGTTCTGAAGTCAGCCTGGCACCCAATAAGATATATATTATTTCTCTACTTTCCTCTTGAAGAAAAACTGGTATGGTTTGAATATGTCCTCCAAAGTTTATGTGTTGAAAGCTTAATCCTCAATGTGACAATGTTGAGAGATGAGATCTTTAAGAGATAATTTGGTTATGATAACTTTGCCCTCATGAATTGATTAATGCTATTATTTTGGGAGTGGGTTTCTTATGATGAGAATGGGTTTTTAACAAAAGAGTGGGTTCAGCCCCCTTCACTTCCTTCCCATCTCTCATGTATGTTCTCTTGTTCTTCTGCCTTCCACCACTGGAAGCCACAGCAAGAAGGCCCTCACAAGATGCAGTTCCTTCAGCCTTGGACTTCCCAACCTCCAGAAGTGTGAAAAATGAATCTATGTTCTTTAAAAATCACCCAGTATTATGTATTCTCTTAGAGCAACATAAAATGGACTAGGGTAGAAAGTTGGTAGCAAGAAGTGGGCTATGAGCAATTGCTATAATAAATACCTTAAAATGTGGAAGTGGCTCTGGAGCTGGGTAATGGGTAGAGGCTGAATGAATTTGGAGGATCAGGCTAGGAAGAAGCCTTGATTGCCATGAATGAATATAGAGTTAATGGTGATTCTGATGATGGGTCAGAAGAAGAGAATAAAGGTAGGGAAAGCAAGGCACTTCTTAGAGATTACTTAAGTGATCAAGATTGAAATGTTGGTAGAAATGTGGACAGTGAAGGTTATTGTAATGAGGTTTCATGTGGAACTGAAGGATAAGGTACTGAAAACTGGAGTAAAGACCATTCCTGTTATACGGTTGTAAAATACTTGGCTGAATTGTGTTCATATCCTACAGTATTATGAAAGGCAAAACTTATGAGCTGTAAACAAGGATCTCTGGCAGAAGAAACACCCAAGCAGCAAAGTGTTCAAGGTGCTGCATGGGTTCTTTTGGCTGCTTACAGTGAAATGAGAGAAGAGAGAAATGCTTTAAAGATGAAATTTATAATTAAAATGCAAGTAGAATGAGAATATTTGAAAAACTCACACTGGCCATGTAAAGAAAAAAAAAACACATATTCAAGAGAATACTAAAGGTGTGACCAAGCAACTGTTTATTAAAGATATCAATGTGGATAGAAGGAGGCTAAGTTCTATTCATCAAGACAATGAGAGAATGTCCCTAAAGTCATTTCAGAGATCTTCAAGGCAAGTTAGAATGTTAAGGGAAAGGTTCCAGAAAGGCTGAAGACTTTACCATTCACTATCAACTGTCTGCTTCCCAAACTCCAGGCTAGTGCTCCTCAGCCACTCCAGCTAGGGCTTAAGCCAGCTCTGGTGCAGCTCTAGCCACTACTCTACAGGGTAAAAGTGGTAAACCTTAGGGACATCCATGTGGCACTAACTCTGTATGCTCACAGAGTGCAAGAGCTATGTTAGCATGGCTTTCTCCATCTGGATTTTAAAGAATGTAGGAGACAGCTTCAGGGTTCAGGCAAAAACTTGACACAGGGGAGTAGTTGCCACAGAGAGTTTCCACTTGAGCAATGCACAGAGGAACTGTGGGTATAGAACCACCACAGAGAGCCCCACACCACTAGGGCAATGCCCATAAAAACTGAGGAATCAGGAACACCCTACCTCCAGCCTGGGAAAGCTACAGATATTAGTCCAACCCATGAGAGCTGCTTGGTGGGCTGAGCCCAGCAAAATCATAGGAGTGAGGCTGCCTAAGTTTTGGGGGTCCAACACCCACTCCAGTTTGCCCAGGATGCAGGAAATAAAGTCAAGAAAAATTATTATAGAGATTTAAATTTAATGTTATTCATCTTGTTGGGTTTTGAACTTACTTGAGATTAGTTATGTCTTTCTTCTGGCCTATTTCTCCATTTTAGAATGGGACTGTCTATACTATGCCTATCCCATCATTGAATTTTGAAAGTAGATAACTTATTAACTTCACTGGTTCACAGATTGAGAATAATTTGCCTTCAGATGAATTGTGCCTTGAATCTCCTCCCCCATATCTGATTCAGAAGAGACTCTGGACTTTGGATTTTGACGGAGACAAGATAGCTGACTAGAGGGAGCCAGGAGGAATATTTGCCACTGACGGACCAGGACATTGGGAAGACTGGCAGACTCCCAGCAGTTATTCAGAGTAAAGGCATTGAGAGAAGACAGAAGAGGGAAGATATACATGTTGGGCTGAAGGGGTAGAAGACTGGGAACCTGCATGGGGCTACCACACACTGGGACCCATTCCTGCCCCCCAGTGGCTCCTGGGGAAAGGATGAGATAAGCAGTCAAGGATCAACCCACTCTCACCATGGGCCTCTGGAATCCCGGCAAGAGGAGACCCCTTAGCCACCAGAGACACTTGAGTTGGCAGGGAGATCTGCTTAGAGAAGTGGTAGGGGCAGAGTTCTAGCCAGTGTGGAGCCCAGAGGGTTCGGTGCAGAAGCATCTATAATGGAGCACAGCCAGGGACACCTATCCCCCTAGGCTCTACTTGTTCACAAGGGAGGCATTAGCCCTAGGGTAACTGTAAGACCTGAACTCTGCAGGGTAGTCTCGCCCATGAGACAGGGCGTGTCTGAACTGAGCACCCATGAGTCTGCTGCAAACCAATCTCAAAGCTAGTAGAAGTCAAAAAATAATCAATATCAAAGCTAAAATGAAGGAGAATGAGACATGAAAAAGCATTCAAAAGATCAATGAAGCCAGAAGCTGTTTTGTTTTAAAAAATAGAAATAAAAATAAGGTAGATAGACTACTAGCTAGACTAATAAATAAGAAAAGAAAAAAGATCCAAATAAACGCAATTAAAGTCAATAAAGCGGATATTACCACTGACCCCACAGAAATACAAATAACAATCAGAGAACACTATGAATACCTCTATGCAAACAAACTAGAAAATCTAGAAGAAATGGGTAAATTTCTAGACATACGCACCCTCCCAAGACTGAAACAGGAAGAAATTGAATTCCTGAATAGACCAATAAAGAGTACTAAAATTGAATCAGTAATAAATAGCTTACCAACCAACAAAAGCCCAGGACCAGATGGATTCACAGCTGAATTCTACCAGATGTATAAAGAAGAGCTGGTACCATTCCTACTGAAACTTTTCCAAAAAATTGAAGAGAAGAGACTCCTCCTTAACTCATTCTATGAGGCCAGCATCATCCTGATACCAAAATCTGGCAGAGACACAACAAAAAAACAAAACTTCAGGCCAACATCCTTGATGAACATTGATCCAAAAATCCTCAACAAAACACTTGCAAATTGAATCCAGCCGCACATCAAAAAGATAATTCACCACAATTAAGTAGGCTTCATCCCCAGGATGCAGGGTTGGTTCAACATAAGCAAATCAATAAATGTGATTTATCACATAAATAGTACTAAAGACAAAAAACACATTATTTTCTCAATGAATGCACAAAAGTATTTCAACAAAATTTGACATCCTTTCTTGTTAAAAACTCTCAATAAACTAGATATTGAAGGAATATACCTCAAGCTAATAAGATCCATTTATGACAAACTAGCAGCCAACATCATATTCGAAGGGGAAAACCTGGAAGCATTCTCCTTGAAAACTGGCAAAGACAAGGATGTCACCACTCCTATTCAACATAGTATTAGAAGTCCTGGCCAGAGCACTGAGGCAAGAGAAAGAAATAAAGGGCATCCAAATAGTCAGAAATCAAGTCCAATTATCCCTGTTTGCAGATGACAAGATTCCATATCTAGAAAACCCCATAGTCTTTGCCTAAAAGCTCTTTTAGCTGGTAAACAACTTCAGCAAAATTTTGGGATACAAAATCAATGTATAAAAATCACTAGCATTCCAATACACCGACAGCCAGGTGGACAGCCAAATCAGGAACACAATCCCGTTCACAATTACCACAAAAAGAATCAAATACCTAGCAATACAGCTAACCAAAGAGGTGAAAGAGCTCTCCACAATGATAATTACAAGACACTGCTTAAAGAAATCAGAGATGACACAAACAAATGGAAAAACATTCTATGCTTATGAATAGGAGAATCAATATTATTAAAATGGCCATACTACCCAAAGCAATTTATAGATTCGATGCTATTCCTATTAAACTACCAATGACATTCTTCACAGAACCAGGAAAAAGTATTTTAAAATTCGTATGGAACCAAAAAAGAGCCTGAATAGTTAAGGCAATCTTAAGCTGTCAGAACAAAGCAGGAAGCATCATGCTACCTGACTTCAAACTATACTACAAGGTTACAGTAAGCAGAACACATAGACAAATGGAACAGAATAGAGAGCTCATACACAGGGCCATACACCTATAACCATCTGATCTTTGACAAAACTGACAAAATCAAGCAATGGGGAAAAGACTCTGGATTCAATAAATGGTGCTGGGATAAGTGGCTAGACATATGCAGAAAATTAAAACTGGAACACTTTCTTACACATTATACAAAATAAACTCAAGATGGATTAGAGACTTAACTGTAAAATCCAACATCTATAAAAACCCTAGAAGACAGCCTAGGCAATACCATGCTAGACATAGGAATGGGCAAATATTTCATGATGAGGATGCCAAAAGCAATTGAAACAAAAGCAAAAATTGACAAATGGGACCTAATTAAACTAAAGAGCTTCTGCACACCAAAGAAACTATCAACAGAGTAGACAGACAACCTACAGAACTGGGGAAAATATTCATAAACTATGCATCTGACAAATGTCTAATATCCAGCATCTAAAAGGAACTGATACAAATTTGTAAGAAAAAGCAAACAATCCCATTAAAAAGTGGGCAAAGGGCATGGACAGACACTTTTCAAAAGAAGACATACATGTGGCCAGCAAGCATAAGAAAAAAGCTCAGTATTACCGATTGTCAGAGAAATGCAAATCAAAACCACAACGAGACACCATCTCACACCAGTCAGGTTGGTTATTATTAAAAAGACAAAATATAACAGATGCTGGTAAGGTTACAGAGACTAGACAATGCTTGTACACCGCTGGCGGAAGTATAAATTAGTTCAACCATCGTGGAAAACAGTGTGGCAATTCTTCAAAGAGCGAAAAAAAGAACTACCATTCAACCCAGCAATCTCACTACTGGGTATACATCAAAAGGAATATAAATTGTTCTATTATAAAGACATATGCATGCATATGTTCATTGCAGCACTATTCACAGCAGCAAAGACATAGAATCAACATAAATGCCCATCAATGATATACTGGATAAAGAAAATGTGGTGCATCTATACCATGGAGCCATACTATGCAGTCATAAAAAGAAGAAGATTATGTCTTTTGCAGGAATATGGATGGAGCTGGAGGCTATTATCTTTAGCAAACTCATGCAGGCACAGAAAACCAAATACTGTATGTTCTCACTAATAAGTAGGAACTACGTAATGAGAACATGGATACAAAGAGGGCAACAACAGACACCAGGGCCTACTGAGGCTAGATGGTAGAAGGCAGGAGAGGATCAGAAAAAAATAACTATTGAGTGCTAGACTTAGTACCGGGGTGAAAAATCATCTGTACAACAAACCCCTGTGACATGAATTTACCTATATAACAAACCTACGCATGTATTTGTAACCTAAAATAAAAGTTTAATAAAAAGGACTTTAGAGGCTATTGGCGTGGAATGAATATATGCTGTATGTAGGAAGGACATAAATTTGGAGGGTCAGGAGCAAAATGCTATGGTTTGAATGTGTTCCCAATGTTGGAAACTTAATCCTTAATGCAACTGTGTTGACAGGTAGGACCTTTAAGAAGTTCTGTCATTATGAATGAGTTAATGTCATTATTGGAGGAGTGGGTTCCTTATCACCAGAGTGGCATCCTTATAAAGGGTGAATTCAGCCCTCTTCTCTCTGCATTGACTCCCTTGTCCTTTCACCTTCCGTAATGGAGTGATGCCACAAGAAGGCCCTCTGCTAGATGCATGCTCCTTGACTTTGGACTTTCCAGCCTCCAGAACTGTAGAAAATAAATCTCTATTTTGTATAAATTATCCACTCTCAGGTATTCTGTTGCAACAGGATAAAACAGACTAAAACAAAGATGTATTTTCATTCAATAAATGTGTTATATAAACTTATTTTTGGTGCACTATACATGATTGAAGCTGACTTTTGAAGACTAGATTAAAAATGTTAATATTAGGCTTGGCATTGTTTCTATATATAAAAATTCATTTTTCATTACAGACTGCTGATTTTAAAATGAATTATTAAGAACATTATCTTATTGCTTATACTTGCTTTTTAAAAGAATTAACTTGTACTTTCTTTGACCCCACAGTAATTCTACTATAACCTGGGAACTGCAGGTTCTGAAGTGGATGACATCAGAATGGGCGTATGGTATTTACCAGTGAAACTATTTCTCTATATATATTGAAAGAAACTGAAAGAGAGAGAGAGAAAGAAAGGAACCAAGGTAGAGCAATGACACACTCTCACTGAAATCCTAGGAGCATCAATTTTCAAAATGTACTGGTAAATATGAGTTATAAACATAGCCTACATCTTCAGCATCTGGAAATAATCTTCAGTTGTTATATACCCCTTATCCATGTCATGATTTAGAACTAAAATCTGAGTCTCAGAGAGAGTTCACTACATCCAAAGTGCTGGGAGCTCGAATTTTTCCCCGAAAAGCAATCATGTGTGTAGTTTACAGAACATCAAAGCCAAGAGAGTAGCACCATATAATAAGCTTTCTGTCAGTGTTCTCTGTATGTATCAAAGTCAGGTCAAGCATCCAACATGTGCATTACTGGTAATGAGAAAGGAACACAAAATAAAACTTGCTACCACTTAAAGTTGTACTAGTGTGCATAGCCCGGTTAGGAAGTCAACACATCAAAAGGATCTAGCTTAACTTCTACACCAATAGCTATTTTTGCTACTTGAAACTATAGGAAGGCATAGTTTTTTTCTGTGAGTTATGATTTACAGATAGATTTCCTGGAGAACTGGAAAAAAAATAAACATCTGGGCAAGTGTACAGTGGGTAAAATGAAGGACAATACATAATTGTCAGAACACTTCCACAACATAGGTTTTAAAAATGAGAGTAACTTTTTCATTAAAGGATGATAACCTTTTAGAGAACAACAAGATCGGTGAAAAAATACAATAAATATTTAGTAGTCAGTAACTTTACTGTTGCTTAGTATCTGGGAAAGACGGAGCATAAAGTATAAAAAGTTTCAGTTCAGAAAACTAAACTCTCCTCTACCTTAATTTATCTTAATTTTAGAAATCATTCTACTGACATGAAATAGCCTTTCCAAAAAGATAAAGTAATATGTTAATTATCTCTGTTAATTTTAGAGGTTTTAATTTCAAACATAGATACAGTCCAAAGATTAAGTTATAAAATATTTAAGAAATGTTATAGGGTGAGATGTTGCGAAGGGATCTGTAGTAGGGGATATTATATTTTCCCCGAAAGTATTAGCACATTTGTTGCAGAAAAAGGAAATACATATTTAAAAAAGTGTAAAGGAACAATAACAGCCCAAGGTCCAATGCCACGTTAAGGGACATGGACCCTGAAATTAAGAATTCAGCATAGACTGGAAAGTTCGGGAGTTCTTGGAAATGATTATAATTTTAATTTCTACAATTAAAAATATATAGATCTCTATTAAAATAGTTTTTTAATTAATCAATTAGAAAACCTTCTAGTGAATATTGAATGAGTACATACAATCATTGTTCAAGATTAGATAAGCATGATTACAACTCATTCACTCAGTGGTGTATTCTTCAGTTGAACATTTTGGTTGCTGTGATGATTTTGACTATTACAAAGCCTCAACTTGCTTTTATTCTTGTTCACAAATAGATAGTAATAGAAATGTAAAATAGACCTTGTAAAGGCAGAAAGTATAAAGAGCTCAATGTGAAAAACAAGTGAATCTTAACTGACATGTGAAACTCTGATGAGAAAGAATCATCACATTATTCCTTTCTGTTTTTGTAGTCAACTTAAATGGATCCCATGACTTAATCTTGCTGGATCAGTGGGAAATTTAACATTAGTCATTACTGCATCTTCTGCTCATCTCCACCACTGGCAGGTGCAGGTCTCAGGTTTTCACAAAGCACAGTTGAGAAGGCCTCTCTGGTCTGATCTTCTTGCTAGTTCATCTGAAGTGTCTATGTTCTAAGTCTTCTAATTAGTCAATTAATATTAATATCTACCAGCTTTATTTCCATTGCCATACAGGTGTGCCCAGACACTCTGAGTGTTTTGAGACCTTGGGGCCTGGTCTCCAGCTTCCTTAGGTGTGTGAAGACACTCCCCCCCCAGGTCTCAAAACCTTCCTGGGATGGTGCCATGCACGTGTGTGGTCTTGCCCCTTCCCCTTACATCATAACTTCCTCTAGCTCTCAGGGCTACAGTGAGAAAGAAAAATGGTACAACCTTTAAACCATTTTTACTTTCCTTTTCAAATCTTTTTTGAGGCAATAGCATAGGAGAGAGAACTTCACCATTTTATTTTATTTCAAATCAGCACATCTGGGAGAAACTGGTGGGGAGAAAGACATGAAGCAGGGATACTCAGCATACAGTAGTGTTCCATATTTTGGCTGGGGATAATTTCTAACAATGCATGTGCTAGAAATCAAATAAAATTATCCTTGAAAGTCTACTTAATTTCCAATAGAGCACAGTATCCATTACTTTGTATATTCAACTCTGTTCTAAAATGTTTATGTGTAAATAATAGAAACATTAGTAACATAAAAGCATTTGTGAATGAAATTTTGTTAAACACACTATACATACACCTGTATATATATGTATGTGTGTATATATATACACTCACACATATGTAGATCCTCCTTGCTGCATATATACATGCATGTGTACATATATGTCCATGTGCATAGTTGCCTTCTGTTTTGGTTGTTCTTTCTTTCACTTATCCTCTCCAACCTGGAAAGTTTAATTTGTGTTGAATGAATAGGACTATCGGCCACCTTACAACCTAAACTCAAAAGGAAGACTAGCTCCTTTGGTGATTTTAATTATTCTAAAATTATAAGCATTCCAGACCGGGTATGGTGGCTCATGTCTGTAATCCCAGCACTTTGGAAGGCCAAGGCAGGCAGATAACCTGAGGTCAGGAGTTTGAGACCAGCCTGGCCAAAATGGCAAAACTCTGTCTCTACTAAAAAATACCAAAATTAGCTGGACATTGTGGTGCACACCTGTAGTCCAGCTACTTGGGAGGCTGAGACAGGAGAATTGCTTGAACCAGGAGGCAGAGGTTGCAGTGAGCTGAGATCAGGTCACTACACTCCAACCTGGGTGAGAGAGTGAAACTCTGTCTCAAAAATAATAATAATAAAAATAATAAATAAATAAATAAATTTGTAAATTATAAGCATTCCTTCTTCCAAATACTGATGAAAAACAGAAGAATCTGCTCACTCACAATGCCCAAGTCCTTTTCCATGGAGGGTCAACATGCATGGTTAAGGTGAAATACAATGTCTTCTGGATCAGTTCAGACAATTTTAATGGTTTTGGACAACCCAATGAAGCTTATCTCATTCTGTGATTCATTTGGTAACTCGTATATTAAAATCCTTTTGTGCATAATCTCAGTTTGAGCAAGTGTAACATCATGCTATAGTCAATATGGAGGGGAGGAACATTGAAATAGAAATATTTATATCAGAGGGGCCTATTTACAGAAACAGAATAAGCGCTGATGAACTCTCTGGAATGCCAAGCTGAGAATTTGTTTTGCCATGCAGTAAGATGTTACAATATATTTCTATGAAATGACCACTAGATGAAGAACAATTTGTTTGGTATCCTAATAGCAAAAAACCTGAAAAATCATTATAACAAAAGCTGACAATACCCTGACTCTGATAAGTTGTCTTTCCAAAAACATTATTTTCATATATAAGATGCCAGAAAATGAAATGTAGCCTATTTTTCAAAGCTGAGATAAAAGTAAATGTAAATAGTATTTGGCATTCACCGAAAAATGTAGGGGAGTATTCTTCATAACCACGAGAGGTTAGTTAAAGATAGAGAGAATATTGGGCTTAGTCTTATTAAATGAGATTATTTGGAGATGGAGCCTAGAACTGCAAACAAGCTATTCAGGTTTTTTGGTTTTTTGTTTTTTTTCTGAAGCTTACATGTCTCAGACTACTGCAGAAATCAAGTGAATATATTGATTCTAACATGTTATTATTTTCTGAGTCATTTAGACTCCTTGAATTTCAATCTCCTATTCTGCAAAATAAGGAAAATTTTATCTGCAATAACTATATCATTTAGGGAATGACCTATATAGTTTAGGGGATGACTGAAGAAGCAATCATATATAAAAAACACTTTCAAACTTAGAAGTGCCAGACAAATGCATGTTGCTGTGGTTGTTGAAACCTTTATTACCATTGTACCTCAATTCTTTCTTCAAAATCTGTTTTTCTTCTTCTATGCTATGTAATGCATACTCTGTGGAAGCTAGGTCCAATAGCCACTAATCTTTCAAAGGCTTAGAAGAATTTGTGTTCCAGTCAATGAAAAGTATTAAAGTTGGAAAGGATTTTAGTGTATCTTTTCAACACATCTAAGTCAATGTTTTACAGATGAAAACATTGAGATCTAGAGATTTGAAATTATTTTTTGAGTTTTTTTATATTAGAAAATCAAAGATGATTATTTGTACTTTTTAAAATAAAAGCATATCATATATTAGATATGTATCCATGAGTATATTGGTTCTAAAGTTCATTTGCTCTTTCTTCCCCACTCACCAAACATGCCCAAAAAATGGTTAATAGAGGGCTTGGGTCAAAGTTCCGGCTGGGTGTGGTAGGCAACAAGAGAGTGAAAGTGTTCCGCTATCTGTGTGGAGTTTTTGGAGAGCTTAATCCTAAAGTCCTAGACAGCTGACTTTTTTTTGAGATAACCCAGATCTGTTTTTTTACAGATATCCTAGGATTCAGCAAAAATAGCTCAATATAAATATTCAAGAAATCTGCCACACGTTGATAGAAACTTTTGGCAAATATGTAATCACAGATGGTACATATCACTGAATCTAAATAAAATCAATCATAGACTCAAAGGAAAGACCTATGATTTAAGAAACTGGAATAGTATAGCCTTTCATTTTACATAAACGCAAATTAAGGCCAAGAAATATTATTTTGCCCCCAAAAGTTAGAGATTATGGAAGAATACCACCTTGATCTACTCATGCATAATGCAGATCAGCTTTCACTTCATAAGATGCTAATTTTAAAACAAGCCTTCCATGCAAAGTAAACTCTCATATCCAATGTCAGCTTTGCAAAGAGAGTAGTTAACAGGTCGCTGAATATTCATTCTTCTAATGTTTATTATCAAACTGATAAAACATTGGAAGGCACCAAGAACAATCTGATATATTAGTATTCTGAGGCATAATCTTTAATCTATCTATTTATTTTTATTTATTTATTGCCCAGGCTGGAGTGCAGTGGTGCGATCTCGGCTCACCGCAAACCCCACCTCCCGGGTTCCCACCATTCTCCTGCCTCAGCCTCCCGAGTAGCTGGGATTACAGGTGCCCGCCACCACACCTGGTTAATTTTTTTATTTTTAATAGAGACAGGGTTTCACCTTGTTAGCCAGGATGGTCTCGATCTCCTGACCTCGTGATCCGCCCGCCTGAGCCTCCCAAAGTGCTGGGATTACAGGCGTGAGCCACTGCACCTGGCCATTATCTTTAATCTTAATTATGTTTATCCCTCAGTCTTAACTCTAATCCTTAAAAAACTAATGAAATTGTTTCAATTCCTATGTCCTCAGAGTTATGTCGTTTTAAGTGTCCGTTTTATGTACAACGTACATATTTAATACAAAAAAAGAAAGAAAGCTTATATTTTAACATTTTCCTTATTTCAGTCTAACACGATTATTATTATATCAAGTGTCTTAAATTTCATGGGTGAAAATAGCTTTTACAGAGTTATCTTATGTTGCTTTCCATGAATTTTTTTTATATTACAATGCACTACAAAGATCTATTGTTAGTATGGTCACAAATAAAATATACAGTGGATTATTAAACAGTCAAAGAAGGAACAATACATGAAGGCACTGCATATAGGAAATCAGCCAACATATAAAATGTCAGCTCTGCCAGTGGCCAACACATGGATAAAGACAAGCGTTAGTCACTGGGAGGAAAAGTAGTTTTGAATGGTGACAATTGTGTAAAAATGCAATAATGCAAAAGCTTTTTTCCCAATAAGAAATAGATGTGATTTGTTATGCTTTTAAGCTTTAAAGTTATTTTTAGCATACTGGAGAAAAATAAATATAATTCACAAATGAGACTGATCATTCATCAAATGTATTTTCTGATATAAAAGTGCATCCAAGAGCTTTTTTTTGCAGTGGAGGAAAAACATTATGACTAGGATTTTACTTCATGCCTAAGGAAAAGTCTTTATTGCTAAATCAGGAATGAATGATGCTTGTGTTGTTCTTTATTACATTTTTAAAGTGAAATTAAATAATATTTATAATAATAAACTCTTCATATGAAAGACTATAAGATAGAGCTTATTTTACGTGTTATACGAAAAACCACATACATGGTCAAGATAAAAATTGTTCAAAGTATTAATAACTATTAAGATATCATCCCGCATCTTCCTTTTTTCTCCTTTTTATTCCTTTCTCATCCTCTTGTGCATATGTAATTATGCCTATTCATTTTAGATGTTTATATGATACACAATTAATAAATTATTTTCAAAAGTCTGTACTCAGGCATTAAAGCCCAATTGACAGGATCATATGTGAGATCTTTTATCTGTCTACCACAGATCATTTTTCCACTTTCTTCCTGTACAACTATTAAAATTAAGAAATACAAATATTCTAAAAGTTTAAAAATATATGAAGCTGTATATAAACTAAGAGCATACCTAAATTGCACAAATGCCAGAATACAGGCATAGCAGATTTAATCTTCTAACAACATTATTTTAGGAAACTAAATTTAATGTCAAAATATATTACTCAAGAAAAATAAGATAAAAATTAACATTTAAAGACTTGCTTATGAAATTTTCCCTGAAACCAGTGAGAGGGAAAAGCTTGCTTTGATTAGCATTTGACTCCAATAGCTTAAACACTGTTCATTAAACCACATTTAATATATTATTCCATTAAGTCTCTGACATAAAGGAGTTTACAGTGAGTTAGGGAATTGAGATTTACTCCTAAATAATATACAGGAATAATAAAAGTATTGCAGTAATAATAATAAAAAGTATTGCAATAATAAAAGTATTGAAGTAATAATAAAAATATTGCAACAAAGTACATGAACAACTGCTAAATACTGATTGGTGAGTTCATGGAAGAAGCTATTCTCCTTTGGCAATCACCTCCTGAGAAGTCTTTCTGGAGGTGGAACTTAACCAGCAACTTGAACTATAAGGCTGGAAGAAAGGTTAGGAAAGTACAAAGGGAACAGATTGGGCAAAGGGAGCAATATGAAGGAGCATTGATGGTAGTCATTTGATTACAGTAATTAAAAAGCAATGAGGCACATACAGTTGAAAAGATCATCTGGGCAGGAATGAGATTGATTAGTACAGTGCCTGATCAATGCTTGATGAATTGAACTGATTTTATTATTTTACCCTAAACTTGCATTTTGCACTCAAGTAAAATATAAAGCTAGAGATCTCCCAGACATTTTTGTTGTTGTTTTTCCTCCTTACTGGGGCTGCGCTATGCCATGACTACGGGATATAGTGGTGATTTTCAGCTATTACAACTATGCTTCCTCCTAGTAATGTTCTTGCTTCTCTTCTTCACAATTCAAGAGGTAATCCCAGTACCATCTGCATTATTCAGACAGAGATTATATATATATATATATTTGTACCAGGTGACCAGCACAGCCTTGTCCTTGTGATTAGTCATGCATTTTCCCTTTCTATACTTGATCTCCATTGCCCTGAAGCCCCAGCTCCCTGAACACAAAGCCTATCTTGAAAGTGAACACAAATGACATACTAATGATTTGTAAAAACACAAAGCAGGGGGTTAATGACCATAGTTGAAATTAAGGACTTCATTTTCATCAGCTCAGCAGGGTTTGAAGCATCCAGAGAACGCTCAGGAATGAGGCCTTGCTAATGCACCTGCTTCCAGGCATGAGGGCAGCTTAACATTAACTTTCAGTCAATGATCCATAGCTCTCTTGAGGAAACTTATCATTCTTCAATTCACTGGGACGTGCCGCTCCCTACCCACTTAAGACGGCTTCCTGTTACTCGGATACCAGCTGGGAGCCTGATATCCAGTTAGGTTTTCATTTGTGAGATGCTTGGATGATAATAGAGGCCAGAGTCAAGTAAAGATTTTGATTCATATCTGTTGAGGTGATTATAGCCTGCTTCAGAAAGGGGTGACTAGCAATTTGGACAGGGAGATGGTATCTTTGTATCTGCTCCCTCCCCTGCCTCCCCAGATATATTTTCTTCCTAATGGAATCTTGACTATACCACCTCACTATTGAAACTATTCAATGTCTTACTATTGCGTTAAGGATAGAGACTAAGTTTCTTGACATGGTCTGTAGTCTCCTGCCTGGCCTGACCCCAGCTGACAGCTCTGATACCAACTCATATTGAAATTTACTCTACTCTTTGTTTTTCTCTCAGAGTTGCTTTCTTTCAGATACTCCGGGGTACCTTTCTGGGCCCTGCCACAGGATTTTATACTTGTTGCTACAGTTTTCCAAAATGCTCTTGCCCGTTCTTCAGATAACTTACACTTATCCTCAGGAAAACTCTTCTCTGATCTCTCTAGTTAGGTCAAATAAAATGCCTCCTTGAGATACAATCATAGCATCATAAAGCTCAGTTATATTTATTAATGTAATCTTTTTAGTGACTATTCTTCCTCTAGATGGTAAGTTCTGTGGAATCAGAGAAAGTCGGTATTGCTGATCTTGGATATTGAATTACCTGACACATTGACCAGCAAATAGAGGACACATTAAACATTTATGAAATATAAGGATATTTAGGACAAATAAAATTACAGCATTGAAAAGCACCACATATGTGTGCATGTACATAAACACACACATACACACATATATAGTACTTTCACAATTAGAGGACTATAGAACACATCAAAGAATGTTAGAACATGAAAATGAGACACTAGACTATAAAAGATGGTAGGTATTTCAGAAAAGAGATTGAAAAGCCAAAAGAATGAGAATTGAGTCAAAAGAAAAACACAGCAATTAAAACCAGGATCACGGTAAAAAATTATTTTAAATTGCTTACATTGATCATATAGCCTACAATTTACACAAAATCTGATACATTCTTATAGCTTATTAAATTGCACTGTCAAAGCTAAATCTGTGACATGGAAATATCATTGTGACACAAAGACTAAATGCGTTGCATGCTTGAAGATCACCTTTTAAAGAATATGTTAGCTTTCTCTGACAGAAGAGAGTAAAATTATGCTTTCCTGATGCTTAATAAATATAATAATTATTTCTACCTAAAATAAATAAGTGTTCTTACAGGTAGATAAGCCACCAATACCACAGGTGATGATAATTCAAGGTTACAATAAAAATCTTGGTCTTTTTTTTCCCCAGTGAAAGACTCATGATAGCTGTGTGACAGGTACGTGCTGCATCTCAAATAGTCCTGTTTCACCTTCTTCCTACTGATCAAGGACAAATTTAGTGTGTGGGCTCTGCCCTCATCACCATTAAGCTGACATAAATAAGACACATTTCAAATTGATTTTAAGTTTTCAAAAAATGAAAGCATATAGAATATATTCCAAAAAGTTTGACTTCAGAACACTGCTTCACACTAACAATACTTAGTATGGTCTGGCTCTGTGTCCCCACCTGAATCTCATCTCAAATTGTAATCCCTACATGTTGAGTGACAGACCTGGTGGAGGTGATTGGATCATGGGGTTGGGTTTCCCCCATGCTATTCTCATGAAAGAGAGTGACCTCTCATGAAAACTGATGGTTTAAAAGTGTTTGGCAGGTCCCTCCTCCCTCTCTTTCTCTCTTGCTGCCATGTAAGTTGCACCTTGCTTTCCCCTTACCTCCCACCATGGTTGTAAGTTTCCTGAGGCCTCCCCAGCCATGCAGAACTGTGAATCAATTAAGCCTCTTTCCTTTATAAATTACCCAGTTTCAGGCACTTATTTATAGCAGTGTGAAAATGGACTAATACAACACTTAATATTTTTAAAAGTCAAATCATTTTCTGTGTAATCATTTAATATAAATAGACAGTTAACAGAATAGGAAAATCACCAAGAAAATCTGTGCCCTGTAGTATCATTTACTTTATTTTCACAACATACTATGTATACATGGATAGTGTGGTTTGGATGTGTGTCCCCTCCAAACTTCATGTTGCAATATGGTTCCCAATATTGGAGGTGAGGTCTGGTGGGAGGTGATTGGATCATGGGGGTGGATTCCTCATGAATAACTAAGCACCATTCCCTTGGTAATAACTGAGTTTTCACTCATTAGATTTGGTTGTGTAAGAGTTTGGGACCTCTCCCTTCTCTCTCTTGTTCCCACTCACCATGTGATACGCTGGCTTCTCTTCCCTTCACTTTCACCATGATTGTAAGCCTCCTGAGGCCCTCACCAGAAGCAGATGTTGGAAGCATGCTAGTACAGTCTGCAGAACTGTGAGCCAATTCAACCTCTTTTTATAAATTACCCAGTCTCAGGTATTTCTTTATAGCAATGCAAGAGCACATTAACACAGATAGGCATTTATATAAATGTTAATAAACATGAAAAGACTATTCAATTTTTTATGGTGAAATCAAGTCACATTTACCAAATAAAAACAAATATTTCTACTGATAAATTTTAATAAAGCTTAATGACTACCTGTATCAATTTTTGGGATACATGTGTAGTTCTGATTGATATATAGAACCACATTTGCCATAAAACAAATATAAAAAAATTGACTATGGCTTTTTCAATTTTGAGAATTACTCAGGTTACTAGAACGATAAAGTAGAATTTAGAAACAGGAAACCTTAAAACATATTTTTTTTCTTTGAACCCAATTACCTAACTACACTTTGAGTTCCTCAAGTGCAGGGCCTTATTGATTTTCATGTTCCATCTCTGAATGAAATAACTGATGCTAGCAGCTGTAACAAATAACATCAAAATCTCAGGAGCCTAACAGAACAAAAGTTCTCTTCTTGCCCACAAATTAATCCAGGGCAGATCTTACTGGGAAGGCAGATGCTTGGGTGACATTGCAGGGTGTGTTTCCTCTAAGTGGTGACTCAGATGCAGTTCTTGATGCCATATCACCTTTAAATGACCTTCCAAATTACTGCAAAAATAGAAGACAGAGTAAAAAGTTTTGTGTGTGAGATTTTCATAAACCGTATCTGGAAGTGGCATATATTGCTTCTACTGGCCAGAAGTTAGTTACAGAGCCCCATCTAAATGCAAGGAGTTTGGAAAATGTTGTTTAGTTCTGTGCCTTGGCACAGCAAAGGAAAATAATAGTCTCTGAAATACCCAACATGGAGTAACAGCATAGCAATTGCTTGACTTATATGTACCTAACCAAGATGATGTGGAAAATGTAGAAAAGAAAAGTGTGTTTTATCACTCTCAATAAAAGAATTTATAATATAATTAGAGAACAGACACCTGTGAAACAATGTGTGAACAAAGCAATATAGTATATGCCAGTGCATCACTGCACTGACTGACATAGTTAAATGTCAAGTTGTATAGTACAAACCACTAGAGGCAGGATAGTATCCATTATGTGTTATTATTGTTTTGTAGTACACCATTAGTAAATGAAATAGAAATTTGACTTGGGAGATTTTTTCTGGATAGATGTTGTTGGAAAAGTCTTCTAAAGAAGCAAGAACTTGTGGTGAGCCTTAAGGAATAGCTGAGTCATAGATGTTAGTGGGGTTGGTTGAATGAGCTAGAACAGGACATATGGGTGAGATAGAATTGACAAAAGCCTTGATATGTCAATCTGGTGGCCTGTGTTGGTTTATAGGATTAGTATTAGAAATAATAGGAAATAAATCTAAACAGGCCAAGATAGGTTGAGGGGGCATTAGAATTGAGAGACTTGCAATCCAGAAAGAAGTGTTGAAACTGAATACAAGAGGTTACAATGAGTCATTATAAATTTATAAGTACATTTACAAGACTGACCTAATGAGAAGATAAATTTAGCAGAGGAGTACTGTATAGTGTGCCAGTGCTACAGACTTGATTGGCAGATTGTGGTGAGAGGAGAGCTTTAGAAGTCGTCATTCAAAGATGAGATTTGATGAGGAATGCCCTTCTTAATGATTTTGTTGGATACACAGACTAATTGGCCTGTGGATTTTTTTTCCTCCCAAGGGTACACTGACTTTGGACACCAGAAAGTATCACCATTTACCTTTTTTGACTGCATTAGTTATCTATTGCTATGTAACAACCCTCAAACTTAAAGATTAGAACAAATGTAATTATCTCACTCTGTTTTTGATATCTATAGTCACAATCAAATTTTTGTGTTAAGAATTTGAAAGCAGTTTAGCTGGGTGTTTGTCCCTTGGTTTCTCTCCTGGCATTGGATTCAAGCTGTTGGCTGTGACTATACCCATCTGGCAACTTAATTTGGGCTAGAGGATTGGATTAAAAGATGGCTCGCTTACATGGCTGCTGGTTGGAGGCCTCAGTTTCTCAACACAGGAACTTCTTCACAGGGTTTCTTGAGTGTCCTCATGACATGGCAGCCGTCTTCTTCCAGAACGAGTGAAAACAAATGAGAAGTGTTCTTCCAGAACAAGAGAAAAGTGTTTGGTAGGTCCCTCCTCCCTCTCTTTACTCTCCTGCTGCCATGTAAGATACGCCTTGCTTCTTCCAGAAGAAGAAAAACAATAAAAGAAGCCACAATGCCTTGTATTGTGACAGTCTCAGAAGTCATGCACCATTATGTCTGCCATAGATTGTTTCTTAGGAATAAGTCATTAAGTGTAGCTTGTGCTCAAGTGGAGTGAGACTGAGTTTCTATCTTTTCAAGAAAGGAGTATCAGATAATTTATGGACATAGTTTAAAACTACCACAGCAAGTTTGTATTTGTCTATATCTGAAGGGATCTACTGCAAAATTATTTTCCATTTGGATTATTACTAATTCCAAGTCAAAAATTTGGATATTTTCTTTCTTTCTTTTCTTCCTTCTCTCTCTCTCTTGCTTTCCATCCTTGTTTCCTTCAAAATGAGAATTTACATAAATTTGCTTATAGAAGGAAAAGCATTTTGAATACCATTTAATTTTACATTTTATTTCCTTCTAGCCCTCTGAAACCTTTTTCTGTATTTAACTATACCCTCACATGCTTCATAGAATACTTTTCTTCATTTCTTGTGTTAAATGAAACCCAAGTCTCTTTTGAGGACAACATTCTTTTCTGGTAATACTCTTGAGTAGAGGCTACTCCTTCTTCTCTGTCTCATTCATCTAAAAGCCCAAAGTTAGAAACACCACCTTTCCAGTTTCCTATAACACGTATAAATCACTACTCTTTCACTTTTCTAATAAAATTTTTTCTTTTAAACTCATGTTATTAGGCTATGCCACCTTCTTTCCTGAAGCCAGAAATATTCTTCACCATTTCATCACTTGTACCATTGTCTTCTTCCCTAACCACCAGGAGACTTTAGGATCCTTGTCTTACAGCATGTAAGCCTTGTGATGTTTTAACTTCATAAGCCTAGGCTACTTCCCCTCTACTCTGCAACAGTTTTTTAAATCTATAGCCACACAAAAAATTGTTTCATTTCTGAAATCTTGAAGAGTAGTAAGCACCCTATTCTTTCTTTTTCCCAGAATTCTCACTCTCATTATCCTGCTCTGAACATAGACTGATTTATGGAGCAAAAGTCCTTTAAAATATCATTCTCCTTTACTCTATACCATTTCACTTTTAACTCCTATTTTTTCTCTAGCCAGCATCAAATCAAACTCCATCATTGTAGTGTTTCTTGACCTCTTCACCTTGTCCTGCTTTCTTTCCACTTACTCCACTTCTTAAAGTCTGAATCAATCCAGCTCCCCACTGTTACTGATTTGCGGATGAGGGATCCCAGATAAAACCATTTGTCTGAGATTAATATAGATCTGTGGACCTCAACTTCATCTTAGAAACACCATAATATGGCTGCATTTGTTATTTATTGCTGTGTAATGAATTACTACAAACTTAATCACTTAAAACAATACCCACGTATTATCTCACAGTTCTGGTCATTAGAAGTTCAGGCTGGCTTGGTTGAGTTCTCTGCTTAGAGTCTCATAAAGTCCAACCTGGTCACTGAACTAAAGTCTTTGAGAAAAAAAATGTTTCAAAGTTAATTCGAATTGTTAGAAGAAGCCTGCTGGTGGCAATTGTAGGACTGAAACCTCACTTTCTTGCTATTTGCTTGAAGTGACTCAGCTTTTAGAGATCACCTGCATTTCTCTTCATGTGGCCCCTCTCATCTGCACAGTCAGTAATGACATGCTGAAACTTTCTCATGCTTTCAGATAACTGTGACTTCCTCTTCTGCCATCAGCTCAGAAAACTCTCTAGTTTTCAAAGGCTCATATGATTAAATCAGGCTCATTCAAATAATCTCCATATCTTAAGGTTAACTGACTCGGACTTTAATTATATCTGCAAAATCCCTTCATAGTGGTACCAAGATCCATATTTGATTGAATAACCAGAGCAAAGAAATCATAAGGAACTTGTATCTGGAATTCTGCTTGCCACAATGGCTCTAGTTAGCTCCATCACTCATGCACCCAGACAGCTTTTTCAACCTTCTCAATACCCCTATTCCACACATGCCCTTACTCATTGTTAAACTAACTCTTCACCTATCCTTTTTCTGCATGGAGGAAGATTAAAAACCATTAGGTGAGAAAGTATTAGTTAAAATTCTGGGTCTATATCTGGTCCTGGAAAAAAATTCATGAATTATTTCCACAGCAATCAATATACCCTGGCCCTGTAGCAACCAAAGTTTTAACCTTTTACTTTGTCAATGAGTCCTAACACCCTATCTCTTAAGCCATCTCTCAGAGAACTATCCTCTTTCTCATGCTGTTCCTCCCACTAGTTTTTTTGTTTTTCCATTTTTTAAATAATTTCAACTTTTATTTTAAATGCAAAGGGTAAATGTATAGGTTCGTTACCTGGCTATATTGCATGATACTGAGTTTTGGGGTACAATTAATTCTGTCAACCATATAGTAAAACATAGTATTCAACAGTTGTTCAGCCATTGCTCCCCTCCCTTTCTCCCCACTCTAGCAGTCTCCATTATCTATTTTTCTTATATTTATGTCCATGAGTACTTAATATTTAGCTCTCATTTATAAGTGAGAGCATGTGGTGTTTGGTTTTCTGGTCCTGTGTTAATTTGCTTTGGATAAAGGCCTCTAGCTACATACATGTTGCTGAAAATAACACAATTTCATTCTTTTTTAAAGGATGTGTAGTATTGCATGGTATATATGTACAATACTTTCTTAATCCAACCCACCATCGATGGACATCTAGTTGATTCCATGTATTTGCTACTGTGGATAATTCTGCAATGAGCATACAAGTGCATGTACCTTTTTGGTAGAAAGATTTATTTTCCTTTGGGTATATACCCAGTAATGGGATTGCTAGGCCAAATGGTAGTTGTGTTTTGAGTTCTTTGAGAAATCTCCAAACTGCCTGCCAAAGTGACTGAATTAATTTCCACTTCTGCCAAGAGTGTATAAGCATCTCTTTTTCAATGTAGCCTCACCAGCATCTGTTATTTTTTTACTTTTTAATAATAACCACTCTGGTGTGAAATGGTACCTCATTGTGGTTTTGATTTGCATTTATTTGATTAGTAATGCTGAGCATTTTTTCATGCTTGTTGGCTACAGGTATGTCATCTTTTGAGAAGCGTCTGTTCATGTCCTTTGCCTACCTTCTAATGGGGTTGTTTTTTGCTTGTTGAATTGCTTAAGTTTTTTATAGATTCGGGATATTAGACCTTCGTTAGATGTATAGTTTGAAGATATTTTCTCCCATTCTGTAGGCTGTTTACTCTGTTGATAGTTTCTTTTGGAGTAGACAGACTGTGGTCCTGTCTTCACTGTTCCTCACCTGGCAGGGCCTGCCACCTTCAGCCCTCAGCACATTTTTCTTGATTTCCTTTCAGCATATAAATATACACTAGTTTCTCTAATATTAAAAAAAGATGAAAAAAACATTTTTATTCCTTCATCTTTATCTTTTGCTCCTTTTCACTCTTTTTAGTTGATATTTGGATATTTTTGTCTACATTCTCTGTATCAGTGTCTACAGTATTTCACAACTAAATTATTACTGAATCTATTTTAATTCACTGCTCTACAGATCATTTCTTCCTCCCAGCACATTATTGAAATAGTTCTTTATAAGGCTACTAATGCCCTTTCAGTATTACAGCTAATGGCTACTTTTCAATACTTTCCATAAAAGTTTTTTACAGCATTTGAAAATATTGATTGTATTTTCCTTCTGAAGTGCTGTTTTCTCTAGTTTCAAAAATAGTTTGCTACTGACTTTTCACCTTACAATCTGCAGAGGCATCAAGCAAAACAAATAATGTAGGATGGGATACAATATGAAAAATTAGAGATAAATATCTCCAAGTGAATACACTCATAGCATTCCACTCTTTTTGGTTTACCCTGATATAAAACTTTGAATGTTTATAACATCAAAGATCAAATCAAACATATATTACATTTAACAAAGCTAATTTCCTAACTTGTCATGTTTTCATTTTATCAAATTTCAGACCGTATTTTTTTCTGTGGCTTCTAGATATTAAATCATGACAATGCTATAGTTTTGGGAATGTGATACCATGAAAAGCATATTATGTTTGAGTGACAGGGAGTGATTCCCAGGACACTGTCTCCAAATCTTTGTTATTGTGCCTCTGATCTTTCTTACTTGGTTTTATTCACGGACTTTTCAGCCTTCTCTTCTTTTTAATATTGTTCCTAGGTGTCCTTTCTTGTGCTAGTCTTTTTACTTAAACACAATTTTGTTAGATGATGTCATTCACTTCCTGGTTTTAACTACCCACTATTGGTCAGCTCCAGCTTCCATAACACAATACCATAGATTGAGTGGCTTAAACAACAGATACTTACTTTTCACAGTTATAGAAGCTGGGCAGTCCAAGATCAAGAAATCAGCAGGGTTGGGTTCTGGTGAGGACTCTCCCTGGCTTGCAGACTGTTAACTTCTTGTATCCTTAAGAATGCAGAAGGAGCAAGCTCTATGTTGTCTTTTCTTATAAGAGCATTAATCCTATCATAAGGCCCCACCCTCATGACCTCATCTAAACCTCATTACCTCCCAAAGGTCCTACCTCCAATACTATTACAATGGGGGCCATTGTATAAATTGTGGCTAGGGGTGGTATGAACATTTAGCTGATAATATACTTCTATATCATTTAAATTTCCAATATCTCTATCTCTTTCCTTAGCTCAAATCTCCATAATTCATACTTACACTACACACATTCATACAGATATCCTATATATGACTCCAAATTCCATGACCTTGAAATTGAATATTATCTCCTCTTGATGCTGCGGCCTCTCTCAGTGAATGGCATTGTTATCTATGTAGTTTTCAAAACTCAGAAGACATTCTTGCTCCTTCTTTGCCTCATCACCCGCATCACATCAGTTGCCAACTCCTATTATTCTTACCATTAAATAGCACTGAGATTTATCTCCTCTCTGTTTTCACTGCCCCTGAATTGATTTGGACCTTCACTATTTCTGGCCCTGATTACTATAACTTGTCATCACTGGTTCTATCTCCAGGGCTCTCTAATCAAGTCTCCTCTTGACCCTTAAAAGACTGTTTCTAAAATGCAATTCTTTTCATGTCAATTATTTCGTTAAAAATACTCAGTGTTTCTTCTCTGGCTTTAAGACTAAACCCTAAATTTGTAGCCAGCATATACAGGCCATCTTGATCTGGCCCTGGCTACCAGCCAGTCTCATTCCTCACCCAGTCTCATTCCTCACCAAGTTCTTCCTCAGGAATATTCCCCACATAGTTTTAGTGGCTTGAAAAAGACATATTCTCTCACACTTGTGCACTTTTTCACAGTGTTCCCTTTGGAAGCTAAATTTTACCCTCTCTATAAGACACCACAGCATTTGACAGCATTTGAAGTCTACATCTTCAAGCATTTTCTTTCTTTACTTTTTGAGACACCACACTTTATTTTCTTCTTGGTATCTAGCATGACTTAACTTTAGATGACATATTTATAGTTTTGTTTGTTTATTGATGACCTCTCCCACCATAATTTTTGATCCATGAAAGCAGGAACTTTGAGTTGTTCACCACTCTAAGCTCAATGCCTAGTATAACACCTATAACATAGGTGACATGCAACTATTTTTTGAATAAATTAATTGGTAACTTGGCAATAAATTAGATGACAACTTGGCTCTGCCACTTGAGAGCATATGCTTTAGAATAAATTATTTGGCTGCTTTGTGTTTAAGAACTTAATTATAAAATGGCATATGATGACTATTGCATCTACTTCGTGGCATTATTGTAAGTGGCATATGAATTATGAATTATGTGAGTTAATACATATAAAGTGGACATATTAATGATCAATAAAGGTTAGCAACCATGATCTTTGCAATGCCGTCTATGACTCTGTTCACACCCTCCTACTTTTCTTTCCCCAGACATATAAGGCACGTAGAGAAGAATGCAAGGAGAAGGGGAATGAGTTGGATAAATCTGTGTATCTATGGAAACCACCTCACATTGTTAAGCTGAGAACTGGAGAAGAGTTTCAGAACATTTCAGACGCTCAACGGCTTCTAAGTATACAAATTCTTGAATAGAGATTCAGAAACAGGGGTGACTGTGTACTCTGCTGTAACATCACTTAGCTGCAGGGCTTCATTTCTAGGTCAGCTCCATGCTCCTACCTATGCTATCTCTATGTGAAACTGCCCCTTGTTGAAATAGTGAAGTGGATTCTGTTGTTTGGCTTGCTTCTCTAACCTCCTTGCCTGTCCCCTATTCCTGCTCTGCCTTTGCCTAGGCACCTACCTTAAGTATCATTCTCCAAGAATTATTCCTAGCCAGCTTCACAATTAGAAAAAATCCAATAACTTAATTACAACTCAGATAAAATTTATACTGATAATGATTTAAGCCTTTCCTTCTCCTAAAGCCTTTTGTATTTGAATATAGGAATTTTGAAGATCAAAAATCTTTCAAGAATCGAGGGACTCCTAATGGAATATTATGCAACTTTTAAAATGATGTAGAATATGTAATGAGTGTTAATATAAAAAAAAGGTTCATAGTGTATTGCTAAGGGGAAAAGGCAAGTTTCAAAAGAATAGATACAGTATGATCCCCTGCACCTTTTCTTTAAACAAAGCATGTAAGTGTTTACCTGGAATATCTAGGAATTGACTAGGTCTGATAAATGATATTCCCATCATTAAAGTATTTCAATTCCAAAAATCTCATTTGAACAAGAATTTTCTAGCACAAAAGTAAATGTGCGTATGTGATAGGAAAACTTTTTAAAAATATAAATATGAGAATCAAATGAAGAATGTATTAAATAACTATCTCAGTTTGTATGAGTCAGAAACATCTGGTTGTAATTGAATATTTCATTTATGATGTAAACTCAAAGTGCCCATTTTTTGAAAAGGAGAAAATTACCAAGAGTCAATAAAATTAACAGAAAAATACCTTAATAAATGGAGCAAGTAAATGGAAAGATTGATAAGGAAAACAATGTCAATACTCTCAAAATTAATCTACGAGGTCAATGTGCTCACAATCAACATCACAACTAGATTTTTCTTTCACAAAATATGACAAACTATGTTGGAATTCATACTGAAAAGTAGATATCCAAAATAGTTAATACAATTCTGAAAAATACAAAAGGGGAGTTTACCTTATTATATTTCAAAAATTATTATTAAATTAAATAAATATACCAACATAACCATTTCATTTCATTTTTAAAAACAAATAATACTAAAATAAATACTTATTTTTCCTGTGGTGGAATTTCAAGATAATGTACAAATAAAGAGACAGGTCTCTTCATACTCCCTGTTATTGCACATTATAACCAAAACATGATTTGTTTTATTCCAAATGGCTGAACTGACTGTCATGTATTGTTGAATTTTACATATTTGGTTTGGAGACCTGTCCCTATCCTTTTCTATATCTTCTAATAACTTGTCAGTGATTTGGGAATATGAGAAATTTACTTGATGAGTGTACAATTCAAATATATTAATAATAAAATATTTGATTTACCAATTTTAAAGAAACCATAAAAAACTAGTGTTTAAGAATACACAGCTTTTACTATCTCTTCCTTATTTTGCAACTATGATACATATGTTTTGGCCAATGACATTTGGTTAATATAACCCTTTAGTTAAGGTAATTTGTAAAAACGCCGGAAAATATCTCCTCCTCCCAACTTCCTCCACAACTGGCTGCAGTTTTACTACGTGTACCTGAATCTCATTGTCACCTTCAATTATATCCAAGGGGAGGTCTGCATGCAACACAGAAAGGAGAAAGTAGGGAAGATCAGCATCTCAGTACCTTACCAGTATTTGTCTATTTATCCACCACTTTGCATGACACAGGATTCCTGGGCAGCAGCTGAAGCTCACTGATTCTATTATCCCATTTTCTCACCACCTTCACTCTTACTTGTTTTCTTCAAGAAAATGTCCCAAGGTATTTTTTTCTCTGAGTAGATAAATTTTAGTTTAGTGTTTTTTTTTTTTTTTTTTTTTTTTTTGCATACTTGTAGGTTTATGATATAAATGAAAAATACAGAGAAGAAACAAAATCAGATTAATATAAATTTGTTTGTAAAGTAAGTTTAGTTTTATCAAATTTTGTTTGCAAGAATAGTGGTCTATATAGTTATCTCATTAAAAAATACTATTTTATCAGTCCATTTTTACACTGCTATAAAGAATACTTGGGACTGGGTAATTTTATAAAGAAAGCAGGTTTAATTGACTCACAGTTCTATATGGCTGGGGAGGCCTCAGGAAAATTACAGTCATGGCAGAAGGCAAAGGGGAAACAAGGCACATTTCACATAGTGTCAGGAAACAGAGTGAGAAGGGGGGAACTGAGAAACACTTTCAAACCATCAGATGTCATGAGAACTCACTATCATGAGAACAGCATGGGGAAAGCACCCCCATGATGCAGTCACCTCCTACCAGGTCCCTCCCTCTACACATGGGGATTACAATTTGAGATGAGATCTGAGTGAGGACACAGAGCCAAACCATATCACCTCTTAAGGCTAAGAAGCCGGACCAAGGCTGACTTTAGATTTTACCTACATTCTTAAGGTTCCTGGGCCTGCCAGGAAGTGACAATTTTTACTCATTCACTGTGAATCTGGGAATTGTTAAAACCAAGCATTCTATGCATATTCTCAAATATGATATTTCAGTAAGAGCCCTGGTAATATAACCAATGGTTTAAATTGTGTCCTGTTGTAAAGAGAGAGCAATATTTTTAGTTGAACTAATGTAAATAGCCATAATGCCACAATAATATTCATGAATTATTTGTGAATTTTAAAAGAAGTAGATAGAAAGTACAACCGTCCTCAACTTTGTTCACAAAAAACACACTTTATTAAATTGCTGCAAACTATGGATAGCTTAAGAGAAAAAGTTTCCTTAAACCTGGAAAAAAAAATTAAGAAAGGAACCAACACTTATTCAAATAAAAGACATAAAAAACATTATCATCAGTTATTTTTGAGACAGGGTCTCACCTGTTGCCTAGGCTGGAGTGCGGTGACAGAGTCATAGCTTACTGCAGCAGCTTTGCACTCCTGGGCTCCAGGGTTCCTCCCACCTCAGCCTCTTGAGCAGGTAGGACCAGAGGTATACACCACCATACCTCACTAACCTTTTTTATTTTTTGTAGAGATGGGGTCTTGCTATGTTGCCCGTGTTGGTATAAAACTCCTGGCCTCAAGTTATTCTCCTACTTAACCTCCCAAAGCACTGGGTCATCAGTTATTTAATGTAATGTAAATTTTTTTTTTTTTTTTTTTGAGACAGTCTTGCTCTGTCACCCAGGCTAGAGTGTAATGGCATGGTCTTGGCCCACTGCCTCAGCCTCCCCAGTGGCTGAGATTACAGGTGCCGGCCACCATGCCTGGTTAATTTTTGTATTTTTAGTAGAGGCATGGTTTCACCATGTTGGCCAGGCTGGTGTTGAACTGTGATCCACCTGCCTTGGCCTCCCAAAGTACTGGGATTACAGGCGTGAGCCACTGCACCCGGCCTAATGTAAATAATTTTATTTTTGCTTGATCTTGATTAGGAATTTCATGAACCCATCAGTTTGTTTATTAAAATTTTGGAAATTTTTGATTTAGCCCATTTAAATTAGAAACCTGTTCTTAAGAGTATTTTAGTTAGAGCCTTTCCATGAATCTGATTGCAGATACTTTCATAGAAGAATTCAAAACAGTAACTGTGGATGACAGAGACTTAGAAAAGTCATAGTTAAAAATCTGATGGAGGTTCATTATAATTAGAAATTTACAAGGGAATTTAGTTATTGTTGTGGTATACAGCGTAATATCCAGAACTATGAGTGATGACATATTAGATTTCTAAGACTTCTAAATAATTTTGGAACATTCATATTAATAACATATGCATAAATGTAATTGAAAGATCTAATATTACTTATCATTTGACAATGATATCTATACAATTTACCAAATAAACCTAAATATTTAATATATCTACAAAGTAAGACATACATCTTTTGAGGTTCCCAATGGGCCTAAATGAAAAAAACCTGAAGTTATTTATAGGTCATAAAGACTTAACTAATTAATTTATTTCATTTTTTATTTTAAATTGTTATGGCTACATGGTAGATATATATATATTTATGGGCTACATGAGATCTTTTGATACAGGCAAACAATACATAATAATCACATCACGGAAAATATGGTGTTCATCACCTCAAGCACTTACCATTTCCCTGTGTTACAAACAATTGAAATTAAATTATACTCTGTACTTATTTTTAAATGTACAATAAATTACTGCTAACTGTAATCGCTATGTTATGCTATCAAATACGAAAGCTTATTCATTCTAATTATATTTTTATACTCATTAATCATCCACACTTTCACCCTCATCTACCCTTCCTAGCCTTTGATAACCATCATTCTACTGTCTATCTCCATGAGTTCAATTATTTTGATATTTAGCTCCCCAAAACAAGTTAGAATATGTGAAGTTTTTATTTCTGTGTCTGGTTTATTTTACTAAATATAATGTCCTCCAGTTCCATCCACGTTATTGAAAATGACAGTATCTTATTCTTTTTTATGATCGGATAGTATTCTATTGTGTATATGTATCACATTTTTTTATCCATTTGTTTGTTGATAGACACTTAGGTTGCTTCTAAATCTGGGCTGGTTCGAATTATGCTGTAATAAACATGGGAACACGACATCTCTTTGCTACACTGATTTCTTTTCTTTTGGGTGTACATCTAGCAGTGAGATTGTTGAATCATGTGGTAGTTCTATTTTTAGGTTTCTGAAAAATCTCTGTACTATTCTCTGTAGTGTCTGTACTAATTTACATTCCCATGATCAGTGAACGAGAGTTCCCCTTTCTCCACATTCTCACCAGCATTTGTAATTACCTGTCTTTTGGATAAAAGCCATTTTAACTGTGGTAAGATGATAGCTCATTGTAGTTTTGATTTGTATTTCTCTGATGATCAATGATGTTGAGCATTTTAATATGCCTATTTACTATCTGTATATCTTCTTTTGAGAAATGTCTGTTCATTTTTTTAATTGGATTGTAATAGTTTTCCTATAGAGTTTTTTGAGTTCCTTTTATATTCTGGTTATTTATCCCTTGTCAGATGGATAGTAAATATTCTCTCCCATTATGTAGGTTGTCTCTTCAGTTTATTGAATATTTTCTTTGCTGTGCACAAGCTTTTTAACTTGATATGTTTCCATTAGTTCATTTTTACTTTGGTTGCATGTGCTTCCAAGGTATTACTCAAAAAATCTTTGCCCAGTCCAACATTCTGCAGAGCTTCCCCAAAGTTTTCTTTTAGTAGTTTCATAATTTAAGGTCTTAAATTTAAGTCTTTAAGTCATTTTGATTTGATTTGCACATATGGTGAAAGAGTTCTTTCTTTTTTCTACATGTGAATATCCAGTTTTTCCAACACTATTTATTGAAGAGACTGTTCTCTCCCTGATGTATATTCTTGGCACCTGTGTCAAAAATGAGTTCACCGTAGATGTATAATTTTATTTCTGGGTTCTCTATTTTGATCCATTGTTCTATGTTTCTGTTTTTTATGCCAGTACATGCTCTTTTGGTTACTATAGCACTGTAGTATACTTTGAAGTCAGGTAATGTGATTCCTCCAGTTTCATTCTTCTTGCTTAGGATTACTTTGGCTATTCTGGGCCTTCTGTGGTTCCATATAAATTTTTGATGTTTTAAAAATTTTGTGAAGGATATTATGGGTACTTTGACAGGGATTGCATTGAATATGTAGATTGCTTTGGGTAGTATAGATGTTTTAACAATACTGATTCTTCTTATCGAATGTGGAATATATTTCAATTTTTTTTTGTATCCTCTTCAATTTATTGCATCAATATTTTATCATTTTCATTGCTCTTTCACTTCTTTAAATTGATTCTTAGGTATTTTATTTTATTTGTGGCTAATGTAAATGGCATTATTTCTTGATTTCTTCTTCATATTGTTTCTTATTGGCATATAAAAATGCTACTGAATTTTGTTTGTTGATTTTATATCCTGCAACTTTCCTGAATTTTTGTATCAGCTCTAACAGATTTTTGTGCAATCTTTAGGCTTTTCCAAACACAAGATTATATTATGTCCAAACAAGGATATTTTGACTTCCTTCTTTCCAATTTGAATGTCCTTTATTTTCTTCCATTGCCTGATTGCTCCAGCTAGAACTTACAGTATTATATTGAATAACAGCGATGAAAGTGGGTAGGCTAGTGGACTCTTCTCTGGTCCAGGGCAGGTCAAGAAATGCTGTCCAAGAACCAAGGAATCCATAATTCCAAGACTTCCCTTGGTGCTTTACCTTCACCCTTCCCCCACTCCCTTCCCCTCTGCATCTGAGCTGTTATCTAAAGTGCAAGACAAAGTCTTTACTTTTTCCTCTCAAGCTGAGTAAGGAGTTTCTCTTTCTAGCTTCCACAGCTGGGAATGTGCTGATCTCACCTGAAGCCAGTACATCTCAGAGTCTCACCCAAGTCCCATGCCATACACCTGGCTATTCTTGCTCTTTATTCAAGGCCCAAAGGCACTTTTGTCAGCAGATAATGAATTCTGCTATGACTGGGTCCTTCCCTTAAATATAGCAGGTTTCTTTCTGTCCCAGAGAGTGTCATTCAGAGCTAGGTCATGGAATGGGGGCGCTCATCTCTCTGCTCAGTGCCCTATCCTATTGAGACTGAGCTGGTATCCAAGATGCAAGGCAAAATCCTCTTTACTCTTCCCTCTCCTCTCCTCTCCTCATAGGAAAGGAAGGGGTCACTTTTGGAACTGCTAGCTGTGCTACCTGTGTTTATGGGAGGGGTGTTGCAAGCATTCCACTAGCCACCCCAGCTAATGTCTCAGGGTAATTATGCGGACCTTGTAAAATGAGTTTGGAAGTGTTTCTTCTTCCTTAATTTTTTGGAACAGTTTGAGTAGGATTGTAATAGTTTTCTTTAAATTGGTGAAATTCAGCAGCGAAGTCATTGGGTTCTGTACTTTTCTTTGCTAGTGTGTTTTTGTTGTTGTTGTTATGGCTTTGATCATATTATTGGTTATTTGTCTATTCTGGTTTTGAATTTCTTCATGGATCCAACTTGGTAGGCTGTATGTATCTAGGAATTTATCCATTTCTTCTATTTTTCCAGTTTATTGGCATATAGTTATTGTATTCTCTAATGATCCTTTGAACTTCTGTGGTTTAGTTGTAATGTCTCTTTCTTCATCTCTGATTTTATTTGGGTCTTCTCTCTTTTTTTCCTAGTTAGTCTGGCTAAAGATTTGTCAATTTTGTTTAACTAACTGAAAAACCAACTTTTTGTTTTGTTGATCTTTTGTATTTTTTTATTTCAATTTTATTTATTGGTGATTCTGATCTTTATTATTACTTAGATCACTTAAACTAAAAGGCATTTAGGTTAGTTACCATATATTTTATATTCATGCTCATTTAAACCAGTCTGAATAAAATTCCTTAAGAGACCTCTGGCTGACTATGTCAGATTTTATCATGTAGACACAACATATAAGTTAATATATGTACTTATGCATAAACATGCTTCAACACATACATACACACACACAAATAAATACTTTATAGCTTTCCTTTTAGAAGTTTAGTCATGAGAGAGTAATGCAGACTCACTGGTTTACAAAAGACGGTTGAATTCAAATTGTACTTCTGACAAAATGGGGCATGCTAATAGGGCTACATCTTACTTGCCTCTTAGGTGATCTAATGAAGACTGTTGACCAACATTTTGGATAAAGTACTTTGGTTTAATTTTTTTCCACCATATGTTTTCCTGTTTCTAGTTTCAAATGAGTTTATGGTTAGATTTTTAATGTTTACACTTTAGCTAGAACTGAATGAATTGTATAATAAAAATGAATTCTTCAAATGGCCTTGAATTAGTAATGAACCTATCTTTTGTTTGCTGCTCTGGTTTATTTGACTAGTCAATGTGGATGAAAAAAAAGTAGCAGTTTTTGTTTTTGCTGTTTTGTTTTGTTTCATTCCTTTTTCTGGCCCTTGCATAGAAGACAAAGCACTTTTTACACCCATCAGAGATATCTTATATTACATCATTGAGCTCAAGATTTTGAGCTATTTCATCTAAGAACCTAACTTTTATGAAATTTAACTAGGTCTTTTTCTTATAGACTATTAAACCTTTAATTAACTGTTCCATCACTCTAAGCAATTATTAGTCAGGCAAACCTAAATTTACATTTCCAAAAAGTATTTAGGTTGTTGGTTGCCATGGAGCTGTTGTAATCTGCAAAGCAATTAATTTCAAAGCCCTTTAAGGATTTAAAAGAAAATCTTGGCTGGAACGCCATAAGCAGTGAGTTTTCTCAACACCTGCAGAAGAGTCAGCTGGTTCAAAGTAGATATAAAAACATAGAGATAGCTAGACAGAAAACTTGGAAAGCTTTACATGTTAACTCTAGAGTTGCAGGGTTTTTTGTTTTGTTTTGTTTTGTTTTTTTGTTTTTTGTTTTTTTTTTAAGAGAGTTCAAATAATGACAATTTGAGCTCTCAATTTTCCTTAACATAATTTTCTTATCCGTTAAAATCTCTTCCTCACGTGCATGAGGAAGAGAATCAGATGGCCGACAGGAGGCATGACTAGATTGCGGCACCGGACAGAGCAGCTTGCGGAAACTTGCATTGTGAATTTTAGCTCCAGATCGACTGTAAACCAGCAATCCCAAGAGGACCTACAGACCCTCTGAAGGAAGCGAACTGCTCCTGCAGGACTGGGAGACACCCCAAATACGTGAGTGCCCCAACTGCAGAAGTGGAAAAGGGAAACCCTCCTCTCCTGTGCACACACACCTCCACTGGAGAAGCTGAAGGTCTGTTTGTGGGAGACGTGTCTGACCTTACTTCGAGCTGAGCCAGTTTAGAGAGCCAAGTGAAATACAGGGGTAGAGGAAGCAGCAGAAAGGCCCTGGGAGCTCGCTGCATCCCCTAGCACGCCATTCCTGCCTGGCACCACAGGGATCCATCAGGGGGGTGATCAGAGATTCAGAGGGTATAACTCCACAGGGAGAAGGAAATCTCTAGCTGAATTTTGTAACAATTTGAACAGGGCAAGAAGCCTCTTAGCAAGAACTCAGGGGAAGGCAAAAATCTGGTGTGCAGACTCCACAGGCAGGGGAAGGACAAAGCCCTTTCTCTGGGAGGGGTAACCCACGGCAAGGGAGGTGGGTAACCCATGGCAAGTTTTCAGTCTCATCACGCCCTCCATCTGGGAATAGACTCAGGGCTGTTGGGGAGAGCATGGTTGGAGTGAGATCAGCCCTTCGTTTTGCGTGGGAGCTGGGTGCAGTCTGTGACAGCTACCTTTCCCCACTTCCAAGACAACCTGCATGACTCAGCAGAGGCAGCCATAATCCTATGAGGTACACAGCTCCAGTGACTGGGAATTTCACCCCCATACCCCACAGCAGCTGTAGCAAGACCTGCCCAAGAAGAGTCTGAGCTCAAACACATCTAGTCCCACCCCCACCTGATGGTCCTTCCCTATCCACCCTGGTAGCAGAAAACAAAGGGCATATAATCTTGGGAGTTCTAGGACCATGCCTGCCGCTGGTGCGTCTCTATACTACCATAGCTGATGCTTTCTGGAAATTGTCTCCTGGGAGGAGGTCAACCAGCACAAAAATAGAGCATTAAAACACGAAAGCTAAGAACCTTCACAAAGTCCATTGCAATCCCCTGCCACCTCCACCGAATCAGGCACTAGTATCCATGGCTGACAGACCCATAGACAGTTGACATCACAGGACTCTGTGCAGACAACCCCCAGTACCAGCCTGAAGCCAGGTAGACTTGCTGGGTGGCTAGACACAGAAAAGAGACAGCGGTCACTGCAGTTTGACTTACAGGGAACCACATCCATAGGAAAAGGGGGAGAGCACTACATCAAGCAAACACCCCATGGGACAAAAGAATCTGAACAATAGCCTTCAGCCCGAGACCTTCTCTCTGACAGAGCCTACCCAAATGAGAAGGAACCAGAAAACCAACTCTGGTAATATGACAAAACAAGGCTCTTCAACACCACCCAAAAATCACGCTAGTTCACCAGCAATGGATCAAAACCAAGAAGAAATCCCTGATTTACCCAAAAAAAAGAATTCAGGAGGTTAATTATTAAGCTAATCAGGGAGGGACCAGAGAAAGGCAAAGCCCAATGCAAGGAAATCCAAAAAAATGATACAAGAAGTGAGGGGAGAAATATTCAAGGAAATAGATAGCTTAAAGAAAAAACAGTCAAAAATTCAGGAAACTTTGGACACACTTTTAGAAATGTGAAATGCTCTGGAAAGTCTCAGTAACAGAATTAAACAAGTAGAAGAAAGAAATTCAGAGCTCGAAGACAACTTCTTTAAATTAACCCAATCCAACAAAAACAAAGAAAAAAGAATAAGAAAATATGAACAAAGTCCCCAAGAAGTCTGGGATTGTGTTAAATGATCTAACTTAAGAATAATTGGTGTTTCTAGAAAGAAGAGAATTCTAAAAGCTTGGAAAACATATTCAGGGGAACAGTTGAGGAAAATTTCCATGGCGTTGCTAGATACCTAAACATCCAAATACAAGAAGCACAAAGAACACCTGGGAAATTCATCACAAAAAGATCGTCGTCTAGGCACACTGTCATCAGGTTATCCAAAGTTAAAATGAAGGAAAGAATCTTAAGAGCTGTGAGACAGAAGCACCAGGTAACCTATAGAAGAAAACCTATCAGATTAACAGCAGATTTCTCAGCTGAAACCCTACAGGCTAGAAGGGATTGGAGCCCCATCTTTAGCCTCCATAAATAAAACAATTATCAGCCAAGAATTTTGTATCCAGCGAAACTTAGCATGATATATGAAGGAAATATAGTCATTTTCAGACAAACAAATGCTGAGAGAATTTGCCATTACCAAGCACCACTACAAGAACTGCCAAAAGGAGCTCTAAATCTTGAAACGAATCCTGGAAACACATCAAGACAAAACCTCTTTAAAGTATAAATCACACAGGACCTATAAAATTAAAATACATGTTCAAAAGCAAAAACAAAAAATATGCAAACAAAAAAGACACAGGCAACAAAATGTATGATCAATGCAATGGTACCTCACACTTCAATACTAACATTGAATGTAAATGGCTAAAATGCTCCACTTAAAAGATACAGAACTGCAGAATGGATAAAAACTCACCAACCATTTGCTGCCTTCAGGAGACTCACTTATACATAAGGACTCACATAAACTTAAGATAAAGGGATGGAAAAGGGCATTTCATACAAATAGACACCAAAAGTAAGCAGGGGTAGCTATTCTTTTATCAGACAAAATAAATTTTAAAGCAACAGCAGTTAAAAGAGACAAAGAGGCACATTATATAATGGTAAAAGGCATTGTCCAACAAGCAAATATCACAATCCTAAACATATCTGCGTCTAACACTGGAGCTCCCAAATTTATAAAGCAATTATTAGTAGACCTAAAAAATGAGATAGACAGCAACACAATAATAGTGGGGGGCTTCAATACTCCACTGACAGCGCAAGACAGGCCATCAAGTTAGAAAGTCAACAAAGAAACAATGGATTTAAACTATACCTTGGAACAAATGGACCTAACAGATATATACAGAACATTCCATCCAATAACCACAGAATACATGTTCTATTCAACAGCATGTGGAACTTTCTCCAGGATAGACCATATGATAGACCATAAAATGAGCATCAATAAATTTAAGAAAGTTGAAATTATATCAAGCACTCTCTCAGACCATCGTGGAATAAAACTGGAAATCAACTCCAAAAGAAACCCTCAAAAGCATAAAAAACATGGAAATTAAATAACCTGCTCCTGAATGAGCAATGGGTCAAAAACAAAATCAAGATAGAAATTTAATAATTATTCAAACTGAATGACAATAATGACACAACCTGTGAAGACCTCTGGGATACAGCAAAGGTAGTACTAAGAGGAAAGTTCATAGCCCTAAACACCTACATCAAAAAGTCTGAAAGTGCACAAACTGACATCCTAAGGTCACACCTCAAGGAACTAGAGAAACAAGAACAAACCAAACCCAAACCCAACAGAAGAAAGGAAATTACCAAGATCAGAGAACTAAATGAAATAGAAACAAACAAACAAACAGAAAATAACACAAAAGGGAAATGAAACAAAAAAGCTGGTTCTTTGAAAAGATAAATAACATTGAAAGACCATTAGCAAGATTAACCAAGAAAAGAAGAGAGAAAATCCAAATAATCTCACTAAGAAACAAAACAGGAAATATTACAACTGACACCACAGAAATACAAAAGATCATTCACAGTTACTGTGAATACCTTTATGTACATATACTAGAAAACCTAGAAGAGATGGATACATTCCTGGAAAAATGCAACCCTCCTAGCTTATATCTGGAAGATTAGATATCCTGAACAGATCAATAACAAGCAGCGAGATTGAAATGGTAATTAAAAAATTACCAACATAAAAATGTTTAAGACCACAGACGGATTCACAGCAGAATTCTACCAGACATTCAGAGAAGAATTGGTACCAATCTTTTTGACACTATTCTACATGATAAAGAAAGAAGGAACCCTCCCCAATTCATTTTATGAAACCAGCATCACCCTAATATCAAAACAAGGAAAGAACATAACCAAAAAATAAAACTACAGACCGAGATCTTTGATGAACATTGATGCTAAAATCCTTAACAAAATACTACGTAACCAAATCTAACAACATATCAAAAAGATAATCCACCATGATCAAATGCATTTCATACCAGGGATGCAGAGGAATGGTTTAACATAAGCAAGTCAATAAATGTGATACATTGCGTAAACAGAATTGAAAACAAAAACCACACGATCATCTCAATAGATGCAGAAAAACCATTCAGCAAAATCCAGCATTGCTTTACAATGAAAACTCCCAGAAAAATCGGCATACAAGGGACATACCTTAATGTCATAAAAGCCATCTATGACAAACTCACAGCCAACATAATACTGAATGGGGAAAAGTTGAAAGCGTTCTTTCTGAGAACTGGAACAAGCCAAGGATGTCCACTATCACCACTCCTCTTCAACACAGTACTAGAAGTCCTAGCCACAGCAACCAGACAACAGAAAGAAATAAAAGGCATCCAAATCAGTAAAGAGGAAGTCAAACTGTCACTGTTTGCTGATGATATGATTGTTTACCTTGAAAACCCTAAGGACTCCTCTAGAAAGCTCCTAGAACTGATAAAAGAATTCAGCAAAGTTTCCATATACAAGATTAATGTACATAAATCAGTAGCTCCTCTATACACTATTACCAAGTGGAGAATCAAATCAATAACTCAATCCCTTTACAATAGCTGCAAAATAAATAAATAAATAAATAAATAAATAAATAAATAAGTAAAATACTTAGGAACATACCTAACAAAGGAATCAAAAGACCTCTACAAGGAAAACTACAAAACACTGCTGAGGGAATTCATAGATGACACAAACAAATGGAAACACATCTCATGCTCATGGATGAGTTAGAAGCAATATTGTGAAAATGACCATATTGCCAAAAGCAATCTACAAATTCAACACAATCTCCAACAAAATACTTCCATTATTCTTCACAGAATTAGAAAAAACAATTCTAAAATTCATATGGAACCAAAAAAGAGCCCACATAGCCAAAGCAAGACTAAGCCAAAAGAACATATCTGGAGGCATCACACTACTTGATTTCAAACTATACTATAAGGCCATAGTCACCAAAACAACATAGTACTGGTATAGAAATAGGCACATAGACCAATGGAACAGAATAGAGAACACAGAAATAAACCCAAATACCTACAGTCAACTGACCTTTGACAAAGCAAACAAAAACATAAAGTGGGGAAAGGACACCCTTTTCAACAAATGGTGGTGGGATAATTGACTAGCTACATGTAGGAGAATGAAACTGGATCCTCATCTATCAACTTATACAAAAATCAACTCAAGATGGATTAAGGACTTAAACCTAAGACCTTAAACTATAAAAATTCTAGAAGACAACATGGAAAAACCCTTCTGCACACTGGCTTAGGCAAGGATTTCATGACCAAGAACCCAAAAGCAAACTCAATAAAAACAAAGATAAATAGCTGGGACCTAATTAAACTAAAGAGCTTTTGCATGGCAAAAGGAACAGTCAGTAGAGTAAGCAGACAACGCACAGAGTGGGAGAAAATCTTCACAATCTGCATATCTGACAATGGACTAATATCCAGAATCTACAGAGAACTCAAATCAGTAAGAAAAGAATAAACAATCCCATCAAAAAGTGGGCTAAGGACATGAAAAGACAATTCTCAAAAGAAGATGTACAAATAACCAACAAACACATGAAAAAAATGGTCAGCATTGCTAATGATTAGGGAAATGCAAATCAAAACCACAATGCAATACCACCTTACTCCTGCAAGAATGGCCACAATCAAAAAATAAAAATACTGTACTGTAGATGTTGGTGTGGATGTAGTGAACAGGGAACACTTCTACACTGCTGTTAGGAATATAAATTAGTACAGACACTATGGAAAACAATGTGGAAATATGGAAAGCAAAGTTTCCTTAAAGAACTAAAAGTAGAATTACCGTTTGATTCAGTAATTCCACTACTGGGTATCTGCCCAGAAAAAAAGAAGTCATTATTTGAAAAAGATACTTGCACACGCATGTTCATAGTGGCATAATTCACAATAGCAAAATCATGGAACTAACCCATATGCCCATCAATCAATGAGCGGATAATGAAACTGTGATATATATGATGGAATGAATTAACAGCACGTGCAGTGACCTGGATGAGTTTGGAGACTATTATTCTAAGTAAAGTAACTCAGGATTGAAAACCAAACATCGTATGTTCTCACTGATATGTGGGAGCTAAGTTATGAGGATGCAAATGAATAAGAATGATACAATGGACTTTGGGGACTTGTGGGAAAGAGTGGGAGGGGGTGAGGGGTAAGAGACTACAAATATGGTACAGTGTGTACTGCTCGGGTAATGGGTGCACCAAAATCTCACAAATCACTAAAGAACTTACTTATGTAACCAAATGCCAACTGTACCACAATAACTTACGGAAAAAATTAATTAATTAATTATAAAAAGAATGAGAATAGTCACAATATGTAGCCAGTTGAAATCTCAAATAACCTGATATGTCTTAATATTTGAGAATCTCATTCCATTTCTTCTTAACCTCCTGAGGGCAAAGAAAATTCTGTAAGTCTTATCAGAGTATATCAGGAGTTTTGATTGGTGTTTCAGATTGTGGTGACTGCCCTAGTGGCTTTTAATTAGTCATCCTGTATCCACCATTTAGAAAGTTTATTTTTGCTCTTGAGAGATTTTTAGAAATAAGCAAGAGAAAAGAGCTGAATCCTTCAGAAACATGTATACGAAAGTGATACCAAGATGACTGTTCACAAAAATTTTTAAGCCAGGCATGCAGATCAAACAAAATATTAAATTAGACACACAGAATTAAAAGTGAATTTGACAGAAAAGACATGCCTCAAAGACATAACACAATTTCTGTAGAAACCAGGGTTCTCAAACAAGGACACTTGACTTTATACAACAATAGACTTGCCAGAAAAGGCAAGAAGTCCTTTATCACCCCAGGAGGGATGTAAGATTCTTTATTAAGGCAGCCTTATCCAAATTAGATTCTGGATAAAGGAAGAGCTTCAACCAAAAATGGAAGGCTGAGCCTGACAGAAGATTCACCAGGACAGAAAGGCAAGCTGGAAACAGTTCAAAGGGCTCCACGGAGTACTGTACACTGGTTCCAAGAATTGTCAATTCCTTCTGAAAGTGACCTTATGTAAGATCCTACTTCTGACACCATTTTGTTAGCCTAAATAACAAACATAAAGAGGATGTCTTAAAGAAATGATATTTATTCAGATATAGGGAATTGCAATGGGAATACTCATGCCATAGTATACTTTGTATGTAGTCAGGAAGGTAAAAGAAGACAAAAGTTTTTAAAGAGGAGAATTATATAATTGTCTCGAGATAATTATCTTTAGTGGCACCAGTCCAGTTTTGGACAGGCAATTGCTGGGCAGATGTCCTCAGACAAGGATTGTTTGTGTAAGGTTGTATTGATCTTTGTGCAAGAGTGTGGTTTTTGTGCTGAATCCTCTGTGACAGTTTTTGTTATGAGGCATTTAAGCATGAAAACCCTCCCTCTTGGCCTTTTCTTGCTTTTACGGGTCAGTTTTGTAGTACTGATGTAATGCACATCTCAAGCTTAATACTGCAAAGAAAGGAAGTCTTGATTTACTGAACCACAGTAACTCTAATGCTCATCTTTCCTATTGTGTAAATAGTATCACTGTATACCCAGTTGAAAATTAACACAAAAATTATAAGCATTATTCTTTCCCTTTCTTTATTAAGTGGAAGAACCAACATGCTTCTCTGAGACATTAAAAAATAGAAGATTGATAATTCATCTAGCTCGAAAAGAGAGTAGCAATATCAATATTCTATTATCATAAGCTCTCAAGGAAAGTCCTATTTTCAGAATAGCAGGTTGCATTAGCTTCCTATTGCAAGTATAACAAATTATCACAAATCTGGGGGCTTAAAACAACACAATTTTGGTATCTTACACGTTTGAGGTCAGAAGATGATAATGGGTCTTAGTGGTCTAAAATCAAGGTAATCACAGAGCTGCGTTCTTTCTGGAGGCTCCAGGAGATAATCTGTTCTTTCACCTTTTCCAACTTCTACAGGCTGCTTGCATTCCTTGATTTATGGCTCTTTTCTCCTCTATCAAAGCCAGAAGTGAGGCATCTTCAAATCACTGATTCTGCTTTGGTTGTCACATTATCTTCTCCCTTTTATAAAAACTTTTGTGATTACATTAGTCCCACCCAAATAACAGAGTATAGTGTTTCCATCTCCAGATCCTTAACTTAGTTACATCTGCAAAGTTCCTTTTGTCATGTTAGTTACATCTTTACAGGCTCTGAGGATTAGAATATGGATATCATAGATATTTTGGGGGGCAATCATTCCATCTACCACACATACGTGAACTAAAACCAAACCAAAGGAAAAAAAATTCACCAAAAAAATTAGTATTGGTTAAAGGGAAAAATAAAAAAACAGAATATTCACATTTTGGTGAATTCTCTATTAAAATCAAGGAGACTAAGAAATGTTTGTTTTAGCATATTAATAGTTATTATCAGTTTTACTGTTTTAATTTTAATACTCAGGTTTAGACATTTTCAATAATAATCTATAATGTAAGTCTTCTATGTGAAGGTACAACAATCTGTATGGAACTAAAACTATGTCAATTAGACTCTTAATTTTACAAAACTCTACAGGAAAAACTTTAACACACCCAAGGCAAAGTATCCAAGGTAAAATACATCTGTTCCCATACATCCAAAAAGAGAGTACAACTACCATATTTTATAGATAAGCATTTGACTTTTGGCAACACATGGGTTTGAGAAAACCAAGTTTATTCCTAGTGAAATGTATTACATTGCTCCTAAAACATATGAGTTATATTGGGCACTAGAAATATCCTCTGTGTGATGTGCACAGTTAACTGGTCCTGCAAGGAATCATTTATATTTTTGAAGATTTCAAAATAAATTGGCCTCCTTTCAGGTCTTCAAATTTAAGCCCCTTTTTGTTCCTAGAAGAAGCAGAAATATTCCTATTAAGGTCCTGATTGACTGAAACAATTCAAAGATTCCTAAGAATTAAGTGGCCATTGACTCTGAAGCAGTCTGACATGAAAACCAGATAGGAATCAGCTAGGAGTTATTTGGATTTTACATTCCCTCCTCACCTCTCCAATAAAGTATCTATCAATCTTATACCTCCAAGACAGACTGAGATTTTGAGTTCATCTACTTTTCTCCATTTCTACTTGCACTTTCCTTGTGAAAGTTGTCATTCCTGTTGCAGACTAATGTAATAGCCTCTTACTAGTCACTTTTCTTCTATTTTTGCTTTTTAAATATCCGTACTTTACATAGAGCCTAGAACAATCTTTTAAAAAAGCAAATCAAATGAAAAACTGTAAGTTTCCTAGAAGATATTAAAATAGAAAATCTAGATAACCTTGGGTATGGCAATGACTTTTTGGATACACTACCAAAGACACAATTCATGGAAAAAAATATTAATATGATAGATTTTGTTAAAATTACACACTTATCTGTGAAGATACCATCAACCAAATGAGAAAAGAAGCCACAGACTGGGAGAAAATAGTTTTAAAAGGCATATTTGATAAAAGAGGGGGATCAAAATATACACAGAACCCCTCAAACTCAATAGTAAAAAATCCAATTAAAAATGAGCAAAAGACCTGCATTAAATCACTACTAAACCTGAACTAAAACGAAAACACCTCATCAAAGAAGACACAAAAATGGGAAAGCAGCATATGAAAAGATGTCCAACATCATTTATCATTAGGAAACTGCAAATTAAAACAATTGAGATACCACTACATACCTTTTAGGAAGGCCAAAATTCTAAACACTGACACCAAATGCTGGTTAGATGTGGATTGCTATGGACTGAATTGTTCCTTCCCAAATTCTTATATTGTAATCCTAATCTCTGGACTGATTGTATTGGGAAATGGGGCCTTTGGGAGATAATTAGCTGATGAGCATGGCACCCTGATGATGGGATTAATGCCCTTAAAAGAAGAAACACAAGAGAGCTTCCTTTCTCTTTCTCTCTTCAACATGTAAGGATACAAAAAGAAGACAGCTGTCTGTAAACAAAGAAGAGGGTTTGCAACGAGAACCTGACCATGCTGTCACATTGATCTCCGACTTCCAGCTTCCAAAACTGTAAGCAATAAATGACTGTTGTTTAAGCCACCTGATCCATGGTATTCTGTTATAGCAGCCCACACTAAGACGGGAAATAACAAGAACTCTCATTTATTGCTGGTGGGAATGTAAAACAGTTCAGCTACTTTGGAAGGCAGTTTGGCAGTTTCTTACAAAACTAAACATAATCTTACCATATGAACCATATGATCAAGCAATCATGCTCCTTGATAGTTACCCAAAGGAGTTGAAAACTTAGGTCCACATAAAAACCTCTACATGGATATTCATAGCAGCTTTATCCATAATGTCCAAAACTTGGAAGCAACACAGGTATCTCCCAGTAGGTGAATGGATAAATAAACTGTGGCACATGCAGACAATGTAATATCATTTGGCACTAAAAATTAGTTGTCACGCTATGAAAAGACAGAGGAAACTTAAATACACATTACTCAGTGAAAGAAGCCAATTTGAAAAGGCTATACAGTATATGATTCCAGCTGTATGATATTGTGAAAAAGACAAAACTATGGAGACAGTAAAAAGATCAGTGGTTGCCAAGAGTTAAAGAAGACGGGGGTATGAACTGTTAGGTACAGAAAATTGTTAGGTCAGTGAAACTATTCTGTATGGTAATATAATGATGGATATGTCATTATACCTATGCCAAAATCCATTGAATAAACATCAAGAATGAACATTGATGTAACCTATGGACTGTAAGTGATAACGATGTGTCAATGTAGACTTATCTACTGGAAAAATTGTAGCATTCTGTTGAGGGATACTGATGGTAAGAGAGGTTGTCTCTGTGTGGAACAGGGGGTGTTTGGAAATTCTGTAGTTTTCACACAATTTTTCCGTGAATGTAAAACTGCTCTAAAAATAGTCCATTCTCTTTAAAAGCAGAAAATTGTTGAAAATTATAAAATATAAATAAAATGAAAAAGATCAAAGGGTAAAATAACAAAATTAAAATTATAAGGTCTAATGCTGAGCCAGCACTTGCATAAAGCTGAGAGCACAGCCTGTGAGTATTTTGTGCCCTACGTAGCTCACTCGCCTCACCCTAGTCTGGCCCTGAAGTGAAAACCTCATCTTCAATAGCAATCTCCAGTGCCACAGAATATTGGAAAGAGATTGATGTGGTATGGACTATCTAAGTTCTCAAAGTCTTCGAAAAATTTGGTAGTTGTGGTGATGACAATGACCAGAAGCCTCAGAAGGTATTTCTCCCAAAGAAAAGATAAGAACCTCAGAGATTAAGTGAAGAAAAATATTGATTAGTTATACTACTAATCCAAAAAATCTCCTGGGAATACTGTGATCTTGAGGCTAAAGATGAAGATTTTATGTCAAGAGTCATGTCCATTCTGGACCTTATTATAGTTTATTCATGACATTGAGCCCTTGCCGACAGCCAGTCCCTGGTGCTGGAATCTCTCAGACCCCAACCTGGCTTCTAAGATTTCCAGGCTTGTAAATTATTATTATTAATTATTAATAATAATTATTTTCAAAACAGAATCACCACTGTAGGTATTTTAATTTCCCAGTAGAGCCAGGCTAAAAAACTAAATAATTTTCTCATATCCATTTTTGTTCTAGGATCTATTTTTACCTTTAGAGTGACACACCGATGTGTAATTTCTAAAAGTATCTCCAAAAAGGGCACACTATAGAGAATTCTACTTTTTGAAAGTATTATACCATCATCATTACCAGTATTCAAAGAATGCAAAGCACTATAGAATACCGGTAGTTCGGAAATTCTCTAAAACAGCAGTTTAATAAATTGAATCAATTTGCACTTTAAAATGTGTTTTTTCAATGAAGATCTTATTCATATTAGTTAGAAGGAAAAGCAGCCATGACTCTACTTTTGTTTTTTTACTTCTGCATGAGCAACTTTCATGTTTCATTTATCACCAGAGCATAGCACAGTGTAGGCAAAACACAATTTGGAACTAAAAAGTTGGAAAAACACATGTGGAAAATTCAAGGCAAATTATAGTGTGATCGTTTTGTTAGGCTCATTTGGTTGCAGAGAATGAGTCTGCATGCCACCTGATGTAATGAGAGTTTATTATGGAATATATGTATGTATACATGTATTTTTTATCTATCTCTATATAAAATACACACACATATACACACATAATTTCAAGAATCTGAACAACTAGGCCATATCTTTTTAATGGAGATTGGACCCAAAATGTTCTTTAGAATTCAAGACAGTTGCAGATAACGGAGCCTCGGGAATTAATAAATATTTATTCCAATTGCCTGCCGTTAGAGCAACCAGGCTATGCTCTGTGAGTCAGCTTCTATCGGTCTCTTAAATTCTCTCCCAAATGGTCTCTTACCCTCCACTCCCAGAGTCATAAATTGGCAGACTTACATAGAATAAGCCAGGAAACAATGCTTTGTTAAGCATTGTTTGGCTTTTTGTTTGTTTGTTTGTTTTAACTGCATTTGAATGTCTTTAAAGCAGTATTTGCTTTTTCCAGTTGGCCACAAGCTATCCACAGCTACTCCTCAGTTGAGGGGTGAGGAGCGTCATTTAGGAGGAGTTTGAGTAGAACATTTGCATGATAGACAGACCCACTGTGCCCTGTCCTCGTGGAAAGAACAGCTACGGATTCACCCTGTCACATATTAGCAGTGCATGCCTGGGCTAGCTGCTTTGCGTTTATATGCCCCTGTTTCATTATATATAAAATTATATAATTTAAATACTACTTACCCTGTGTTGATTAGTTTTATTTATTAACTTGATTGAGCTAAGGAAAACCCAGATAGCTGGTAAAATATTGTTTCTGGGTGTGTCTGTGATGGTGTTTACAGAAAACATTAGTATTTGAATAGGTACACTGAGTAAAGATCACTCTCACCAATGGAGGTAGGAACCATCCGGTCTGTTGAGGTCCTGAGTAGAACAAGAAGGTAGAGGACAGACTAATTTGTTCAATCTGAGCTGGAGTTTTTATCTTTTCCTTGTTCATTGGTGTTCCTGGTTCTCAGGCCTTCATTCTCTATCTGGGTTTACACTATTAGACCTCATGCCCTGGTCCTCACCATTCTCAGGCCTGAGTATTTGAACTGAGTTACACCACTGGCTTTTCTAGTTCTCAGGCTGCAGACAGCAGATTGTGGAACTTCTTGGCCTCCATAATTGCTTAAGCCAATTCCTATAATTGTCTATCTACCTATGTATCTATCTGTCTATGTTTTATCTATCTATCTATCTATCTATCTATCTATCTATCTATCTATCTATCTCCTGCTGGTTCTGTTTCTCTGGAGAACCCTGACTAAAGTATCATTCCAAATAGCTATTATGGAAATTAAATGGAAAATAAAACAGCAGAATGCTTAAAAGACCATGTATTAGACTCACACAATCTAGGTTCAAATTGTCTCTGCCACGGAGTAGTTGGTAATCTTAATCTCTTTGTAACCTTCTTTTTTCTCATCTGTGAAATGCAGATAATAACAATGTCTTTCACATATGATTATTTTGAGCATTAAATGAGATACTAATCATATATATTAAGGATCATTTAATACAATGACATATATTATACCATGCAACACAATACATTTTAGCTGTTGTGATCATCCAATGTGAGAGTTGAATGTTACAAATTCGCAGTCGATTAGATTTTTCTCTTCCTTGGAACTATTCTTAATCATTTGAACACTAGAAATTTACCATTCATCTTACTTCTTAGTAGAGTATTTTAGAACTTGCAAAGGTTTTCTTAGCTGACTAGTATTTTATCTAATTACTATCATTCTATTCTACCCTGTAATCACTGCCTCTACCCATACTTGCATTCTTCCTAATTATAAAAACTTCAACCTTTTATCTTTATAAATAATCTGACACTGTCTCTGAGCACTCAGATTTTAAAACCATAATAAATAAATTTTAGCAGAATTATTCCAAATATATGTAATGTATTTAATTGTCTTCATAATGAAAATGTTCTGGACATGGTTTGAGTCTTTACTCATGATGCAAAGCCATTGCCATGAATATCATTTATTGTGCTATGTTTTAACAGGGTGCTACGTTATTACTCAAGAAACCCTAGACAGCCCTAATAACACTACAACTATTACATCAAATTGGTCCCATTACTTTTAAGAGTTCGCATTGGTAGTTTTTTTTTTTTTTTCATCTACTCCTTTGCTCTCTTGCTGTTAGTGCATTTTTTTTTTTTTTTTTTTTTTTTTTTTAGTCTAATACTAACATAGTCTAATGTTAACATAGGGAAGATCTGATACATAATGAGGGAATCTGACTTTCTTAATTTATTACATGCTGGCCCTTATTTATCTCTTTGGAGTAAAGTGAATGGGCTTTGTGATAGACATTTCCTTGGTTGCCAAGCTGTTAATGTGGGTTTGTTTTGGTTTTGTTTTGTTTCTTTCTTCTCTTTGCACGTACTTATTTGAGCTAAAGCAGAGAGCAGGACTATCCCTATGCAATAGAGTTGAGAGAGTGACTGTGTGCATTACGGTGTTTACAGAATATTGAAAATCTCTACACCAATTTGAATTCCTCAATACTTTCCTTACATATCTGATGAGATGCTAGAAATTATAACGTCAGAATGTAGTTTTAACATTGTCAGGTTTACTATGTAAAAGAGTCTATTACAGGTAGCAATTCTAAGAAATTTAGATGATGAAGAACTGAGCGTCTTAGATGTGTCTGAACCAAACACATTGTATTTTCTTTTTACTTTTGTTCATATTGTCTGGTAAAGGATTTTGGAATTGAGAAATGATAACTGGTTACCTATACAATGGAATATTGAGCATTATCTCAAGGACACTTCTGGGGTTGTGGGATTCTATAAGAATATGTGCCTTTCATTTTATTTAACTATTTTGCAATATTATGGAGATAATTTGTGGAGAGATGATGGTGATGCAAATAGCTCCTGTTAAGAGAAACGCAAATGAATTTTGTGTGGTGGAGATGAAATTGATTTCTAGCCTGCTGAAGACACCAATTTTGTATGTGATAGCAAATTTATTTCAGCATTCTTTCATGTTCATATAGGCACGTATTTTTTACTTTTTAAAATTTGCTTTTTACCTCTTATGGATTTCGTAAATAATGAGAGATAAAAATTAGTTATGTAAAATCTTTGACACATATCTGTTTTATATTTTATAATTCATGATTTAACTTTTGAAAAAATTATTCTTTAACAATTTTACTTCCTCTATCTGAGGTAGTCTCTCTTCTCACTATTTCTTCAATTTCATAATTTAACATAGGGCTCAATGTATATCCTCTTAATGAATTTCTTTCAAATCACAATTCTGAGTTATTATGGTGATTAACACTGGCAAAAGTTATCTATTACAACATTTTTATAGTATTCTTTAAGCTCTTTATTGTGAGATAAATGTAAACAACTGTGATTGTTTCATCCTTGTACTTGAATATCTAGTTGGGTGCTTGGTACATGACAAAGATTCTATAAATCACTATGGCCTATGGGCACCCATCTTGAGCAAGCTCCCATGCTTGCTTCTCTACCCTGCACCTGGGATTCACTGTTATTCAAGGTCACCATCTATTTTGGGGGAAACTCAGCAGTTGGCAACTGCCAGGCACCAAGTAGTGGAATCTCGGTCAGTAAATCAGCAATTCCGTGAGTCACCAAGCCTCTGGTCACCTGCCTAAGTTGAAATGACTGGGCTTTCTGGGAAGAGAGGGCATACAGGGATCTGGGTATGACTGGGAAAGAGATTAAATCTGACCAAGGTAGCTGTTGCTCTACCCCCAAACAGGCCCCTCCACCTCAGATGGTTTCTCCTGCTTTGAAGAATATTTCCAGCTGATTGCAGCAGTTCAAGCTTGCCCACCGCCATCCACAGTCTATCCCAGGCAAACGGGATAGGGCAGGGCAAGAGTGTTCTCTTTCTATAAGTAACTAGGTATATAATGTCTTCTACTTTTCCTTTGGGTCTGCAAAGCTAAATACTTTTACCAAAAAAAAAAAAAAAAAAAAAAAAAAAATTTACTGATCCTTGCTAGAGATTATTAAATTTTAATTTATGACTTGTTTTCCTCAAAGGGTTATAAATTCCTTGAGGCAGCAAAAAGTATAATTGTCCACCATGCTCAGAAATTATAGATGATTAGTTGTTTGCTTTCATCAATCTATATTCTTTAACATCAACATCTTCTATTTTTCCTCCATTTAATCCCACTATAAGTTGACAACTTTGAAAGCTACTTATATTTCAGAATAAGAGAAAACAATGCAGGATTATTACTTATGTGGCATGTTTAAAGAAAACATCAAAAAATTAAAATAGAAGTGTCATATGTATTAGCTAGTAACGACAAAAAGAAAAATACAAAAGAGGCCACAGGTCATATAAAACATTTTTAAAAGAAAACAGAATTCTAAATTAGGATTTACTTCACTCCAGGATATTAAATATTTCAAGAGTTTTGAAAAGAAACTGTCTTCCCCCTTCTGAGGTCTCAATCTATTTGTCTCAGCATGTTAGACATTGACCCCTTGCCTTCCTCACCTGCTCTTTGCCTCCCACAAGGCCTGTGACTCAGGCGTACCACATGTGAAGTGTAGTCATGAAGCAACTGCTCTAAAAGACATTATCTCATTGACAGATGCAGTGTGCCCTAAGGATTATAGAAACCACTGCTCATGTTTTACTAATTCTTCTTGTCACTAAGTAGGCCTCCACCTGTATAATAAGAAAATGACTTATGCCATCATCTGATTTGTACTAGTCAATCCATTCTGCATTCCTGCACTGTGAGATCATTTGTGCTCAAGGTAAATACTAGCTATTCTTGGGATGTATTTACTTTGGGAATTTTGGAACTGGTTAAGGAAAGGTCTCAGGTGAAAGGTATTGATAAAAGAAAAGCTTTATTACATTTACCTTTTAAAGAATTTATTAGAGCATTCAGTGACTCATGAATCAGGACAGCTTCAGACCACAAGTCGTTGGCACTCTGTCGGGAGGGGCAAAAGGGGAAACTTTATTCTAAAGGGTTTGCAGAAGCACGACAAACAAAACAACTTTGGTTAGAATGGAAACTTCCTAGTTAGAAGTTAGTCGGTAATTTCTTTTCTTTCTTTCTTTCTTTCTTTCTTTCTTTCTTTCTTTCTTTCTTTCTTTCTTTCTTTCTTTCTTTCTTTCTTTCTTTTCTTTCTTTCTTTCTTTCTCTTTCTTTCTTTCTTTCTTTTCCTTCCTTCCTTCCTTCCTTTTCCTTCCTTCCTTCCTTCCTTCCTTCCTTCCTTCCTTCCTTCCTTCCTTCCTTCCTTCCTTCCTTCCTTTCTTTCTCTTTCTTTTTCTTTCTTTCTTTCCTGTTTCTTTCTTTCCTTCCTTTCTTCCTTCCTTCCTTCCTTCCTTCCTTCCTTCCTTCCTTCCTTCCTTCCTTCCTTCCTTCCTTCCTTTCTTTCCTTTTCTTTGGGGGTGGGGTTCTTATTTCTGGTGGTGTATTTGAAAATATATTGTAACACAAATGCATTGTATACCTTAATGTAAAATGGATCTGGTTTTCCAATGACAGCGTACAAGTCTCAAATCTAATTCTCCACTTCACCTTCAGTCAATGATAGCCCCCTGTTTTCAGAGAAAAGGACACCCTCATTTGCTTGCTCCTTCAGCTTCCTGGCCAACAATTCACTGTCTTGCCTACATTATTTTCCATCCTTTTGAGATGTATTTCTGTCTATGGAAAGTGGGGTTTAGTCCTTTTTCTAAAGCTACTCTCTTCCTAAATTGGTTTCCTTACCTTCTGCTCCCCAGTTTTTTCCAGCATCTCCATTCTCTCCTTCTTTGCTTGCTTATTCCCACAGTTAGTGATTTCTGATTGGTATAGTTACCCTAGTTTCAATTTACTGTTTACATTGGGCTTTGGTTTGTTCACCAAAGAATCTGAAGTGCCAGAGCACCCTAGTTTAAAGGCCTCTAAATTCTATTAAAAAAAAAAAAAAAGGTATGTTTAAATGAAAAAGACCAGAAAACAACATATATGAGAGGATGATGTATGATGACTTTTCACAATGAAACTCATCTGTCAGATGGGGCTTGTGGACATCTATTACATGTTGTCTCCTAAATATTTGCAGGGAGGACCCTGTGCATAGTCACATAGAAAGGCACATTCTTTAAAAATGTTAATTGTAAATATTCAGATACATCCAATATGCTGGGAGGAAATAATTATTACTATTTAAGATGTTATCGTTTTCATACAATTTTAAGGACTTTCAGAGTACTTACTTCAGCTGTTTGGAGCTTGATGCCAGGGAAGTTGAGCGTGTGTGTGTGTGCATGTGTATGTGTGTGTCTTAAAACTTTCTGTTCCCAAGAGTCTACATAAGTGTCCTCCTAGCTCACATGGAAAATGTTTTGTCTTAGTCTGTTCAGGCTGCTATAACAAAATACCATAAACTGAGTAGCTTATACATAACAAAAACTTATATTTCATAGTTCTAGAGGATGGGAAGTCTAAGATCAAGGTGCCAGTATATTTAGCATTTGGTGAGAACCCACTTCCTGGTTCACAGATGACTGTCTTTTCATTGTAACTTCACATGGCATAAGGAGGGATGGCCTCTTTGGGGCCTTTTTCTTAAATAAGGATATTAATCCCTCTCATAAATTCTCTGCCCTCATAACCTAATTATCTCCAAAATGACCCACCTTTTAAAACCATCCACTGATAATTAGAATATTAATATATAAATTTTGTAGGGACTTAAACATTTAGAACATTGCAGGCTTGTTTTCTGCGAAGCAAAACTTGTGGAAGGTTCGATCTTCCCATCGCTGCTATCACCTCCATGTACAAATGACTTAGCCTTGTGACAAAACTCTAATTCTATCCACCATGAAATCTCTTCTAGTATACATAAAAGAAATTCTAGAATATTCCTGTTCATTTTCAATGGAATGAAAATAATTTATATGAATTTAGGATACTTTTTCAACTCTCTATAGCCACATAAAACTGGCCAAACTAGCTCATGCCCTTTAGGAAATAAGAGAACAAGATAGATAAAAATCAAACCAATAAATGTGTTGTGAAATTACATATATAGAAATTAAGTAGAGAGATCTAGAAAGTAATTCCTAAACACACCATTTTTAGACTTAGCATTTCTTATAGACATCACTTTTTCTTTTTCTCGTGGGTGGAAGAAAATTAAACAAAATTGAAAGAGTAAGCTTTATGCTCACATTTTTAAGAATGCATTTGGAAAAGAAAATAAACAAAAATTTTAATTTTTTTAAAAGTGGGATTAAGTTTAAGTCCGTCAACTAGGAGTGGACAACAAGTTGAATTATTGATATTGGCCTGGCAATCCTTGAATTGTGGATTCAAGGAATGAACAATATCATCTTTCAATAGGCTCAAAAAAAGAACCAGATCACCTGATGGAGAAAAAGACTATATCAAACTTAAAATATGTTCTGCCATGTTTATCTGAATTCACTGCAACTACTGAGCTACAAACATGTGGACATGTAGACAACTAGAAATCTGAAAGCAAACTGAGTTTACTTCAAAGGAGGATCAGTAGGAGAGTACAAAGAATGTAAATCAGCACTTGTTGTGGAAGTAAATGCTAGAACCAATGCTAGTCACTTTACATTCAAATGACATTTAAAAGTCACAATAATGCTACATGTTATGTATTATGATTCCTATTTGAGATGAGTAGAGGCTCAGAGATTGTAAATAATTTGCCATAAATAGTATAACTTGTCAATCATGATGGCATTTAGTATTTCATGACATCATGCCAGAGAAACAATAGACCTCAATATATATGAGTTATTTTAATGCTATATTATCATAGGCGGCAATTTGTTGTCATATTAGGAAGATAAAAAGTAGGAATTTTTTAATTTACTTTAAGTTTTCTTATGTCTACTGGTAAATAATATTATTTTTACTCCAGAAACCACAAAGAATTCATGACTGTTCCTTAGAGTCCAAGTAAGTTTTAGGTGAACACACTTCTTTTGATCTTTCCAGTATTAATACAAATTACTCATCCTGAAAGATCAATAATTATTGGCTTTCTTTTAGTTCCTAGGTCTGTGTTTTATGATGAGTCAATATGATGTGTTAGCACAGCACCATGAAAATGATGTGAAATGGCATCAGGGACTCGTGAGTGATGGCCAGGAACCTAGCCAATTATGGGAAAGTTTTTTTCTCAAGAAGTCAGGAAAAGAGATGTCACCTTACATGCCAGAAGAAAACATCATGCTTATTTGAAAGAAACTCATCCTAACAGAGCATTATTGAGTCATTGATGCCAGCTCAAAGCCTCAGGCAGAAATCTAGTATAATGTTCCCTGTCCTTTTAGTTTTGGGAAAAATGACCCAAATACATTCTCAAAATTATCGTGCTGATACAATTATGGTTTCCATAAACTCTATTGTTCTTATGTTTAGTGACTGTCAACAAATGCTACTGGAAGCAACAACTCTTCCTCTTTAAACAAATGGCATCTTTCCAATCATTTGATTTGTAAAATGTGAATTTCTCCTAAAGCAAATCTTATTCTTTTCTTCTCTTTCTCCAACCTGCACTTACATCATGGCTCAGTCATTCAAACCTATTACTAAAAATCTATACTCAGAGTCAAAGGCAGTGTATGTTTTACAGCATACACAACATCTAAAAGGGACAATATCATGCAAATATTTTCTATAACTCTATTAATATTGCTAGCTTTTCTTACTCATCCTACTATAAATCAGAAAAATAACAAGCTTGTTTTCCTGTCCTTGCCTACTTTTCTTCCTGTCACTTATCTATGCTTTCATTCATTGAAAACATAGTTATCAAGCACCAGATAGAAGTGTGCCAGTCACCATCCCAGTCCCTGGGAGCCCAGACAAAAAGGAGCCCTGCAAGTTAGAGTCTCATACTCCAGTTAGGTAGACGAATACCCAAATAGACAATTACCAAGCATGTGTATGCACACTACACACCAATGGTAGGAACTACAACTATTGTTTCTCTGGAGGAGGTAACATACTGAATTTTGATGAAATTAACATTAAATTTTTATCTGGAGATAAATTTTTACCAACAGGGGTTTCCAAGATGAGTTCTCCCCAAATCATTTGCGATGTGGTGAAGAACCAATCGCCTTGTTTGTCTATTTTGCTTTATTTATCTAACCCATTGCGGGACACTGCTTTCATACAATACAATAAAAATATCTCAGCAATATCAAATTGCTGTGGCATTATGTACTTATCTCGCTAAGATCTGTAACCAGTGGTTTCCTGACTGACATTAGCCTACAGAGCCAAATTTTAGTACTGTGAACTTTGTTTACCAGGCTCAGAAACATAAACTGCAATGCATGGCTTTATTTCAGTGGCATGGAGAGGACAAGCTGAAGAATTTCCAGTTGTTCCCTCCTCCTCCACAAATAGTATTATCTAACAATTCCATAACTCTTGCTGTGAGACAGGCACTCTTCACCAAAAGCTCTGAATATCAGTGTCCCGATTTCACATACAAAGATGCTGAGATCACACAGCAAGGAAATGTCAGAAGTGGGATACCAACCTAGCAAGTCCAGTTCTGATCATTAAGCTATGCCACAGGGTGAGGGCATGGCCTGACCATTTGGAGGGAGGTTTCCTCTCTTCAAATGAGGAGCCTAATTATATCTTTCTGATTTCCACAGAATATATTTATTCCCATGAAAGTGTGAGTTGTGTGCTTAAGTGAAAAGGAGTGGCATTATAATAGTGAGCAATTTTTCTAAAATGAAAGATTTACTGTCCAAGTAGGTTGATGAACTAAAGTTATTCAAATAATATTTAGTTTCTTCACCAAGTGTGCCAGTATGCTGTGGGAGTACAATGTTCATATGAACACCGCAGAAGAGGCATTTCCTGCCCTCTGTGATAGTTGTATGTGTCAATTGGACTTTGGTATTTAATCAAACACTATTCTAGATGTTGCAGTGACCAGGTATTTTGTAGATGCGGTTAACTTTGAGTAATGAGGACCCTTAATAATGTGGGTATGACTCGTTCAATCAGTTAGAAGGCCTTTAGAGTAAGACTGAGGTTTCCTTAAAGTAGAAGAAATTCTGCCTCAAGACCACAACATTAGCTCTTGCCTGAGAATTTCCAGCCTACTGGCCTGCCATACAAATTTTGGACTTGTCAGTCCTCACAAGTGCATAAGCCAGTTTCTGAAAACAAAGATCTTTATATAAATATATGTAAGTGTATGTATACACACACACACACACACACACACACACACACACAGGTTCTCTTTTGCTGAGGAAAACAATCCAACCTGGTTATAATATAACTTATTTAATTTCCTTAAACACTATTAAGATATCTGTTAGGAAGTCTTCCATATATATATATTTTAAAAATTCAGCTTGAAGTTTTTATATTCTCTCTCTTTATACATATCTTTTTAAAATTTCATTTTTAATGACAAAATTGTCTTCTCAGGCTCGGAAAAAAATAGGATAAATTATAGGTTTTAAATTCAGTTCTACATTTTAACATGTGCTGACAACTTTAAAATACTCAACTTGTATCTGTTCATTAATATTTTTATTTAGAAAGTAAATAGAACTAATATGTCTATATTAGTAAATTATTAAAAAGGATTAGATTCTCTTTTTTTGGTACCTCAATTTTCTCCTCTGTTTAATAGGAATAAAACTTGTCAACTTTCTGCCTTGGAAAAATATATTTTTTAAAATACCCAAATATTCAGAGAAAAGTTATAAACGCATAGGAAAAAGCACCGTTTATATTCAAATAATTACTAAACCTTTTGAAAAATCTGGTACACACAGAAGATATGAAAGCAAATACAGTCGATTGTTTTATCACTGTTATAATTAATGATTTTTTAAATAATTAAAACTTCAAACTTTCAGGATTTGTACAGTAAACTTTTACTGTACTTTAAGTTTTATTAAAAATAATTTCTTGGAAAGTAAATTGCAAAAACTATAACATTTTCCTTATCTTAATTTAAAAAGTCAGCCATCAGTGGTCAGGCACCTGTCTTGGTGTTACACTTTTGAAGTTATTCTGTTCCCTCTGGAAAGATTTATTATCAAATACCTTCTAAGGTGAAAAGTTATTTATGGATTATTGAAAGTATTTCTGACAGAAGACTTTTTAGTAAAATACAAATTATTCCAATAGTTAAGAAGAACAGTCATTAGTTTAGTGAAATATAATATATTGTTTTAAAATTCTTGCCCTGATTTTCTATGCCTCATCCCCTTTGTTCCATCTTTTTTATTATTCCATTGAAATCAATGAAGGAGAATGATTAATCTTATCCAAATGAAGCTCCAGAAGTGTACATGGCTGTAGCAGACATCTGGTGTGTTAACTATCAGCAGATCGGCCCTACAGCAGCTGATGACAGCAGACAGGAGTCTAAAACAGGAGCCTCCACCTCAGGTCTTATTTATAATGCAAGAGTCAGTGATGAAGCGCACATGCTGCCTTGAAATGGCACAGCTGTGAAAAGACGCAGCCTCGGGCTGCTGCGAAATGGCATTAGATGTTATTTAGCAGCCCTTCCCAAGCACTTACCTAATAGAAGCATGTGCCCTATTTCCCAGACTGAACAATAGGGGCACACGAAGAGATAAACCTCTAGTGGAAAGGACTCAAAACTGGGTCTAAGAAATATCCATGCATCTATTGGTGGATAGCGTTAGATAAAATTTGTTGTTGTTGTTGTCAGAGAGGATTATACGAATAATTTTAAAGTTTTGTGTTTTTAACATTTTAAAATAGTTTTATTATTATTATTAAAAATCCACTGAAATATCTTCCAGGTATATTGCTTTTCTTGGTTTATTTCGGAAAGTCCCACCAGTGGAACAGAAGCAAACTGAAAGTCCGGTGCCACATATCTTTTTATTACCGCTGACTACAGACTTCTTCAGATAGCAGCAGATAAAGTTCAGAACTAATTTCCCCCAGCAAATAGGAATTGGAAGTCTAGAGAGTTAATAGGACTTTTTCATGTCAACCCAACTCTGTGATCTAATTTCAGATTGCAGGAAATATGCCAACTTTAGTGGCTAATTAGAGTTATTCATTGAAAATTATTTGTAGCCAACCTTTAAGCCCTTACAGCAAAGTGCATTGACGATGTTGGCAGCATAAACATTGGCAGCATGAATGTTAGATTTTTAGGAAAGAGTGCAAGAAAAAATGGTTGCATTTGAATTATGCGGTTTCCTTGGCTGAAAAATTTTCAGACGACAAGATGCTAATTTCGGCTAAATTTGGTGATAGTTCGCATTTTCCACTTAAATACTGGAGTCTTTTTTTGAGAGAGGGCTTTAATAGGACTACATTTCTCTCGCATATCTCTACATTGACGAAGAATTCTGGAATAGACTGGCATTTGCTTTGCTAGTTAGGATTTTACTGGATTTATTAAATTCAGATTGCTTTAGGATTAAACTGAAAACCTCTTCCTTTGTTGCCACAATTATACCCATCTGGGGTTTAATTCTATTTTTCCAAGGTAGATCTAACTCTAATGTAAATTGCATGAAGCCGGGGAGTTTTTATCCAACTGGTTCACTGCTGTCGCCTAAGAGCCCACTGTAGGATTTGGCAGGTAGATGCGGTACCTGCCATATATTCATTAAGTGAATGATTGAAAGAATGAATGATATTTAACCTCAAGTGAAGGACAGAATGCGACTGTATTTAGATCAACTGGCAAGCCTAAATACTTGGTTTCAAAGTTCACTCCACCAATGCCAGGAACATTTGGATCCCAACCACACCCTGTGTTCCATCTCTTCTTTCTCCTTGCTTTTACTTCGCTATTTTAATAAAACAGCTTGATTTGAGCTTTTTACAAGTGAAAGAGTTGAGCAGAGCTTAATGAATGACCTTCATATCATATTGACTGTAAGAAAATTAAGAAAACTTAATTTTCCCCACAATATCATGGCTCTAAGCTAGGATTTTTAAAAATAAAGAGCAGCTTTAAATCATACAGAACATCAGTTGCATCTAAAAGTGACCCTTAATAAAACAGCAGTAATACAAATGAAAAGAACAACGACATATGTAGTCAGCAAATTTTGTCTTCAGCACTCTGTGCCTCAACTTTTTTCTTTTGTCATATTTTGCCCAAAGGCACCCAGTTTCTCCACTTCATGTCATCCTCCTTTCCCAGAAGAAAACTTTATAACACATTCACTTTGAATTACAAATGAAACTTAATCTGTTGCTATTCAGAGGTGTTACAATTTTAAATAAAAAATCCATTTCTAATTGTGTAAAAGTATTTGGGGTGTTAAGAGGCTCACTCAGAATCCCTGAACTCATATTATCCATTCCCGACATAATATTAATGAATGTTAATTAGTAATAAAACTCATGGGCTAGTAGTAGAGGGAAATTGGTAAAACTAATTCTAAATTTCTATAATTAGTGTTAATAACATGAGTATGTATCATGTGGTTGTTTCAAAGGGGGGTGATCAGTTTGAGCACTCTGGAGAAATCATTATTTCACAAATCAGCCTTTTAAAAAATCATTGGATAGGTTTAATAATTTTTAAAAAATATATCCTCTTGTTGAATTGAAGACTGTTTTTATGTTCTTTACACATTAGCCAAGTACTGGCCACTGGAGTGGAAAAAACCTCAGATGTTTTAGGTGAGTAGGTTTTTCTTCTTCTTCTTTAAGAACTGCTTATTTCCTCAACATTCAACAAGCTATATCCTTGCCTAATTTTAACTACTGCCCCTTTCCACTCGACGCCATGGACTTCGTAACATCTGGTCTAACTTAGTAAGGATCTATCTAACATGGTAGCAGCTGACCAGAGGTATTGAATTTGCCTCTAATAATGAGTGGACTATCACTTGCTTGGTAGGTCCTCTGCCCGACTTCATTATTAGATGTGAAGTTTCATTAGGGGCTGAAGATGTATAATTTCAAACACAGAAATCCTTTTAGAATGAAGACCCAGGTCCTTGTCTACTTGCAGCCACCACAATCTATGTCTGCAATGGACTGGAATTTCTGAAAGGAAGGGCATAGCACTAAGCAGGCTGCTGAAGTGTTTTAATTCCTAAAATTCTAGTGGAAAAGTCACCATAAATGCCAAACATAACAGGACTTTAGTGACCATGAAACTCCCCTGAGAAATCCAGATAAGAAACAAATGATTAGTAGAGATTTAAAACAATGATAATACAGAATGCTGGTGAGAAGGATGCATGATTACATCTCCTGGTGGATTCGGCCTTCTGGAAGGTGATTTGGCAATGTGTCAATAATCTGAAGGATCTAAACACCAACCTGGACAATATAATAGCAAGATCTTGTCTCTACGATTAAAAACAAAAATTACCCAGGCATGGTGGTATGTGCCTGTGGTCTCAGCTACTCAGGAGGCTGAGGCAAGAAGATCACTTGAGCCTGGCCAGTTGAGGCTGCAGTAAGCTATAATCGCACCACTGCACTCCAGCCCAGGTAACAGAGTGAGATCTAGCCTCGGAAAAAAAAAAAAAAAAAGTCTGAACATGTGTACATACTTTGATCCAGAAATACCTTAAGTATAATTGAAGATGTATGAAAAAGTTTCCCTTATAAGTATGTTTATAGCAGCATAAGTTTAAATAGAAAATATTGGCAACTATTTGATCATAGAAAGTTGCTTAAATTAATTTGCTTATCCATGTGACTGGATATGACAGAGTCACTGAAAATCGTACTATAGAATAATAAATGACATGGGAAATGGTACTTATTAAATATTAATGGAAAGAAGCAGCTCACAAAAATTATGTATTGTGACATGATTTAAATAATGTAAAGTACATGTATGTGTTTAGAGCAGAGGCAACTCAATGTATTGATTACAATGTATTGATTGTATTACAGCAAAATGTAAAATATCTGATTCCTTAGCTATAAAGATGAGACTTTTTTTTTTACTTTTTCCTTCATGGTTTTCTAGAGATTCATATTTTCTATTATGATGAACCATAAGAAGTTGTTGTTAACTGACTAAAAATGGCCATCTTATAAGACTCAAGCTCATGAGATGAATATAAATATTTTTGTAATACAAAATAATAATTTTGGTTTATTAAAGAAATGATCTTTCTACCAGATAGGCTGAGATATTAGTCTCTCATCTGTATCATAGGTTGCAGTCAGGTTAGCTACAAATCAGCAAAGTTCCTGTTTTCCAGCACCTATTCTGTTCACTCCAGTGTGCATGCAGAAAGACAATAATATTCTAGGCATGTTGTGAACCAAAAACATTTGATAAACACTGGTTAACATTTTCATGTCCCCTTTTATGATGGGGAGGGTGGTGTAGGAAAAACCAAGAGATTTTATTATTGTGTCTGGGAAGAGGCCCATATGTATGAGTTCCCTTTTTAAAGGAAACTGTGACACCAAAAAGGTATTGCTTTACCCTTGCATCAGTAGATTTTCCCAGCTTCTATCTTTAACAGGGAAAGCCAGGCTCATAAAATGAGATTGAAATATAAAACTTTCTTTCCACACATGCACCCACCGTCTAACCTCACTCACTGCGATTTGCAGTCTCTCACTTCACCAGTAATCATTGCCATCCTAACTACGGAGTAGTTGAGCCAAGCTGTGGGATTGTGGCATTCGATTTGCAAGACTCTAGAATTGGTGTCATAAGATAAACATAACATTGCTAAAGCCCTGAATTGGATCATATGACTCCTTAAGACTTCGAGGAGGGAACATACCACCTAGCAAATGGCATGGCTCAAAAAGGCGTAGCTTACTAGGCTAATTTACTTTTCCTTTAACTGGATGACTAGTGCAGCTGGTAGGTTTTGAGCAATCAGCTAAACTTAGAATTGTGGTCAATAGACAGACATTCTCTGCTGAAAGTCTTGGCTGTGAGTACAGGTTCACATTGGAATAAATTGTCTAAACCTTAACTACACAGAAAATTGGGTAACTTGTCCACAGATATTTAGAAAAGAGTTGGAAGAGTCCTTGAGGTTTTCCACTCCAACTGGCCACCCAGTGAAAAAAATCTCCATTAAAGCATACTTGATGGATGGCGTCAGTCAGTCTCTGCCTGAATGGACAGAAAGTTCACTACTCTATGAGTCAATCTTTTCCATTGTTGGAATTAGAAAAGGCTTCCATATTAGGGAGCTGGTATCTCCCTTGTGGTTGGTTTTTGTATGGTCCTGGTGCTGCCCTCTGAAGCAGAAAATGTTTACTTCCCCTTTCACGTGATAGACTTTTAAATACTTGAAGGCAACAACAGGTTAAATCTTAATTAATAAACAAAGTGAGAAGACTTGAGAAACAAAGAATAAATGCCAGCGCAAACATGCTCACATTAAATGGAAACAAAGCCTATATTCGCTTTTTAAAATAAACTTTTTAAAGAATAGTTTTAAATTGACAGAAACATTGAGACAATAGTACTCCCATGTACTTCCACTTATTACATACCCAGTTTTCTCTATTATTAACATCTTGCATTGGTATGGTACATTAGTTACAATTAATGAACCAATATTAGTACATGATTATTAACTAAATCTATACTTTATTTGATTTTCTTGGTTGTTACCTAATGTCCTTTTGCTCTTCCAGGATCTTACTCTGGATGGCCTGAATTAAGCACTACATTGAGCCTCCATAGCTCCTCAGGTTCCTATTGGCTGAAGAGTTCTTTACTTTCCTTGATTTTGATGTCATTGACGGTTTGCAGGACTACTGGTCAGGAATTTTGTAGGATGTTCCTTGTGGAAACTCGTCTGATGGATGGGTTATATGTTTTTAGAACAAAGGTCACAGAGAGGAAGTACCATTTTCATCACATATCAAGGGTTTATGCTATCATCATGATCTTGACTTAGATAACCTGGTTAAGGTAGTGTTTCTCCACCCGTAAAGTTCCTCATTTTCCTCCTTCCTCATGGCGATCTTCATAACAAAGCCATTCTGTGTAGCCCACACTTAAAGAGTGGGAAGTTATAATGCCCCCCGTTTAGAGTGGAGTGTCTACATAATTTATTTTGAATTCTTCTGAGAGATTATTCTCTTCACCATTCAATTGTATATTTATATCCATATAGATAATGAATTAATATAGATCACTTATTTTATATTTGGGTTTAGAATTCAATTCTGTTTCATGCATTTCGTTGCTCAAATAGTTCTAATTTTGGCCACTGTCAACTCCTTCAATTGATGTTTGTGCCCCTTTGCCACACTCCCATCAATGTAGGTTGTTTTATGGGGTTTATTGTAGTTGTTTTGTGTGTGCGTGTTGTTGTTGCTTTTTAAACACCTTCTTCTTGTACCATAAAATCTTCCAGGATTATCTGTATATTTCATCCCCTAGTCCTAGAATCAGTCATTTCAGACATTTCTCTAAGGAGTCTTGTGTTTCAGTTGTTTGTTTTTTATTGGATAATGGTATTATTATAGAAATCAAGAACCAGGTGCTAGGTGTACTTGTTCCTACAGGGGAGTTGTTTTCTTTAGGCCCTCTCAGCTTACAGAACAAGGAAGTATATGTGAGTATCCCAAACCGTGTATATGCACATATCTACAAACTTTTCTATATGTAGCCATATGTATCTATATTAAGCTAAACATGAGTTCATACCGATATCTCCAACTCTAATTCACTCCTAGTGGATTATTTTAGCCTCCTGCTGCTGCCCATCTGTAAACTGTCACTTCAACATAAGAAATGCAGCTTCTACCATCTGCTATCCATTTACTTAAATATTTATTTCCAGTATATGTGTATAGCAGAATCAGAATTGTTAACCTGTACTCCTGTGAGAAACAACTTTAGCAATGCATATGTACAGCTTTACCTTTTGATTTGCAGAGATGTTTACTTTTAACAAATAGGATTTTAAAAACCTAGTTTATATTTTTCAACTGTTCTTATCTGTCATTTAGTAATGACAGTTTTCCATGGTTGATAGCACATTGCTTGCTTACTAGAATTTAAAACTTTGCAGAAGCTCTCCTGCCAATTTATTTATTTATGAATTCAATATTGTTCTTTACAGAGAAGGAGGTATGGCACTAATAAGTACATTTCCATTAAGTTAAAGGTAGTAAATTAAGCAAAACTGACCCATGTTAATGCGATTATCAACAGATGTCTACCCACCATGCCAGGTCGATGTCAACAACAACGAGATAGAAAGGTAGAGAAGGAAGCCAGGAAGTAAGAGACCTGCCACCTAAACAGTATGAGAGATGTCATATTCCTTTAAGAAATTCCCCAAGACAGGTTTCTTACTGTTTCAGACACCAGTTCTCAGATAGGAAAACCCAGCAACCTTCTTTTCAGCCAATGGAACCATTGTTCAAGTGACAAAGGACTGCCACAGTTTAGAAAGCATTTGTTGGTAAAACTTTCATAAAAGTAGATGATGAACAAGCCTATGTTTATCACACTGGGTGTGTGCCAAAGTCTGATACTGAATACCCTCGCTGACAAGTGCTTCCACATTCTTCCAACTGTAATACCTTAAAATAGAAGGATCAACTGTGTGGAATAAATGTCTGACTATTGATCTGAAGATCTGGCTCCTCATTCTTGTTCTGCCAATTAGTATAAGTGTGGCTTTGGAAAAGTCACTGCATCTATTACCTTATTTGAAAACTAGATGGATCATTAAGTAAAGTCAAAGTCAGTCAAGCTTTTAATGATTTTCAGTACATGAAGCTTGTCTTTAGTAATGATGCTCTGGTTTTTTTCCTTCACTAAAGGAAGAAAAAAATTATTATCTTCAAGAAACAACCTTTTACACAATTCAGTCTAATGAAATTCAGTTCTACACAAGAAATGCTGAGATTTCATTAAGTGCCAGGCAATGTGCTAGGCCCTGAGATAAACCTGTTTTGAAGATAAACAAGGTCCATGCCTTTGCAGAGCTGATAGTCTAATGCGATAAACAAATAGGTAAACATGCACTTTACAATGATGTATGATAAGGGCTTTGATGCGTAGCAAGAAGAACAATCACAGATATTTTTAAAAGAGCCCTCAACTTTAAAAAACCGATTCTCAGGAAAAAAATTGAAACATACTCTAATGAAAAATTGTCTGTGAATAATTTAAAGATTATTCCAATTGTGGGGAAGGGAATCTATACTTTACAGTTTTTATTTACTGGAAAGAGATCCCTAAATGGGCATTTTTAGGTATTTGCTGGCCTATGAGGGGCCTGGGGCATTCTCAAACTCTTGACATCACTGTAGTATAGGACCTATACTACTACAGTGATAGATGATCACTTACTCTACGCACTCGGCATGTAGCTGGATCTAATGCAAGACTCTTCATGTCTTATCTTTAGGTTGTCATTTCAGCTCAGAAATATAAATATTCAGTATTATTGGAACAACAAGGCCTTTCAATCAACTTGTGCCTTTGCCCACATGCCTTGAAAGGAGGACAGCCTGTTCTAAGTGATAACAAATTCTTAATTTACTGAAATCTCTGCTTCAATCAGATCTGCTGCTGCAGCCTACTGCCCAGACTGATAGCTCCCTTATCTACACTCACTCAGAAAATAAAAGGTAGAAATGCTGAATTGCTGCCAGTCTTCTTCCAGTCAAGGCCTTCTATTAAAAGGTCTGGAAGGGCCAGCTCCTTGCCCAGAGCATCTTCGAACATGGCTATGGAGTAGAAGCTCAGCATAAGGACTTAAGAACAAGATGTTAAACTAGAAAAAAAGAGAAATATCGATTTTGACTTTGAGAAAGCTCACAAGCCATTTAAATATTCAGCTCTATTAGCCAAGTCATAGCCAAAAGTGACTGTGGCATTTTCATCAGATAAGCAAAAAAGATAAATACTATGTTTCCTGTCCCACAGTGGTTCCTACTTTAACTTGTTAAATTTCTTTTAAGTTGAGGCTTTTTATATCTGTCACCAGATTCTGAATTCATTTTGTTATTTGTAAATCAAGAAAAGAGTTGAATTTCTTCCTGTGTGGACTAAACACTACTAAGCTTCATATTCTGGGCATTTATAGATTTACCCATACTTTCTAAAATCCTTCTTCTCGACTTATTTTTTATTTTTTATTTTTAAGAACCATTGAGCACTCTTTTGCCTTCTTCATTAAGTAGGCACTTACAGTTTGGGTACATGCTGTTTTACTAAACACAATGGATCCAAATTCAAGTGTCAATACAGGGGTTGTTGAGTGAAGTGAAGTTCCGGTATTAGTAATTCCAAACTGAAATTGTGCACTAATCTGCACATTCTTGCTATTCTTTCCTCAGCCGGGAAGGTGTTGAACAATGTCAACAGCATCCAACCTTGGAAACATGGGCTGGAGACATGACTTGAGATGACTGAAGCCATCCAGTTAGATCCAGGCCTGAATCCCTTAGTCGTCCAGTTTCCCCAAATTTCAGAGGATAGTTTATAGATACAAGTATTGTATTTGTACATACATCCATGCATCTATATGTATGTATGTAAATAAATATGTTTGTGCATGAATATACATGTACACACACAATTTCTTGTCTTAAACTTGACTTTTCAAAAAAGATACAAAATATATTTTGGAGATCATTCACATGAGTACATGTAGTTTTGTTTCAGCCATTTTTAAAGACAACATAGACTTCCAATAAAATATCATCCTTATTTATTTAACCATTTCCCTATTAAAAGACATTTAGATTATTGTTCATCTTTTGTCATTAAAATTATGCTTCAATGAATTTACCTTGATATCTTTCATTTTCTTATTCATGAGTTTATCAGAAGTATGAATTTCTCAAAGTGGAATTTTGGGGGCAAAGAGTACACATTAAATTTTTACTATGCTAAGTTTGTTTCCATAGAGTTATAAAAATTACACTCACACCAGTAATATAACAGGGCCTCTTTCCTCACATGCTCAGTAAAACAGTGTTGCTAAATCTTTTTTCCCTTATCTCGTAGGCAAAATATGGTATCTCAATGTAGCTTCTAGTTTGCATTTTTTAATGATTGGGATTAATAATATTTTTCCTGTGTTCAGAAATGATGCCTTTTTTTTTCTAGGAACTCTAGTCATCCACTGCTTATGTTTCTGAGTTGTTTGCATACTTTTACTTATTAGAAGGGATTTTACTAAGTAATTTAACTATTTCTTTAATGACATAAACCACAAATAGTTTTCCTTGTTTTTATTATCTCTGATTTTAATTTTGGGTTTTCTTTATAGAAAATGTAGTTGAAGCATGTTATTGAATTTATTATTTTAAAATACTTTTCAGATTTGGTTTCATACTAAGGCAGGTTTTATTTAATATAAAATCTTCTAAGATTTACTCTATTAATTGGATGTTTTAATATTTGTTTTTGTTTTTGTTTTGAGATGGAGTCTCTCTCTGTTGCCTAGGCTGGGGTGCAGTGGCATAATCTCAATCTTGGCTTACTGCAACCTCTGCCTCCCAGGTTCAAGTGATTCTCCTGCCTCAGCCACCCCAGTAGCTGGGATTACAGGCATGCGCCACCACACTCTGCTAATTTTTTTTATTTTTAGTAGAGATGGGTTTTTACTATGTTGGCCAGTCTAATCTCAAACTCCTGACCTCAAGCGATCTGCCTGCCTTGGCCTCCCAAAGTGCTGGAATTACAGACTTAAGGCACCGCACCTGGCCTATTGATGTTTCAATACTTGAATGTCTAATTTTTTTTCTTACAACCATGTTTTCGAATATATAATTATTTCACTTTATTTTACATCATTTACATTTCACTGTTTTTTTTTGTTTTTTGTTTTTTGTTTTTTTTGAGACGGAGTCTTGCTGTGTTGCCCAGGCTGGAGTACAGTGGCACGATCTTGGCTCACTGCAAGCTCTGCCTCCCGGGTTCACGCCATTCTCCTGCCTCAGCCTCCCAAGTAGCTGGGACTATAGGCGCCCGCCACCACACCCAGTTAATTTTTTGTATTTTTAGTAGAGACAGGGTCTCACTGTGTTAGCCAGGATGGTCTCAATTTCCTGACCTCATGATCCGCCTGCCTCGGTTAAATTTTGTTGCACCATTTTATATTCATTTTAATTAAATTTTGTGTGGACTTCTTTTTCTTTGACCTTTGTTTTAAGTTCAGTGATACACGTGCAGGTTTGTTATATAGGTAAATTGCAAGTCATTAGGGTTTGGTGTACAGATTATAACACTTCACATAGGTAATAAGCTGATATAGTTTGACTGTGTCCCCAACCAAATCTCACCTTGAATTGTAATAATCACCACATGTCAAGGGCAGGGCCAGGTAGAGATAATTGAATCATGGGGGTGGTCTCCTTCATACTGTTCTAGTGGTAGTGATATGTCTCACGAGATCTGATGGTTTTATAAATGGGAGTTCCCCTGCACAAGGTCTCTCTTGCCTGCTGCCATGTAAGACCTGTCTTGCTTTCCCTTAACTTTCCGCCATGATTGCGAGTTCTCCTCAGCCATGTGGAACTGTGAGTCAATTAAACCTCTTTCCTTTATAAATTACCCAGTCCTGGGGTATATCTTTATTAGCAACATGAGAACAAACTAATACATAAGTATGGTCCCCAACAGGTAATTTTTTGATTCTTACCTTCCTCCCATTCCTCACCCTCAAGTAGGCCCTGGTGTCTGTTGCTCCCTTCTTTGTGTCCATGCCTACTCAATATTTAGCTCCCATTTATAAGTGAAAACATGCAGTATTTGGTTTTCTGTTCCTGTGTTATTTTGCTTAAGATAATGGCCTCCAGCTCCATCTATATTGCTGCAAAGGACAGCATCCTTTTTATGGTTTTTTTTAAACGATTGCATAGTATTCCATGGTATATATGTACCACATATATATATATATACCACATTTTCTTTATTCAGTCTACACATTGATGGGAATTTAGGTTGATTCCATGCCTTTGCTATTGTGAATAGTACGGTGATTGATGCACATATGTGTGCACATGTCTTTGTGGTGGAATGATTTATATTCCTTAGGGGATATACCCAATAATGGGATTGCTGGGTCAAATGGTAGTTTTATTTTAAGTTCTTTGAGATATCGTCAAACTGTTTGCCATAGTTGCTTAGCTAATTTACATTCCCACCTCTGCACCCTTGCTAGAATCATTATTTTTTTGTCTTTTTAAAAATAACCATTCTGACAGATGTAAGATGGTATCTCATTATGGTTTTGATTTGCATTTCTCTAATGATCATTTATGTTGAGCATTTTTTCATATGCTTGTTGTCTGCATGTGCATGTATGTCTTCTTTTGAGACCTGTTCTTGAGCTTTGCCCACTTTTTAATGGTGCTATTTGTTTTTTGCTTATTACTTTGTTTAAATTCCTTATGGATTCTAGATATAAGACCTTTGTCAGATAAATAATTTGCAAATATTTTCTCCCATTTGGGGATTGTCTGCTTACTCTGTTGATAGCTTCTTTTGCTGTGCAGAAGCATTTTAGTTTAATTAGGTCCAATTTTTCAATTTTGGTTTTGTTGAAATTGCTTATTGCATCATGGGCCATAACATCTCTGCCAGGTCTTAGGTACAGAATGGTATTTCCTAGGTTGACTTCAAGGATTTTTTGTTTTGGGCTTTACATTTAAGTATTAATCTAGGGGTCCAGTTTCGATCTCCTGCATATGCTAGCCAGTTATTCCAGCACCATTTATTGAATAGGGAGTCCTTTCTCCTCATTGACTTTGTCAACAAAAACAAGCTTTTTATTTTTATTTATTTATTTATTTATTTATTTATTTTTATGCTTTTTATTTTTTTTTTCTCTTGCCTGGGTACTCTGGCTAGGACTTCCAATAATATATTGAATAGGAGTGGTGAGAGAGGGCATCCTTGTTTTGTGCTTGTTTTCCAGGGGAGTAATTCTAGCTTTTGCCCATTTAGTATGATGTTGACTATGGGTTTGTTATAGATGAGTAGTTATTTTGAAGTATGTTCTTTCAATGCCTAGTTTTTTGAGCATTGGTAAGGATTGGATTTGTATCCTCGCCTAAATCTCATATTGAATTGTAATCCCTAGTGTTGGAGGTGGGACCAGGTGGGAGGTGATTGAATCATGGGGTTAGATTTCCCCCTTTGGTGCTGTTCTCATGATAGAGTTCTCACAATATTTAGTTGTATAAAAGTGTATACTGTCTTCCTTCTCTCTCTGTTCCTTCTTCTCTGGCCATGTAAGATGTGTCTGTTTCCCTTTCACCTTCCAGCATGATTGTAAGTTTCCTAAGGCCTCCCAGCCATGCTTCTGGTACTGCCCATGGAACCATGAGACAATTAAACTTCTTTTCTTTATAAATCACTCAGTTTAAGTTATTTCTTTATAGCAGTGCAAAAAACAGAATAATACAAGGGTTTTAACATGAAGCGATGTTGAATTTTATTAAAAGCCTTTGCTGCACCTATTGAAATGATCATGTGGTTTCTGTTTTCAGTTCTGCTTATGTGATGAATCACATATATTGATTTGCATATATTGAACCAATCTTGCATCCAAGGATAAAGTGTACTTGATCATTGTGAATTAGCTTTTTGATGAGCTGGTGCATTTGATTTTCTAGTACTTCATTGAAGATTTTTGCATCTATGTTCATTAAGGATATTGTCCTGAAGTTTTTTTGCTGTCGTTGTGTCTTGGCCAGATTTTAAAATCAGAATAATGCTGTCCTCACAGAATAGGTTAATAAGGAGTCCCCCCGCCTCATTTTTTTGGAGCAATTTCAATAGGAGTAGTACCAGCTCTTCTTTATGCATCTGGGAGAATTTGACTCTATATTTATCCAGTCTTGGCTTTTTCTGGTTGGGAGGCTTTTTATTACTAATTCAATTTTGGGACTTTTCGTTAGTCTGTTCAAGGACTCAATTTCTCTTTCATTCTTAGAAGATTGTATGTTTTCTGGAATTTACCCATTTCTTCTAGGTTTTCTAGCTTGTGTACATAGAAGTATTTGTAGTAATCTCTGAGGGTTTTTGTATTTCTGTGGAGTCAGTGGTAACATCCCCTTTGTCATTTCTGATTGTGTTAATTTGGATATTTCCTCTTTTTTCTTTATTAGTTTAGATACAGGTATAGCTATCTTATTTGTTCTTTCAAGAAACATACTTTTAGTTTTGTTGACCTTTTATGCATCTCAATTTTCTTTATTTCAGCTCTGATTTTAATTAGTTTATGTCTTCTACTGGCTTTAAGGTTGGTTTGCTTTTTTTTTTTTTCTAGTTTCTCTCGGTATGAGAGTTAGGTTGTTAATTTTAGAAGTTTCTAATTTTTTGATGTGGGCATTTAGTATTATAAACTTTCCTCTTAATAGTGCTTTAGCTGTGTCCAAGAGATTTCGGTATGTTATGTCTTTGTTCACATTAGTTTCAAAGAATTTCTTGATTTCTGCCTAATTTTATTTTTTACCCAAAAGTCATTCAGGAGCACATTGTTTAATTTCTATGAAATTGTATGGTTTCAAGCAATTTGCTTAGTTTCAAAAATAGAAAATTGATTTCTATTTTTATTGTGCTGTGGTCTGAGAGTGTGTTTAGTATGATTTCAGTTTTTTGAATTTTCTAAGAATTGCTTTATGGCCAATTGTGTGGTTGGTTTTAGAGTATGTGCCATATGCAGATAAGGTATATGTATATTCTGTTGTTTTGGGGTGGAAAGTTCTGTAGATGTCTATTAGGTCTGTTTGGTCCAGTGTGGAGCTCAGCTGTCAAATATTTTTGTTAGTTTTCTGCCTCTATGATATGTCTAATACAGTCAGTTGAGTGTTGAAGTATCCTACTGTTATTGTGTGATTATCTAAGTCCTTTTGTAGGTCTCTAAGAACTTGCTTTGTAAATCTGGATGCTATTGTGTTGTGTGCATATGTCTTCAGGATAGTTAGGTCTTCTTGTTGAATTGAAGTATTTACCATATGTAATGGCCTTATTTGTCGTTTTTGATCTTCATTGGTTTAAAGTCTGTTTTGTCTGAAATTAGATTAGTAACTTCTGCCTTTTTTTGTTTATCATTTGCTTGGCAGATTTTTCTCTATCCCTTTACTTTAAGCCTATGGTTGTTACTGCATATAAGTTTCTTGCAGAGAGCATGCTGTTGGGTCTTGCCTCTTTATTCAACATGTCACTCTGTGCCTTTCAATTGAGGCATTCAGCCTGTGTACATTCAAGGTTAATACTGATATGTGTGGATATGATTCTGTCATCATGTCATTGGCTGGTTACTATGCAGACTTGTTTGTGTGATTGCCCTATAGTGTTAGTATTCTATTTATTTAAGTGTGTTTTATGGTGTCCAGTAATGATTTTTCCTTTTCGTGTTTAATACTCCCTTCAGCACCTCTTGTAGGAGGTGATTACAAATTCCCTTAGTATTTGCTTGTCTGAAAAGAATCTTATTTCTCCTTTGCTTAGGAAACTTAGTTTGGCTAGAGATGAAATTCTTGGTTGGAATTTATTTTCTTTAGTAATGCTGAATATAGGCACCCAATCACTTCTGGCTTAAAGGCTTCTGCTGAGAGGTCTTCTGTTGACCTAACGGGGTTTCCTTTTATAGGTGACCTGCCCCTTCTCTCTAGTTGCCTTTAACATTTTTTCTTTCATTTTGACCTTGGAGAATCTGATCTCTATGTGTCTTGGGGATGGTCATCTAGTGTAGTATCTTATAGAAGTTCTCTGTATTTCCTGAGTTTGAATGGTTTCCTCTCTGGTGAGGTTGGGGAAATTTTCGTAGATAATATCCTGAAGTATATTTTCCAATTTACTTGCTTTGTCTTCCTCTCTTTCAGGGACACCAATGAGTTGTAGGTTTGGTCTCTTCACATAATCCCATATTTCTCAGAGATTTTGTTTATGCTGCTTTAGTGTTTTTTGATTATTTTTGTTTGACTCAGTTATTTTGGAGAACTGGTCTTTGAGCACTGCCATTTTTTTCTCAGTTTGACTGCTTCTGCTGTGAATACTTGAGATTGTATTCTGAAATTTCTGAAGGGAGTTTTCCAGCTCTCGTAGGTCCATTTGGTTCTTTCTTAAAATGGCCATTTCATTGTTTCATCTCCTGTATTGTTTTTTGTATTGCTTTGAGTTCTTGGATTAGGTTTTGACTTTCTCCTGAATCCTGATGATCTTCATTCCTATCCATATTCTGAATTCTATTTCTGTCATTTCAACCATTTCATTCTGGTTAAGAACCATGGCTGGGTAACTAGTGTGATCATTTGGAGGTAAGAAGACACTCTGACTTTTTGACTTGCCAGAGTGCTTGTGCCAGTTCTTTCTCATCAGTGTGGGCTGATGTTCCTTTAGTCATTGAAGTTGCTGTCCTTTGGATGCTTTTGTTTGTTTGTTTGTTTTAATCTTCTTTGATGTCCTTGGGGTTTTGATTGTGGCACAGGATGGATTCAGTCAACTGGCTTTATTTCTGGAAGATTTTGGGGGGCCAAGGCTTAGCTCAGAACACTTAGACCACATGTTCTAACTCTGAGGGGCAGGTATTGGGCCGCTGGCTTTGTTTTCTGGCTCCTCGAGGTTAGGGACCTTCTGTGTTGGAGGAGCTTGCTGATGTCTTCCCAGACTGCTGGCCACAGGACTACACTGGTTGCTGCCCACCAAAGCACTTCATTAGGGCAGTGGCAGCAGGGTCCATGCTTGTTTGCCTGTGCCAGCAGCAGTGGCAACGCAGCGGGGTTCAAGTATATTTGCTGTGGTAAGGTACTAGTGTGAGTGGGGCTATGGCATTCCTGTATGAGTTATGCCAGTGTGGGGGTGGGGCACTGGTGGGCACAGGGCTTCTGGCTTCTATGCACATGTTTGCACTGATGGCAATGGTGGAATAGGGGAGGCATGACTCCTGGGATCCATGTGCATGTTTGCACAGGCAGTGGTGGTGGGGCTGATGATCGAGTAGCAGGCTGTGCTCATGCTGGCAGCAGTGGCATGGTGGGGTGAGAATGCACACATGCATACTGGTGTGGAAGAGGAACAAGGTCCACACTCTTGCCGGTTGATATGCTTTGGCTGTGTCCCTACCCAAATTTCATCTTGAATTTCCACGTGTTCCAACAATATATCTTTACTGCCCTACCTCAGGTGTATATCAACTCTCCAACTTTGTGTCATCATCTTATTCGAAGAGACCTCAATAGCTTTTTGTTTCCACAAGATATCACACTTGTCCTTTACATTGATGACATTATGCTGATTGGATCCAGTGAGCAAGAAGTAGCAAACACACTGGACTTATTGGTAAGACATTTGTGTGCCAGAGGAGGGGAAATAAATCCAACTCAGGGACCTTCTACCTCAGTAAAATTCCTAGGGGTCCACTGGTGTGAGGCTGTCAAGATGTTCTTTCTAAGGTGAAGGATAAGTTGTTGCTTCTGGCCCTTCCTGCAACCAAGAAAGAGGCACAATGCCTAGTGGGCCTATTTGGATTTTGGAGGCAATGCATTCCTCATTTGGATGTGTTGCTCTTGCTTATTTAATGAGTGATCTGAAAGGCTGCCAGTTTTGAGCGGGGTTCACAACAGGAGAAAGCTCTGAAACATGTCCAGACTGCTGTGCAAGCTGCTCTGCCACTTGGGCCATATGACCCAGCAGATCCAATGGTGCTTAAGGTATCAGTGGCAGATAGAGATGCTGTTTGGAGCCTCTGTCAGGCCTCCATAGGTGAATCACAGCTGAGGCCTCTAGGATTTTGGAGCAAAGCCCTGCCATCTTCTGCAGATAACTACTCTCCTTTTGAGAGACAGCGCTTGGTATGTTACTGGCCTTTGGTGGAAACCCAGCGTTTGACTACGGATCATCAAGTCACCATGTGACCTGAACTCCCTAACATGAACTGGGTGCTTTCTGACCCATCTAGCCATAAAGTGGGTTATGCACAGCAGCAGTTCATCATCAAATGGAAGTGGTATATATGTGATGGGGCTCGAGCAGGTCCTGAAGGCACAAGTGAGTTATATGGGAAAGTGGCTCAAATGCCCATGGTCTCCACTCCTGCCCCCTTGCCTTCTGTCTGCCAATCTGCACTGAGGGCCTCATGGGAAGTTCCCTATGATTGGTGGACAGAGGAATAGAAGACTAGGGCCTGGTTCACAAGTGGTTCTGCACAATATGCAGACACCACCTGAAAGTGGACAGCAACAGCACTATAGCCCCTTTCTAGGACATTCCTGAAGGATAGCGGTGAAGGGAAATCTTCCCAGTGGGCAGAAACTCTAGCAGTGCACCTGGTTGTTCACTTTGCATGGAAGGAGAAATGGCCAGATGTGTGATTATATACTAATTCATGTGCTGTAGCCAATGGTTTGGCTGGATGGTCAGGGACTTGGAAGAAGCATGATTGGAAAATTGGTGACAAAGAAATTTGGGGAAGAAGTATGTGGATGGACCTCTCTGAGTGATCAAAAACTGTGAAGATATTTGTATCCCATGTGCATGCTCACCAATGGGTGACCTCAGCAGAGGACAATTTTAATAATCAAGTGGATAGGATGAGCCATTCTATGGACACCACTCAGCCCCTTTCCCCAGCCACCCCTGTCATCACCCAATGGGCCCATGAACAAAGTGGCCATGGTAGCAGGGATGGAGGTTACGCATGGGCTCAGCAACACGGACTTCCACTCACCAAGGATGGCCTGGCTACAGCCACTGCTGAGAGTCCAATTTGCCAGCAGCAGAGACCAACACTGCACTCTCAATATGGCACCATTCCTTGGGGTGATCAGTCAGCTACCTGGCGGCAGGTTGATTATATTGGGCCACTTCCATGATTCTACCTTTGCGGAAGGAACTAGAAGCTGAATGTTAATCACCAAGACAATGGGGGAAATATCTCCAGGGCATGTCAGAGATCTTTGTGGCAGCCCCTCCTATCACAGGCCTGGAGATCTATGAGGAAAAATGGTTTTGTGAGCCAGGTCCAGGGTCCCTCTGCTGTATAGGGACTTGGTGTCCTGTGTCCCCTCCAACTATGACTAAAATGGGCCAAGGCACAGCCTGGGCCATGGCTTCAGACGGTGCAAGCCCCAAGCCTTGGCAGCTTCCATGTGATATTGAGCCTCCAAGTGCACAGAAGTCAAGAATTGAGGTTTGGGAGCCTCCACCCAGGTTTCAGAGGATGTATGGAGAACCTCTGCTAAAGCAGTGTGGAAGGGAAATGTGGAGTCAGAGTCACCACAGAGTCCCTACTGGGGTACCACCTAGTGGAGCTGGGAGTAGAGGGCCACCATCCTCCAGACCCCAGAATGGTAAATCCACTGACAGCTTGCACCGTGTGCCTGAAAAAGCCACAAACACTCAATGCTAGCCAGTGAAAGCAGCCAGGAAGGTGGTTACACCTTGCAAAGCCACAAGGGTGGAGCTGCCCAAGGCCATGGGAGCCTACCTCTTGGGATGTGAGACATAATGGAGATAATTTTGGAGTTTTATAATGTAGCCTCTTTGTTTTGGCCAATTTCTCCCATTTGGAATGGCTAGGTTTACCCAATGCCTGTACTCTCATTGTATATAGGAAGTAACTAATTTTCTTTTGATTTTACAGGCTTATAGGTGGAAGGGGCTTGGCTTGTCTCAGATGAGACTTTGGATGGTGAACTTTTAAGTTAATGCTGAAATGAATTGAGATTTTGTGGGACTGTCAGGGAGACATAATTGATTTTAAAATGTAAGGAAATAAGATTTGGGAGGAGCCAGAGATGGAATGATATGGTTTGGCTGTGTCCCCACCCAAATCTCATCTTGAATTTTCATGTGTTGTGGGAGGGACCTGGTGGGAGGTAATTGAATTATGGGGGCAGGTCTTTCCCATGCTGTTCTCATGATAGTGAATAAGTCTCACGAGATCTGATGGTTTTAAAAAGGGAGTTTCCTTGCATGAGCTCTCTTCTCTTGTCTGCCACCATGTGAGATGTGCCTTTCACTTTCTGCCATGATTTTGAGGCCTCCCCAGCCATGTGAAACTATAAGTCCAATAAACCTCTTTCTTTTGTAAATTGCCCAGTCTTGGGTATGTGTTTATTGGCAGCATAAAAACAGACTAATACACTGGCAAAGTAGTAATGGTGGCCATGGGTGAGTGTGTGCCAACAAAGCAACATGGGTTAAGCTGTGGTGAAGAGGAGGGCATAGGTAGCCTTGTGTGTTTTGGCAGGGGCCACTCTGCTGGAGCTCTCCAATGGGCAGGCATGGTCTGCAAGAGAGGGAGTTATGATGTGGGCCACCATAAAACATCCGAGATTTCATTGCAAGCAGGTATTGCTGGGCTGGGGCCCTGGGGGAGGCTAGCAGACAGGGGGGCACTCAGATCAGACTGGCTCCATCTCACAGACTGCCCTCTTCTGTTCAGGCCTGGCATTCCTAAGGTTAAAGTCTCCTATGGGAATATGGTGAGCCTTGGGGGTGGGCATCTCTGGCTGTGCTCCACTGCAGACATTCCTGCACCAAACACTCTATGCTCCATACAGGCTGGTGTCCTGACCCTACCACCTCTCTAAGTAGCTTTTCCTGTCAGCTCAAGTGCCTGTGGGGGTTGTGCGGTCTCCTGCTGCCAGGATTCCATAGCAAAAGCAGGCCACTCCTCACCTGTTCAACTCACCCCTTCTCGAGGACTTACTGGGGGCTAGGAAGAAGTCCTGGTAGCCCTGTACAGGGTTTCCAGCTTCCTCCTCCTTCAGTTCAGCATCTGTGTCCTTCTTCTGTCCACTCTCAGTAACTTCCTTCTGAAAATCTGCCCAGAGTGCACCAGTCTTCCCAATGTCCCTGTCTCTTGGTCACAGATATCATCCTGACTGTATCTAATCAACTTAAATTTTTAATTTATCTAGAATTTATTTATTTATTTATGATAGAGTCTCACTCTGTCACCCATGCTGGAGTGCAGTGGCACGATCTCCACTCACTGCAACTTCTGCCTCCCAGGTTAAATGATTCTTCAGCCTCAGCCTCCCAAGTAGCTGGGATTACAGGCACCCAACACCACCCAGCTAATTTTTGTATTTTTAGTATAGACGGGGTTTCACCATGTTGGGTAAGCTGCTCTCAAACTCCTGACCGCAAGTGATTTGCTTAGCTTGGCCTCCCAAAGTGCTGGGATTACAGGCATGAGCCACTGGGCCTGGCCCCCTGAAACTTATTTTATGTATTTTTTTTCTAGGTGTTTATCTAGTTTTTCCAAAAACAGGTATTGAATTCAGTGCCACATTTACTATCTACTAAAGTCTCATACATAATAAAATACCTTTTTGTATTTTCGATTTCACTCCACCAATTTATTTGTATACCAAGAACTGTGCTGCTTTAATTCTAATAGCTTCATAGTATGCTTTAGTTTCCTTTTTTCATAATTTAATTAACTTTTCTTGCTTGTGTATTAAGTAAACTATACAATCAACTTATGTAGCTTTAAAAGCACTTTGTTTTTATCTGTATTAGAGCCTAATGCAACACATAAATTAAATCAGGAGATATGAATTAATATTTTATGTTGTTTAAGTTTCCTATCCTATAATATGACATAAATTTCTATTTGTTCAAACATTCTATGCATCTTTCACTTTTATTTTAGTATTTCCTTCATAGATCCTATGTACTTTGTCTTGTTTGTTCACAGATATTTTATCTTTCTTGTTGCTATAGCATAAGGATCTTTTCCTCGTACATATGATGTAAGTGCTTGTTACAATATATATGACACCTATTTGATCCTGAATAGCTTTTTTTCCAGTCATATTAATTTTTTTACCATTAGTAACAATTGTTTAGTTGATTATTTTTCTTTCAAGTAAACAATCATCTAAAATAATTTTATTTCCACATTTCTATTTTCATAATGGCTTTTTTCCCTTTTGCTTAATTTCATTCACTAGCAATTAGGAAACCAATGTAAATGGTAGTATTGACAAAAGTCATGCTGCTTTGTTATTGATCATATTTGGAAAGTGTCTCAGTCCATTCTTTCGGCTATAAAAAATACCTTAGACTGGGCATTTTATAAATAATAGAAATTTATTTTTTTAGTTCAGTAAGCTGAGAAATTGAAAATCAAGGTGCTGGCAGATTTGGTGTGTGGTGAGGGCCCATTCTCTGCTCTGTAGATGGTACCTTGTTGCTTAGTCCTCATATGGCAAAAGGGCAAAAAGCAATGAATCATGTTTTCTCACAATGCAGGAGGAGTTAACAGGCCTGGCAGCTCTCCAAAGCTGCTTTTATATGAGCATTAGCCCATTCACCAGGGCAGTGCTCTTATGACAAAATCATTTTACGAAAGGCCTCATCTCTTAATAGTAACACCATGGGGATTAACATGAAATTTGGAAGGACATTCAACGTGAGTGTTTCAGTGTTTTCAAAAAGTCAAACGATAGCATTGGTTTCTAATGTTTTAAATTTAAAAAAGGATGTCAAATTTTATCAAATAACCTCTATCTATGAAGAGGGTTACTTTTCCTGATTCCAATAATATTTTGAATATTCATAAATTTTAATATTGAAAAGTGTATGTAATTAAAAAAATTCTTCATAATGTATTATTCTTGGTCTTCATAGTGTATTATTCTTTACTTTGCTTCTAGTTTGTTTGCTGATTATCAGTTGGAAAGTTTGGATTCATATTTATAAATAGATTTGAACGTTTTTAAAATTTTATTCCTTGCTTTCCTTTCCTTCCCTTCTTCCTTCCGTTTTTCCTCCCTCTCTCTTCTTTTTTCTTTTCTTGCTTTTCTTTTTCTTTCTTTCTTTCTTTCTTTCTTTTTCTTTCTTTCTTTTTCTTTCTTTTTCTTCTTTCTTTCTTTCTCTCTCTCTTTTAAATTTTGTTCCTCGCTTTCCTTTCCTTCTTCCTTCCTTTTATCCTCCCTCTCTCTCCTTTCCTTCTTTCTCTTTCTCTTTCTTTTTTCTTTTCTTTTCTTTCTTTTTTTTCTTCTTTTCTTCCTTGTTTCTTTTTTTCTCTTCCCTTTGGCTGTCTTTCCCCCTCTCTTTCTTTTCTTTTCTTTCTTTCTTTCTTCTTTCTTTCTCTCTTTTAAATTTTATTCTTTGCTTTCCTTTCCTTCTTCCTTTTTTCCTCAGTCTCTCTTTCTTTTCTGTTTTCTTTTCTTTTCTTTCTTTCTTTCTTTCTTTCTTTCTTTCTTTCTTTCTTTCTTTCTTTCTTTCTTTCTTTCTTT